>NC_083442.1:13694414-14067545 GCF_020745735.1 Hemiscyllium ocellatum
CATGTGATACAGCTGCACAAATTCATATCTCTCATCTGGAAAGAAAGGTGCATGATGGGGAATCTAGGGATGCTGCGATTATGACTAGCTGAAAATGTGTTGCTGGTTAAAGCGCAGCAGGTCAGGCAGCATCCAAGGAACAGGAAATTCAACGTTTCGGGCATAAGCCCTTCATCAGGAATGCCTTGGTTGTCCTTTGCCAACCTCACAAAAGCCATTCACTACGACAATCGTGAAGATCGATGGAGTATCCTCCTCAAATTTGGATGTCTTCATTAGTTTGTCATCTAAACCATCTGTCTACTCCATGGTGACATATAAGTTGTAATTCTCACAGATCCTATCTTAGTGATGTTTTGGAGTCAAACAAGGCTACGTCATCACACTGACTCTCTTCTCAACCTTCCTTGCTGCAATTCTGCATCTCACCTCCAGCAGACTACCTATCAGCGTGAAATCATCTAGGGAACAAATGTGAAACTGTTAACTTACACTACTTTCAATCCAAAACTAAAATTGCTCCAATTTCAGTCATTAACCTCCAGTATGTAGATAATAGGTATCTGCATGCTCATTCAGAAACTGAACTCTGAGTCATAGTCGTACAACATGGGAATGGACCCTTCGGTCCAAATCGTCCATTCCGACCAAGTTTCCTAAACTAAACTAATCCCATTTATAGGATTAATATAATGTAACATTTGGTCGAACCACTCACTTATATTGGCTGGTTGTCTGGAAACGACAAAGCATAGTTTCGAATTAGTCCAAATCAATTTAAATTATACCCTGAAAAATACCAAACTCCAAGCCAGTTTGAATTTAGTATATTAATAATCTTAAAAGCGAATGACACAATCTGATGCCTTGGTGGTATAAGACCAGGGAAAATTAAACAATTGAGAGGAGAACTGCTAAGCTACCAGCATGTAAAGACTATCTGAAAAATAACTTTCTTAAAGGTACCTTTATTGATTAGTAACCTGTGAAGCAGAATCCTCAAGAAGAAGCAAAGAAGACAGGAATACAGAGAAAACTGAAAGCTGCTTGGCTTAAAGATAAGAATTTTGTTTTGTAAATCTTAATAGAGAGTTTTATTAGACTAGTATTACAGAGGGTAAGGTAAAATATAAGTTGGAGGAAGAAGTTGTAAATAGTTGTTGGTTAATTATTCTCTGTTATACTTTAAGAAATAAAGTTGTTAATTTTTACTTTAAATAGTTCTTGGCCTCTCGCATTTTCACAGATTATTGCACGGGCAAATTTTTTCTGTGTTGCTGCTTTAAATTAAGCAGGAGAATTTACCCCATGTCATAACACTGATTTACCCAACGCTTCTACCACTGCCTACCCAGCGTGTGGCAGATTGTGCATTGGACTTATCAGTCCAAGAACCAATTGAACTAGAATGGAAGAAACATACTTTCAATCTAGAAGAGCTGCCTAAGGTTGAGTGTTCCCACTTTATTGTTGCCTGTAAACAAAACCTTATGGCTAGTGTAAATTAGTTGTGTAGGAATATAAGTTTGCCATTGTGTAAATTAATTGAGATCATTGTTTGATTGCCACAGCTAGTCAGAGCTCATTTTGTCAAATCCAAAAGACTTTGACTCAGGACAACCTAGAAACGCTCCATATAGACAGCCATTAGGTTAATTTTTATGTTCTGGTCTATTGTGTTTGAAATAATTAAAATTATTTGATATTGAGAAACTGGAAGTAGGGGTGAATTTATGCAACATCCTGGCCTTATTCAGTGTACTTTGCTTTATAGATGTAAGTTTGCTTACTGAGCTGGAAGGTTCATTTTCAGACGTTTCATCACCATACTGGGTAACATCATCGGTGAGCCTTCGGCGAAGCACTGGTGGTATGGCCTGTTTTTTATTGCTAAACACATAATTAAAAAGTAGACCATACTATCAGTGCTTCACTGGAGGCTCACTGATGATGTTACCTAGTGTGGTGATGAAACATCTGAAAATGAACCTTCAAGTTCAGTGAGCAAACTTACATCCAGTACCTCAACCTGAGCTACGAATCTTCTCAAAAATTGCTAACTTTGTTTACAATTAACTCCTCCTAATTTGGTCAGTGTATTGAGTACAAGAGTTAGGAGGTCGTATTGCAGCTGTATAGGACGTTGGTTAGGCTGCTGTTGGAATACTATGTGCAATTCCGTTCTCCCTGCAATAGGAAGGATGTTGTTAAACCTGCATCTAACCATGTTTTAAAGGGCGGCACAGTGGTTAGCACTGCTGCCTCACAGCGCCAGAGACCCGGGTTCAATTCCCACCTCAGGCAACTGTCTGTGTGGAGTTTGCACATTCTCCCCATGTCTGTGTGGGGTTTCCTCTGGGTGCTCCGGTTTCCTCCCACAGTCCAAAAATGTGCAGGTCAGGTGAATTGGCCATGCTAAATTGCCCATACTGTTGGGTGAAGGGGCCTGGGTGGGTTGCTGTTCGGAGGGTCAGTGTGGACTTGTTGGGTCGAAGGGCCTGTTTCCACACTGTAAGTAATCTAAAGTTCAGAAAAGATTTAAAAAGCTGTTGCCAGGTTTGGAGGATTTGAGCGATAGGGAGAGGTTGAATAGATTGGGGCTGTTTTCCCTGGAGCATTGGAGGTTGAGGGGTGACCTTACAGACGTGGAGAGGGTAAATTGACGCAAAGGCGTTGAGTCTAAAACTAGAGGGCATAGGTTTAAAGTGGGACCTAGGAGGCAACTTTTTCACGCAGAGGCTGGTGCGTTGTATGGAATGAGCGGCCAGAGGAAGTGATGGAGGCTGGTACAATTACAACATTTAAAAGGCGTCTGGATGAGTATACGAATTGGAAGGGTTTAGAGGGATATGAGCCAAATGCTGGCAAATATGACTAGATTAATTTAGGATATCTGGTTGATATGGACGCGTAGGACCGAAGGGTCTGTTTCAATGTTGTACATCTGTATGACTCTATGAGTAAGTTCCTTATAAAAATATCAAACGCTGTAAACTAAATTTGCTTGTTTTCAAATAATTTAAGTATCATTCTGAGTATTGTTGTGGTACCTATGTTTTTTTTCTATGAGTCAAATTTGCAGATTTAGCCAGAGCTCTGTCCTTTGGCAGCATGGCGGGGCTTGTTCTTGAAGTAATTGCAATTGAAGTTAATAAGAGTGCCTTTTGGGCATTTGGTGAATTTTGGCGCACGAGTGAGGATATATTGATGAGCAAGTCATGTTACCTGCTTACAGTTGCTTTTAAATGGTAAATATTCATGAGGAAATGAATACACAGGCGTAGATACTAATTGAATGGATTTTGGAAGAGAACCAAATTATAGAAAACAAAAAAAACCCTGCTTATTACTGTAAACTGCTTTGAGTATTTTTGCTTCAAGATGTTCATCACTGCTCATTTTTAGATACATTTATTTTAAATATTATTTGTGTTCATTGATTGATTTGGTTTTAAAACTATTATGTTCATTCTTTTTAGAATGAATTTTGAGTAGTGCAAGATGGAGAACAGTGCAGTACAGTTCAGGTCCTTCGGCCCTCTATGTTGTGGTGATCTTTTGTCCTACTCTAAGATCAAACTAACTGACATACCCTTCGTTTTACTGTCATCCATGTGCCTATCCAAAAGTTTAAATGTCCCTAATATATCTGACTCTGCTCCACTGCAAAAAAACACAGATGACACAGAGGATGCTTTTTTTTCGCGAAGTCAACCATTTTAAAAATTTCATCTTGGAATGTTCCTTGTGTATTTAGACGTTGAAATATCTAACCTGTGAGCAATAAGTTTCTAATTGTTCTTTTTCCTGAAACCTAGCTAAAGTTACTCTTTAAATAGGCCATATTTTCCCAGGTATAAAGCTAAAGTAGTCTGCTTTATTGGTAACAGATTGCTGTGACATTGATGGAATTGGTAATTGGTTATGTTGGGGAAAAAAAGCTGGAAAAATTATTTTTGGAAACCGGATTGGCTATATACCTTTTCATTTCCTCAATGCTTTGCCCACTGTGAGATCTGATGATCGGTAGCAGCAGCATTAAGAGCTGCTGAGAGGAAGTAACACAAAATACAGAGTAATAAGAGTCTGCCATTCAATCAGATAATATGTAACTATATTCAATCAGACCGCTGTAATTATGTGGGCTATCTATTAAATATGCAGCCAAGGTAATTGATTGTATTTGTCTCCAGTTGCGTGGTTGAGGTAGAAGATCTGGTATTCTCCAAAGTGTCATAGTTCCTATGGGACAGTTGATGGTTACAGGGTCTGGCCATATTCTGAGGTGACAAATAAGAGTTCAGTTTCCATTGACCACAGCCAGGTAATTTCACTCATCAGCCACTCCTGTAAACAATGTGTTTTTGACTGATGGACTACAAGTACAAAGCTTTATTTGCCCGTTAGTCACCATAACTAACAGGATTTTAGCAGCTATGTGTGGCTTTCTTTATTGTATGCAGACTGTCTGGAACTGTATAGCTGAATGAATGGATAGGTGATTAATGGCAGTTCAGTGGACTCTATTCTTCATCTTTTCCTCATGTCTGCAGGCTTTAGCAAAGAGCCTTTTGTTTATGCTGTCCAGGGCCTTATTGTTAATAGGGGACTGTGGAGGATGTGGTTTGATGCAGCTTTGCAAGTATTGCAGATAAAAGACTGAGTGCATTCTACGGGCTTGGAGTTTGAGAGTTCAAGTTTCCTTGTTATGATGTAACTATTTCATGATAATTGTTATGCACCCACGTTATTATCCTGAAAGAACAGTAACCTTTTTGCTCTCTCTCCCTGTGATTTCTTGTTTTGTTTTCTGATTTCCCTCCTGTGTGTTTTACTCGGAATAGTTAACACTAGTCTATGTGTGAGGTTTTTTATATGTAGTAGCGTTCTTTCCTCTTCAACACCAAGCCCTGTCTTTCAATCCCATAGAACAATATCAGATATTAAGTGCTACTTTGTAAGTCTAGCCGAAGTATCGAATCCATGAAGAGGGGAATCTATTTGCATATATTTTTTACAACAAGTTACCGGCAGGTTCGCATTAACTCGGTCAGTACTTAACTTTCACAGTTTCCAGAAAATATCACCTCCATATAAATTTCCCATGTGTGAGTGCCTGCTCGCTGGTGTCTTTTTAACACTGCATACTAAAAGGAAAGTGTGATGTGCTCTATAATTCTGAATGTATTCAAGGGGAGGAGGAGCATTATGGCTCATTGGTCGTGGTCCCTACCTTTGGGTCAGATGTGTTTGATAATTTATCTGATGATTAAAAGTAGCTACCAAGGAAAGATGTTGTCTCTCAAACCTCCATAAAATGGTTAGAGCTACATTTTATTGAATAGTGCCTCTATAAGGTTTAAGCTGTTCTTGTTAATCAAAGCTTTTAGTTAAAATGATAGGCCAAAGGGAATTTAAAATCCAAGTGTTTCTCACAGGCTGCTTCTAGAATGAGAGATGCCAATAGATACATAGATATTGGGAAGATACAAGATGGGAGTATGGACCGGTAGGCGATGTTGCAATTTCTGTATAATATTTTCCTTTATGATATTTAGGATTACGCTCTATTGCTTATCATTAAGCACGTTGGGTGGAACGTGTGAATTTTATGGCATTATCTAAGTGACACACTGTTAATATTTTTAATAAAAGGAGTAATGGTTCTTGTCTTGAATGGTTAAGTCTGTAGCTGTAGTTGGTGTACGCTGTTCATATTTGAGGTGTTTTTTTGCTTGTGGACAAATGGTATTTTGCATACTAACGCTTGGATGTGTATTACAGCATTAACAAGATAGAGTAGGAGTTTTTAGGCCCTTCAGCTCATTGGATCTACACTAGTCGTCAAGCAACTCTTGGGGGTTCCCATTTTTGCAACCCTTTTAGGTAGTAAGTCCCAGATTGAGCAAAGTTTTTTTTTCCTCAAAAGAAAGGTTTCTCTCTATCCAAATTAGAGTGGTGCTGGAAAAGCACAGCAGGTCAGGAAACATTCGAGGAGCAAGAAAATCAACATTTTGGGCAAAAGCCCTTCATCAGGAATGAAGGCAGGAAGCCTCTGGGTGGAGGGCTAAGTGGGGATTGAGGTGGGATGAAGGTGATAGGTCAGAGAGGAGGGTGGAGTGGATAGGTGGAAAGGAAGATTGGCAGGTAGGACAGGTCATGGGGATGGTGCTGAGCTGGAAGGTTGGAACTGAAGTAAGGTGGGGGAGAGGGGAAATGAGGAAACTGGTGAAGTCCACATTGATGCCATGGGGTTGAAGTGTTCCAAGGTGGAAGGTGAGGTGTTCTTCCTCCAGGCGTTGGGTGGTGAGGAAGAGGCAGTAGAGGAGGCTCAGGAACTGCATGTCCTCAGCAGAGTGGGAGGGAGAGTTGAAATGTTGGGCCATGGGGTGGTGGGTTTGGTTGGTGCAGGTGTCCCGGAGATGTTCCCTAAAGCGCTCTGCGAGAAGGCGTCCAGTCTTCCCAGAGTAGAGGAGACAACGTCGGGATTAACGGATACAGTAAATGACATTTGGTGAATGTGCAGGTGAAATGTTGATGGATGTGGAAGGCTCCTTTGGGGCCTTGGATGAAGGTGAGGGGGGAGGTGTGGGCGCAGGTTTTGCAATTCCTGCAGTGGCAGGGGAAGGTGCTAGGAGGGGAGGGTGGGCTGTTGGGGATTGTGGGCCTGACCAGGTAGTCACAGTGGAACGGTCTTTGCAGAAAGGGATGGGGAGGGAAATCCATCCCTGCTGGCGGGGTCCGTTTAGAGGTGGCAGAAATGTCGGCAGATGATGTGGTTTATGCAAAGGTTGGTAAGGTGGAAGGTGAGCGCCGGGGGGTTCTGTTCTTATTACAGTTGGAGCGGTGGGGTTTGAGGGTGGAGGTGCAGGATGTGGATGAGATGTGTTGGAGGGCATTGGCAACCACGTGGAAATTGCAGTCTTTATAGAAGGAGGCCATTGGTGGTCCATTTAGACCACATCAACTGCGTTATCCTTATCAACACGCCTAAGCCACCTCATTGAAAAAGTCCATCAAATTTGTTCGACATGATCTCCCCCTGACAAAGCTGTGATAACTATCATTGATTAATCCTTGTTCCTCCAAGCAGAGATGAATCTGCTCCTCAGAATTTTTTCTAATATTTTCCCTATGACTGATTGACTTGTAGTTTCCTGGTTTATCCCTATCAGGCTTCTTGAATAATGGTACCAACTTTAGCTTTCCTCCATGTTCTCTTGCACCCCTCGTGTGGTTAGCTCATTTAGCTGGATGGCTGTTTTGTGTTTCAGAGTGATGTTAATGGTGTGGGTTCAATTGTCAAGCCAGCTGAGGTTATCAATCTGTCCCTGTGGCTGAGGCATGGTGGCCCTCAGATTAATCCACTATCAGCCTTCTCTCTCTATTGAGAGAACAGTCCCTGATGGTCCAGTAGGACAATGTCAATTTTAACTTTACATTTTAAATGCTTACCTTTGGTATGCGTTATTTATAGCACAGAAACAGGCCATTCAGCATAACTGGTCCAGGCCAGTATTGATGCTGTCCTCTTTCCATGTCTTTACCCAATTACATTAATGTATTTTCCTATTCCAGTCTTCCTCTGTGCTTAACTAACTTCTCCTTAAATGCATCTATGCTGCTCACCTCAAACCCATTCTCTTCATTGAGTAAATAAGCTTCTTTGGAATTTCCTATTTGATTTATTGTTCGCAGTTTTATATTTGTGATCTCTAGTTCTTGATCACAAGTGGAAACATCCTTTCCGTATCAACCCTTTATCTCTCTCATCTGCTCTTTTCTCAATAGACAAGCCCCAGCCATAGAGACCATAGAATCCCGACAGTGTGGAAACAGGCCATTTGGCCCAACAAGACCACAGTGACCCTCCAAAGAGCATCCCACCCAGACCTATTCCCCTACCCTAACCATGTTATCTATCATTTCTCATGCACAACTCACCTAACCTACTCATCCCTGTAAACACTCTGGGTAATTTAGCATGGCCAATCCACCTAACCTGCACATCTTTGGACTGTGGAAGGAAACCAGAGCACCTGGCGGAAACCCACACAGACACTGGGAGAACATGCAAACAAAATAGGAGAAGATGGTTTTGATCCATTGATCTCTGGGTTATGGGGCCAGCATGCTCCCACTGTGCGGCAGGTTCAATGATTTTCAATAATCATTGCCATTGGAAACCAAAGGGTGACAGATTCTGCCTTATCAGACACTGTCATGGCCTGGCATACGTGTGGCGTGAATGAGGGCTTGTCACTTGTCAGCTCAAACCTGGGGATATCGTCCATCGCTGCCTCGTAGAGATCTACAACGCAGAAGTTAAAAATCACACAACACCAGGTTATAGTCCAACGGGTTTAATTGGAAACACTAGCTTTTGGAGCGACGCTTCTTCATCAGGTGATCATCAACCACCCGATGAAGGAGCAGCGCTCCAAAAGCGAGTGCTTCCAATTAAACCTGCTGGACTATAACCTGGTGTTGTGTGATTGTTAACTTTGTACACCCCAGTCCAACACCGGCATCTTCAAATTACAACACAGAAAAAGACCCTTCAGCCTATCCAGTCTACAGTGTTGAAAAACAAATACCTAACTATCCTAATCCATTTCCCAGCCTTTGACCAAGTGCATTTCTAAATACTGCAGTAATTAAATATTATGAAGGCTTCTGCCTCCACACCTTTCCAGGCAATGAGTTCCTGATTCCCACCATCAGCTGAGTGAAATTACTTTTTCTCACATCACCTTGAAACCTTCTGTCCTTTACCTTCATTTATGCCCACATTGATCACTCTACCAAGGGGAAAGAGTTCCTTCCTGTCTTCCTTGAATGTGCCCTCATAATCTTACGCAAAACCATCTTCTCTATTCTAAGGAAAATAACCTCACTTATCCAATCTGTCTTCGTAACTAAAATTCTCCAATCCAGGTAATATTTCTCACCTCTGCTGAAGTGTCACTTGAATTGTTAATTCTGATTTCTCTCCACAGAAGCTGCCAGACTTGCTGAGCTTTTCAAGCACTTTCTGTTTCTGTTGTCTTCTTAACCACTTTATCTCCCTGTCCTGCTACCTTAAGGGACCAGTGTACCTGCACACCCTGTTCCCTTTGATCCTCAGGGTACTACCATTCATCATGGATTCCTCGCCTTGTTTGTCCTGCCCCAGAGCATCACCTCACTCTAATCCAGATTGAATTCCATTTGCCACTGAGCAGCCCATCTATGTCCTCTTGTAATCTAAGACCATCCTCATGGTTTACCACCTCACCAAGTTTTGTATCACCTTTTCAGATAAGTGTATCCTCGGCATTCTTATGTCATTGTCATGAATCTTTTCTGCACTTTCTTTGGTGCTTATTGCCTTTTTGTATGACGGAGATCAGAGCTATTCACAGTCCTCCAAGTGTGGTGTACCAAGGTTCTTTACTTATTTTACATCACTTTCTCCTTTTCAGTTTTATTTTTATAGTGCTTTGTTTGCTGTTTTTTAAATGGTCTTCTAATTTTGTATCTCTCCAATGATCTGATGTGGTAGATCTCTATTGAGAATTTACAAGTGAATATTCTCTCTCCTTCCCTAGATCTGGGCCACTGAGATTAATTAAATGTGGTACTCCTAGCCTTGCAAGAGACCACAGATTCAGCCAGGCACCTGTTTCAACTTTGAGGTACCTCTAATGCTTGCTAATTTGCAGCATGAAATAACACCAATTCACCAATTTGTTTGTGTGATCCTGTTAAATTTGTTTGTTTCTGCTTGAGGTCTATATTGGTGGGGTTGGCCACACAATCGCAAATGAACTCCATACTGTTAGAGCATCATAAACAAAGGAATATTTTGCATTTATTTTGCACATAACCTCATGATGATTCTAAATTCTTCATAGGCAGTGAACTGTTTTCAGAGCACAGTCTTTGTTTTAAAACACCAGTGATTACACTGTATTGTGTGATGATTGTGAAAAGCTTCAAGTTACTGAATGTCATTCTTTCTTTAAATAAATATGGGAACCATTTTGCACACAGTGATGAGGTAAATGATGACAGCATCTATATATTTGGTAGGCTTGGCTCATTGATGAATATTGATCAGGGGAATTAGTACTTAACCGCTCATCTTCAAGTCAAGAGGGTGGTGCTGGAAAAGCACAGCAGGTCAGGCAGCATCCAAGGAGCAGGATAATCGATGTTTTGGGCAAAAGCCCTTCATAGAAATTCCTGAGGAAAGGCTTTTGCTCGGAATGTTGATTCCCCTGTTCCTCGGTTGCTGCCTGACTGGCTGTGCTTTTCCAGCACCACCCTCTTGACTTGAAGATGAGTGGTTAGTACTAATTTCCCTGGTCAATAATCTCTAGCATCTGCAGTCCTCCCTTTCGCCACTCATCTTCAAGTTCCATTGAGACTTCTGATGCTCAGCAGAGCAGGCATTCAGGGCATTAATTTCTATCTTGTGAAAAATAGGGCCTTGGCAGTGCCATGTTCTCTTTGTGCTACGTTGGAATGGCAGCCTGGGTAAGATACTCAGGTCCTGAATGAAGATTTGAATCTGAGACCTACTGACTCATTGTAGATACTTTAACGTTCTGTGCTTTTGTGGCTCTAACTTGGGAGTATAGCTATTGAGTCAAGTTGAGGTAACCACATGGTCATCCCACTCCAAGTGAACAAGTATCGTAGCCATTGATAGAAAAGACCAAGAATGAAACTGAAATAGACATTCCTGAACTTGAATTACTACAAGGTTCCTATTGAAGTGACTGGTCATCCTACGTAAAAAGCAGAAGTGAAGTACATTTATGCTGAAGAATTGAAATCCATTTGTCTTCAGGCAACTTTCTGACCAGAACACACACGTCGATATGATTCATTTAGTATTCAGTTACCTGTAATACTTGAAACTTTCTTTCATTGTTTAACATCTATTTGAACTTCAGTGACATTGGCAATGGAAAGAAAAATTTGCAATTCCATGGTACTTTTCATTACTTCAGTTCCTGTTCAGGTGAAAGGCAAGACTGGTAGGTGTACAGAATGCTGGGTGATGAGAGAAATTGAAGTTTTGGTTAAGAAAAAGAAGGAACCATATGTCACGTATACGCACAGAGATTGACTGAATCCTGAGAAGAATATAAAGGCAGTAGGAATATGGTTAAGAGGGAAATCAGAAGGGCAAAGAGGGGACATGAGCTAGCTTTGGCAAATAGGGCTAAGGAAAATCCAAAGGGATTTTATAAACACATTTAAGGACAAAAGGGTAATTAGAGAGAGAATAGGGGCCCCTGAAAGATCAACAAGGCAGCCTATGTGGAGCCGCAGGGGATGGGGGAGATACTAAATGTGTATTTTGTATCAGTATTTACTGTGGAGAAGGGCATGGAAGATATAGAATGTGGGGAAATAGATGGTGACATCTCGAAGAATGTCTGTGTTACAGAGGAGGAGGTGCTGGAAGTCTTAAAATGCATGAAAGTGGATAAATCCCCTTTACCTGATCAAGTGTATCTTAGAACTCTGAGGGAAGCTGGGGAAGTGATTGTAGGGCCTCTTGCTGAGATATTTGTATCATTGACAGTCACAGGTGAGGTGCCGGAAGACTGGAGGTTGGCTAACGTGCTGCCACTGTTTAAGAAAGGTGTTAAGGATATGCCAGAGAACTATAGACCGGTGAGCCTAACATTCGTGGTCGACAAGTTGTTGGAGAGAATCCTGAGGGATGGGATTAACGTGTATTTGGAAAGGCAAGGACTGATTAGGGATAGTCAACATGGCTTTGTGTGTGGGAAATCATGTCTCAAACTTGATTTGAGTTTTTTTTTAAAGACGTAACAAAGAGGATTGATGAGGGTAGAGCAGTGAATGTAATATTTATGGACTTCAGTAAACTGTTCGACAAGGTTCCTCATGGTAGACTAGTTAGCATAGTTAGATCTCATGGAATACAGGGAGAACTAGCCATTTGGATACAGAACTGGATCGAAGGTAGAAGACAGAGAATGGTGGTGGAGGGTTTTTTTCAGCCTGGAGGCCTGACACAAGGAGTGGTGTGCCACAAGAATTGGTGCTGGATCCACTGCTTTTTGTCATTTATATAAATGATTTTGAATGTTAACATAGGAGGCATAGTTAATAAGTTTGCAGATGACAACAAGATTGGAGGTGTAATGGTCAGCGAAGAAGGTTACCTCAGATTACAATGGGATCTTGATTAGCTGGGCCAATGGGCTGAAGAGTGGCCGATGGAATTTAATTTAGATAAATGTGAGGTGCTGTGTTTTGGCAAGACAAATCTTAGCAGGGCTTGTACACTTAATGGTAAGGTCTTAGGGAGTGTTGCTGAACAAAGCGACCTTGGTGTGCAGGTTCATAATTGCTTGAAAGTGATGTCTCAGGTGGATAGGATAGTGAAGAAGGTGTTGGTATGCTTTCCTTTATTGGGCAGTACATTGAGTACAGGAGTTGGGAGGTCATGTTGCAGCTGTACAAGACATTGATCAGGCCACCTTTGGAATATTGTGTGCAGTTTTGGTCTCCCTTCTATTTGAACGATGTAGTGAAACTTGAAAGGGGTTCAGAAAAGATTTACAAGGATGCTGCCAGGTTTGTAGAATCTGAGCTACAGGGAGAGGCTGAATAGGCTAGTGTGGTATACGTGTGGAATGAGCTGCCAGAGGGAGTGGTGGCGGCTGGTACAGTTGCAACATTTAAAAGGCATCTGGATGAGTATATGAATGGGAAGGGTTTAGAGTAATATTGGCTAAGTGCTGGCAAATGGATATCTGTTGGCATGGATGAGTTGGACCGAAGGGTCTGTTTCCGTGCTGTATATCTCTCTGGCTCTTTTAAAATAAAATCCTGAAATGTTTTACAACCAATGAAGCATTTGTGTAGTATATAAATCATAGCAAATGATTTGCACACAGCATTTCCCACACACAGTAATGAGTTGAAATTGTTGCACGTGCTACTCTGGTTGCTGACTGGGAATGGCAGATTGACCTGGAATGGTTTGTATATGTACATGTATTAAGCTGAAGCAGTAGGCAATTCACTTCCTAGACCTTGCTCTGCCTTTTGATAAGATTGTGGCTGATCTGATTGTGGACTCAGTGTCACCTGTCTATTTTTTCTCTATCTCTTGATTCCCTTGCCAATCAGCAATCTCTGACTGATCATGACAGATAGTCTGGTTCTCTTGGGGTCTGCAACTGAATTTCTTTTGAAATTGAGTGAGACAGTTCTAACATACACAGTAGGTTTCCATGATCCATTCTTCTGACTAGCACTATTTAGTTAATTTGACAAGTCCCACTTCATGTATAAACTTTTTTTTTAATAACAGTAAATGTAACCTATCAAAATAATTCCATTTCAGAAGTGTTTACTCATTTAGTTTGATATTTCTCATAAGTGTGAGATGTCAAATATGACCAATTTGTGAAAAAGAATGTGGGTGAGTGGAAGATGGTATCAAACCTTGTGGGGAAGGTGGGGGCTCATTGGAAGGTGGGTAGTGAATTCAAGTTCTCAAGCTGATTGCTATTTAGCTTTTGCTTGGAATGTTCTCTTGTTCTCCTTCCCTGGACATGCAAACTGTTATTTACCTTTCTCGGAAGGCTTTCTAACGTTTATCAATTTAAATAATCTTTTTGCTTCTGTAACTTTCTGAAATATTCAACAGATATTTCAATTTGCAAGTGTCTTCACTACTCAAACAGTCCATGGAAAATGGTAACTTCAAGTATATATGCTGGTCATTTTCGTGTCCAAGAAATTCAACTCAACCAATTGACTTCCATATAGCGGTTGCTAGTTTAAAAATTATATAATTGATTGATCAGGTCATTGTGATACCCTGAAGATGTGAGAGGCACCAGATCAATGCAAGTTTGTTTTCTTAAATTGTGGATTCAAGATGTAAATTTACATCACTCTTTGAACTTAAGTTTTCAATAAATGTGCTCTTACATTCTGGCAATTTTTTTGTGTAATGTATGAGTGAATAGAGTCACTTGTGGTACAGAAGGAAGCCAATTTGTTCAGTAGTTTTTTTTAATGTTTATGAATCAGTATAGACACTCCTACAGTAGATTATTAGAACTGAAGCTGTTGCAGCTTCAAGTAAAAATAGTTCTTCTAGTTACCAGGATGAGCTGTTAAATATCTTATCAAATCAGGTTTAAAGCAATAACTTCTACCAACTAGGTTTCTTAATAAGCACAATCCTAAGTTATTCAATGGAGATGCAGTAATTGGTTGATATCACAGTCAGTAATAATTCAAATGCTAATCCCTCTAAATATCCCAAAGTGCGTGCACATACATATGCACACTCTCTCTTCAGAAAAAGAGATCAGAAAGATTTCTCCAGCAGAGATTAGTAACTGTAACAATAGCAAAGGAGGTAGTTTGAAGACAAAAGGATAAAGTGTAGGATGTTCCAGAGTCTGTTGCTGTGATGTCCTGGCAGGTGTGGTCAACTCGCTAATCATACATTGCTGCCGCTGCCGGTTTTCAGATACAGCTTGCTCAAGAAATATAATTTTGAGATTTTTCTTAATCACTTCTTTCAAACGAAGAAATATATTTCACTTCCATGAGAAGGTTTTCTTTTCAGAAATGAGAAATCTATTGGACAGCTTGTTCTTATCAGTCTTTCCTCCAAGTCAGTTTGCTTTTCGCAGGCTATTGTCCAACTGAATTATGTAAAACAAGCACCTCTCTAAGTTTATCACTGTTAAAGTAAACCCACAACAGCTATCTACTGCAAAGCAGACCATTATTACCAATCAATTGATTTAACAGAATCCTTAAGTAAAACCTCCAGTGCCCTTCGTGAATTTGCAGTGATATATTTTAAAAACTAAACCCAGTTAATTCCACTAAAGAAATAAGTTTTGACGGATTGAGGAAAATAAATTTAAGTCATCCAAACAAAATTAAATGTAGTCTCATTATGAAGACACTATTTGCCAGAAGCAGCATGATCCAGTGTGTGAGCTTAGCATGCCACACTCCAATGTCTCCCAGAAGTCTAATTGGCACTGTTATTTTTTCATTCATTCTTGAGACATGGGCATTGTTATTACCTAACCCTAATTACCCTTGGAAAGGTAGCCATAATGCAATTTCTTGAACGGCTGCACTTTTCAGGCCCTATTCAGAAGGAGTTCTCTGGTTATTGCCCAGTGTCTGTGAAGTAACTGTACTTGGCTAGGATGGTGAGTGACTAGGAGATGAGCTTTCAATTGGTGCTGTTCCATGAATTGATGCCCTTATTCTTGTACGTGGAGAAGCTGCAAGTTTGATCTATGCTATTGAAGGAAAATTCCTAATTCAATTTGATGAGCCTGACGTCGGTGGTGGGCAAGTTGTTGGAGGGAATCCTGAGGGACAGGATGAACATGTGTTTAGAAAGGCAAGGAGTGATTAGGGATCGTCAACATGGCTTTGTATGTGGGAAATCATGTCTCTCAAACTTGAATGAGTTTTTTGAAGAAGTAATAAAGAGTATCGATGAGGGCAGAGTGGTTGTTGTGATATATATGGACTTCAGTAAGGCGTTTGTCAAGGTTCCCCATGGGAGACTGGTTAGCAAGATTAGATCTCATGGAATACAGGGAAAACTAGCCATTGGATACAGAACTGGCTCAAAGATAGAATAAAAGAGGGTGGTAGTGGAGGGTTGTTTTTCAGACTGGAGGCCTGTGACCAGTGGAGTGCTACAAGGATCGGTGCTGATTCCACTACTTTTCGTGATTTATCTAAATTATTTTGAAGTGAGCATAAGAGGTATAGTTAGTAAGTTTGCAGATGACACCAAAATTGGAGGTGTAGTGGACAGTAAAGAAGGTTACCTCGGACTACAACAGGATCTTGATCAGAGGGGCCAGTGAGCTGAGAAGTGGTAGATGGAGTTTAATTTTCAAAAAATGTGAAGTGCTGCACTTTGGGAAAGCAAATCTTAGCAGGACTTATACACTTAATGGTTAGGTCATAGGCAGTGTTGCTGAACAAAGAAACCTTGGAGTGCAGGTTCATAGCTCCTTGAATGTGGAGTCGCAGGTAGATAGGATAGTGAAGAAGGCGTTTGGTATGCTTTCCTTTATTGGTCAGAGTGTTGAGTACAGGCGTTGGGAGGTCATGTTGCGGCTGTGTAGGACATTGGTTAGGCCATTATTGGAATATTGCGTGCAATTCTGGTCTCCTTCCTATCGGAAAGATGTTGTGAAACTTGAAAGGGTTCAGAAAAGATTTACAAGGATGTTGCCAGGGTTGGAGGATTTGAGCTATAGAGAGGGGCTGAACAGGCTGGGACTGTTCTCCCTGGAGTGTCAGAGGCTGAGCGGTGACCTTCTTGAAGTTTATAAAATCTTGAGGGGCATGGCTAGGGTAAATAGGCAAAGTCTTTTCCCAGAGGTGAGGGAGTCCAGAACTAGAGGGTATAGGTTTAGGGTGCGAGGGGAAAGATATAAAAGAGACCTAAGGGGCCAATTTTTCACACAGAGGTGGCATGAGCTGCTAGAGGAAGTGGTGGAGACTAGTACGATTGCAACAGTTAAGAGGCATTTGCTTGGGTATATGAATAGGAGGGATATGGGCCGGGTGCTTATTCCAACAGTAGCCTAACCAAAACACTGTTGTGTTTTCAAGAAAAAGATATAGCTCTTGTGGCTAAAGGGATCAAGTGATATTGGGCAAGGGTAGGATCAAGGTATTGAGCTTGATAATCATTCATGATCATATTGAAAAATGGAGCAGGCTCAAGGGGTTGAATGGTCCACTTTTCCAATCTTCTATGTTGCAATATTTAAGTTCCAGTGTTTTGCACTTCCCTTTCTGCAACACAACACGTGAGCGAAAAAACAGGCAACTGACAACGTGAATTGCTTTGTTGCTTGACAGCTGGAGAAAGTTCAGTATTTGCTCCACTTCATCCCTCCCTTATTCTCCTTTTGCTGCAACCAGTTCTTTCCAATGAGTGTTTCTCACTGTTGGGACACACTTCAGTCAATTGAATGCATCCTTGTGATATTTTAGCAATTTTAGAGCTAAATATTTATGTAATTTTCCAAAAGATAACCAGAGTAAGCATAGCTTCCTTAAAGTTAGACTGAAGCTTCTAACAAATATTCTGACGGTCATATCAATACCTTAGTCAGCTCATAGTAGTCTGTCTACACTTGATGCCAGGCGCAGTTCACAACCTTGGAAGTCTGTACGTCTGCTGTTTGCGATTTTGAAGTGCTGAGTTGTGGTTCTTTTTTATGAATGACTTTGTGTCTGCATTGTGAAATGAGTAATATCTATAAAACGCAGCAGCAACTGTTTTAATAATGCAGATGCACAGTAGCTCCTGTGTTACAAGTTGAGGTTGTGGTGGAGTGCAATCACTGGTGCTGTATTGCTTTGCATATGCAGGATTGATCACTATCTGTGGCTATGTATCGGTGTACAATGTGGGCTTTTTCTATATGACTAATAATTCTTAGAAATCATCAGCAAAGACAACCAGTGAGTGAAACTCTTACATGCTTTAACCAAGGTGGCTTAGTGCTGAATCATTTCAGTACTGCAAATGCAATGTTTCTGTACAGATATGACTGAGGCCTCTTACAGTTCATCTGTTTGTAATTGCAACATATTTTTGTCAAAGTTGAAACTTTGTAGTGTGAACCAGGTCTTTCTTGTAAGACACATTCCTCCATGTGTCTTATTTGTCCTGTCAATAAGGTGTTTGTCAAATAGCTGATTTTGTGTCTCATGGTTCAAGAAAAGTTCAGGAACGGTGATTTAACGGATTTACAATCAAAGGTTAAACGGAAGTGTTAAATCCATTTCCACAGTCCCCAGTGCATATAAACTTGTCTATTTATCTCCAGTAACAGCCAGCACTTGTGCTTGTATGTTATGTCAGTAAACTGTGGGCTGTCTTCCCCTTCCTCTCCTCTTGCCTTCTTCCTGACCACTCATGCAGATGAAGGTCAGCAGCCTTAACCTAGATCCCCATTGACTCCACTAGTGACTGGCTCTCAGGAAGGCATGTAGCATTCATGACGTATACCATGCTGACATTCATAGCAGATGCAAACCTACTTTAGTGTCTTCTTTCCAGAACAAATTCGGCATATTTCTACAGCAAATGAATTAAGTGATGTAGAATCCCTTCCTGCAGATGGAGGCTATCTGATCCCCATCATCATCTGTTGAAGGTCCTATTAGTTCTAATCCTTGATCTTTGCTTAAACCTCTGCAAGTTAATCGATTTTAGAGTAGGTATCCAAATTCTATTTGAATTGACTTTAACCACCCTTTCAGGCAGTCCGTTCTAAATCATTTATAACCTGCAGTGTATTCTTTGATTGTTGACGAAATACTTTAAGTATATTTCCCCTGGTCAGAAGATGAGCAGCTGTACTCAGCTCAGATATTAGTGTTTTTTGTGCCTTTTAAACTTTTCAGTTCCAAAATAAATACCTTTCTTTTGTTCTGGTTATAAATGGACTTTGTTGTTAATTTGCCTAGTCATGCCATCCATGGGACGAATCTGCTTTACGGCAACTCATTGAGATTGTCCTAAGGTAAAAGGCAAAGAGTTATAGTTGAGGCTTCTTAACTGGTGGTTCATGGTTTTTGAGTTGTAGGTCAGGATGAGGTGTTTGATCAAAAACTAGGAAGGGTTTAATCTTGATGATATCTCTCATGATAAGTTATGGCAAAATAGGTGCTATTGTGTGTTGTAAGAGGACTGGTTGAGAAGTCAAAAATGGCACATTTTTATATTTAACTGTAATGAATGGATTTTCCTCTAAAGATGCCCTGTACTGAGGACAGGGTAACCAAGCTAATGTTCCACATCTGATCTTTGCGCAGATGTGAAACATTAGTTTGTCTTCCTCTATATACACTTTTTGCTTGACTTGCTGAGTATTCTCACGATTTTCTATTTGTTTTAGTTCCTGTCATTCAGATGTGTGTGCTGTTTCTGAGCATCTATAACCAGATCCTGGAAAATGGGTAAAGACTTGAATATGCATGGATTCAGATTCTTCCTAGATGTCCAACTCCCGGTTTAACAAAAAATGGGAGCTCGAGAAAGTCTAGCCAGTGTTTAGGATATTCAGGTGTAGGGCGTGAGATTCTCCCAAAATCAAAACACAGACATTTTGTAGATTGCACTTTGTGACATTTGATGGTAACTCAGCGGTTTTTGCATTAGAATTTGTGCATTACTAGGTAGTGAGCCAGTGCTATTAAACTGGGCTCATCAATTGCTTGCAGATTGAGTGAAAGTAATCTTTGGGTTCTTATATTTTGCCCCTTTGGAAGAGATAAAAGCCATGCAACCAACAAATTACACCTGCAAAATCTCTCTCTCGTGCGCTCTCTCTCTGCCCTTCTCCATCAGGAAGGGGTTATGCTGCCAGCCCAAAAGACATGGCGATGGCCAGGTAAAGTAACAAAAGATGTGCCTAGAGAACGTATAAATGAAAATAGCAGAAGTTGGTGTCAATTCAATGTATGGCTTGACCTGTAGGTTTTTATAAGCTGTTACTGTGGCACTTGCCAGGGGGGAGATCTTGTTTTTTGTCCTGCTCAGTTTTCGAGGTCAGATGGGGCACTCCGATCCGCAGCAATCTTAGAGCATATTGGTTTTATCTTAGAATCCCTGCAGTGTGGAAACAGACCATTTGGCTCAACAAGTCCACACCGACCCAGGTTCTTTCTGATTTTAAATTAGCTTGTTAAGAAATGTGTGGTGTGTTGGACATGTCCCAAGTCTTTAATTGGCTATTTTAAGTTTGCAATAATCCTGAAGATTTACTTTGCATTCCAGGAATCTAGACAGGGCGATGATGAATAGAACTTGACCTTGGAAACCCAAGGGCTCAGGAAGTTGTATGCTTCCCAGCAATTCAAATACATTTTGGTTTAAACAAAAATGTACTGACATGTCTTTGGTTTCCATTTTATTATTTACGTTCTTTCCCTAAAAGATAGGCAATTTGATCTTCATTTCCAGTCAATAATCTCACTGCCTCAATCCCAGCTTCAAAAACTTGGAAAGCTTTCTCTTTATTAAATTGTGTCTCTGCAACACCCAGAGAATGAATTCATGAATAATTTCCAAAGTGGGACCTTCAGCTTCAGTTTGGTAAACTTGCCATACTTCAACAGGTTAGCTAGCTCGCACAATTGATGTTTCGTTATTAAAGTACTGTTTGTTAGTTCTTCACATACAGTGTGTGAAGGAATAGAGAAGGTGACATTCTCTTTCTGATTTACATCTAAAGACATTTATCAACTGGATTCTGGGCAAGGAGCTTAGTTTAATAAACTTTCCGGAAGGTAACTGCGTATTTATATCCTCACAACAAGAAGCTGTGAAAGTCTTTGCATGAGGATTTGATCTATGATTCTTTAACACCGCCAGCAAACTTGCTGGTGTATGTTGACAGAGATACAATGAGTTGTGACATGCTACTTAGTTCAGCTTCACTTCCTAGGCTTGCTACTAAGAAGGGCAAGAGGAGCAAAACTCTGGGATTACCATCCATCTCCAAGTCGCTATTTGGCCAATAGTTTTCCTTCTTCATTGCTGGTCAAAATCCTGGAATCTGTGACTCAACTATGGGAGTTTTTCCAGTGAAACTGTCGATAACCACAGAACAAAACTCGGCTACTTTGGACAACTAGAGATGAGCAATGAATACAGCTTTCAGTGACAAAAAGTGTGGTACTGGAAAACCACAGCTGGTCAGGCAGCATCCAAGGAGCAGGAGAGTTGATGTTTCAAGCATAACTCTTCATCAGGAATGTGGGGGCTCCAAGGGGGCTGAGAGATAAATGCAAGGGGGGCGGGGGCTGGGGGGAAGGTAGCTAGGAATGCTAGGTAGTGGGGGGTGATGGTGATCGAGTCGTAGAGATGTACAACATGAAAACAGACCCTTCGGTCCAACTTGTCCATGCCGACCAGATATCCCAACCCAATCTAGTCCTAGCGGCCAGCACCCGGCCCATATCCCTCCAAACCCTTCCTATTCATATACCCATCCAGGTGTCTCTTAAATGTTGCAATTAGTCGGAGTGGAGAGTGGAGCGGATAGGTGGGACGGAAGTTGGACAGGTAGGACAATTCAAGAGGGTGGTGCTAAGTTGGAGGGTTGGATCTGGGTTGGGATAGGGGGGGAGGGGAGATGAGGAAGCTGTTGAAATCGACAGTGTGGATTATCCCAGATCCAACCCATCTGGCTTAAAATCTCCTGGTGAGAATTCACACCATTCTAAGCACGATAGTAAAGCATTTCTCTGCAGCTGTTTCCTCCTTGTGTGTATTTAGAAACTCATCTCTTTTCTAGTTGTTACTGAACTCTTGGGCTCTGGGGCAATGTTTCTGCTAAGAACTATGATGACCGTTTCTTTCACTGTAGTGTAACTCTTTTTAAAAACTCAAATATTTCAATTTGCTTGGTGTTTCATCGTGTTTTTAAAATCTGGATTTATTGTGAGATGTTTTTATCATGGTTGTACATTGCTGAAGGCTTTTTGGTTATTCCCTTGCCAATATTCAGAGGAGGAGGATGTCCTCCTGGGCATGCCTCAGTACAATAGTGTGATATAAGATGCCTCTGTCTTTCCAACATCCCAGATATCTCTTTGATATTTTCAAGTAGGATAAGGTGTGAACTTCAGGAGAAAGTGAGGACTGCAGATGCTGGAGATCAGAGCTGAAAATGTGTTGCTGGAAAAGCACAGCAGGTCAGGCAGCATCCAAGAAGCAGGAGAATCGACGTTTTGGGTATGAGCCCTTCTTCAGGAATCCTGAAGATTCCTGAAGAAGGGCTCATGCCCGAAACGTCGATTCTCCTGCTCCTTGGATGCTGCCTGACCTGCTGTGCTTTTCCAGCAACACATTTTCAGCTAAGGTGTGAACTTCAGTCAAGGAGCTGATGGTGTCTCTAATCTTGGTTTGAAAAGATTACAAATTCTGCTCTCACTTTCTATGTTAGACTTCAGATTGAGTGAAAAGTCGGGATTTGTTAGGAATTTGGGGCTCATTTTAGGTTGTGTGTATGTCCCCGTCAAGCCATATTTTACTTGTGATTGTTTTTGTTTGTCTTGCAGGCCACCAAGCAGTTTCTAGAAGAGATCAACAAGTGGACAACGCAACATGGTGTCTCTCCCCTGTCCTGGAACGCAGCAGTCAAATTTCTAATGGCCAGAAAATTTGACGTTTACCGTGCCATTGAACTATTCCACTCATACCGGGTAGGCTGACTTCTTATTGTTAATGGATTCTGAATTAGTGGTGCTGGAAGAGCGCAGCAGCTCCTCGGATGCTGCCTGAACTGCTGTGCTCTTCCAGCACCACTAATCCAGAATCTGGTTTCCAGCATCTGCAGTCATTGTTTTTACCAAGTTCTTCTTGTTTATGATTCTTGCAAGATTATGTAGGTTGTCAGCTTTTTGATCTCTCTGTGACATAACCTGGCTCTGTGGAATCCTTTTTTAAAAAAAATTATCCCATTACGACATGTATCTGTCAATATGTGTATTTGAGAGAGAAATGGATTTGTTTTGTGCACACTGAGCAATCTGCATGTGGGGAAAGGAGTGGATTATGATATCATCATCCTTGTTTTCTCGATTACTTGCATAATGGGTAACACTATTTTGCATTAATTTTGAGTGTTCTGCAGTTTATTTGTGCTGAACATCGACGTTCTTTGTTTCTGCATCATATGTTCCACTGAAGGGTTTATGGTTATGCAAATATGAAGCAGATAGATCGCATTCACCCAGTTCATTAGTTTTGCAAATAAATGATCAGCAAATATGTTCAAACAGAAAGAAGTTATACTGGCAACAAAAGTCCTTGAACCTTGACATCAGAAGGAACTAAATAATCTCAATTGGAGCCTTACTTCCTTACATGCATCTCAAAAGTGTACTTTCAAAAAGAAAAGTGAGGAAGTATTTTTTTTAAAGTTTTCTTTATTCTGTTGTTGTTCTTTGCTTAAAGTGTTAATATTTAAACAAATTAGGATGTTTCCCTGGGATTTTGTTTAAATGAGCTAAAGAGATGGGAGAGTGTTTAAATATCAGCAAGACTTACCTTTCCCTTCCTTCTGTTGGATTCTGTGCATGTTTTTAACCATCAAAATCACTGAAATCCTTGTACTGTAAACCTAAGGATATCTAGAATGGGGGAGAATAGAGCTGAGGTAGAGAGTTGTTATGAGAGTGAATGATGGAACAGGCTTGATAAACTATATATTGTCTATTCTTATTTCTTCGGTTCTTATCTTGAACAACTGTTCAAAATACAAGGGATGGGAGGGGTATAGTTTTGTTACTAACTTTTTACTGGTCCTTTGACACTAGTTGCTTTTTATATAGTGTCATATGGCATGGAAAGTTTGTGCTTCCTTCAGATTAATGCTGGTTTTTGAATATTCAGCTTCTCAAGTCCCCATAGCTATTAATTCCCATTTTCCCCACTTTGGTTCCATATTTCTTAATATTGTTAACTGACAAAAGTTCTCTTGTGTTCAGTTTTGTGATCCATGTTAAGGTTCTGTGAATTGTGATGACTTTTGGTGATGACTGTGGCAGCGGAACTTGGCTGGAATAAAACTTCCGGTGGAGGCAGCTCAATAACCAATTCTTGTGTGAATTTAAGGAGTTGAACTCTACCTGAGGAACTACCGAGTTTTGTAAAACCTTTACAGTGTCATGGAGTACCATGTATGTTAAGGGTACTTCCAGAAAATCTGTAGGATTGGTTATTGTTGGCTTGATAAAGTGTAATTTATGATTTCTGCTGAAGACAGTTTGCCTGTAAATTTGTGTTTCATTTATATTGGTTTTGGTTTGACTGTTAAAATAAAAGATGTAATAAGTGAAATGCTGCTAGTTGTTTTCCTTTGCTTGCTTAAGTTTGCTAAGTTTAGTTCTTTTAGGTTATTGGTCTATGTGGCGACCATGACAATAGTTACACACCTTTCCTTGTCAAAGCTGTGAAATCTCTCCTATACCACATTCATTCCTTTTCCTTCCTTCAACAGACATCAGTGTTTTTAAGACCAAACTTGGTGATACCTAATGGCTGGCTGTTTTCTCAGTTAGCTTGTCTCCTAGTTTGCTTAAACAAAAGTATCCCCATTTAACTCGGTTATTCTTTTGTGAGGGAGTCACCAGATGTGAGCGCGTTCAACATTTGAGGTTTCGAATAGATGAATAATTCTGTTTGGGACTGCAGCTTTTCAGTTGATAATTTTCTCATTTTTGTGTCTTTTCCATTTTATTTGTTTCTATCGCTGCTTAAGTAGAAGGCAGCAAAGGAAAACCATAAGGCGAGGGAAGGGGTATATTTCTTAAAGATAAATAATGCATGGCCACCGACAATTTGTTTATTACTGAACTTATTCAAGAAAAAGATATTGAGAAGGAACTGCTATTCACTCCATGTTGAGTTTTACTGACCTAGTTCGAAAGACTGCTGTACTTATCTATGTGTGCATTTGTTTGTGTGTGTCTCCTGTTTTCAGCTCCTTTTGGGATTCAAGCAATAGATGAAGACAAACTGCCTAAAGTCCAACTGGAGGGTATCCAAAAATTCAGATCCCACACAATAATTCATAAGCCATGTGCAAAGGACAAATTCTTTCCCACAGCTGTTGATTCCACTTCTACCCTGCTTTCGCCCTGAATAAAAACATAGTTGTGGATAGACTGGATTAGGTTGCTGCATTCTGTGCTAGCAATTAAAGGCACTCTAAGTCGTTGCTGCCAACTCGGAATTGGGAACACAACAAGTAATGCCAGACCAACCCTTGTCTTGTATTCTGATTAGAATTGCATTTAATGTGTTGTGCACTGTCCTCCATTCCATCTGTGGAAGCCAACCAACATTTCACTTGGCTTGTGTGCTGACGCACTCATGTAACTGTACAGCCTGAAAGTAATTTTGACTCATTTCTTCTCCAATGCCAAATGCAGCTTAAGGACTGTAATGTTTTGTTTGGCATATACCGTATATACCCACGCCTATGTCAATCTCATGTATATGTTGGACCCTTAATTTTGGCCAAAAATCTAGTATGTTTCATATAAGTCGACCCTCGTTTTTCAGGGTTTTTTTTCCTGACCATATATACATCCTTAAAGGTCATAAGTTGCACATTTTTGATTCAATACCTGTGTCATCACATGTTACGCACACCAGTATAAGCTCAATGCGATTTTCAAATCGTTAAATTTAGTGTTGATAACTATATATGCTGTGTGTGTGTGTATATATATTTCTGTGTAATATTTACATACACATACTTGACCTGTGCATGCAAATATAAAAGCATCTTATGGCAGCACTCAACCTTGTCTCCCTGCTGTTGCCTCATTTTCTTGGAAGTAGGTGTTGCATACAGTTGTGCTTTGAACATATTGTGAAACTCCCCCAAACTTCGCTGACAAAACGGCATTCCAAAGAAACCAGTATGCACCACCGTTTAAACTGAAAGTTATTGTAGTTACAGAGAAAAATAACAATAGCGTAGCTGGAAGGGAATTCTGTTTTTCTGAAAAACCTGTCCTAGCTTGGAGGAAAACAGCCACACAGCCAAAACATAAGTATGCAAACCGAGGAAAGCTGAACCAGTGGCCACAACCAGAAGAAAAGATTGCTGACTGGATAATTCAGTGTTGTCCAACTGGAAGCATACTGACTCGACAGTGTATAAGAATGCATGCCAAAAATGAAGCAAAAAAAAAATGGATTCAGTGATTTCAAAGCCAGAGCTGGATGGTACAGTAGGCTTATGAAAAGGTATGATCTAGTGCTTAGACAGAAAACCAAGATTGCCCAACACCTGCCAGCAGAACTTAACAACAAGGTTAATAGGGTCCATCGCTTTGTCGTCAGAACTTGGAAGGAAAATGGGTACAGGCTCGCATGCATCGGCAATATGGACGAAACTCCAATAAACTTTGATACGGCAGACAACAGAACTGTGGACAAGAGTGGAGCACCTGCAGTTTTTTTTTGTCTGTAACCAAGATTGGAGCAAAAACAGTTTTGGTTAAGACTACTGGCCATGAAAGGAGTTGATTCCCTGTGGTACTTGGTTGTATGGCAGATAGAACAAAATTAAAGCCTATGGTGATTTTTAAGTGGAAAACTCTGCCCAAACAGAAATTTCCCAAAGGCATTGTTGTCCTCATTCATTAAAAAGGGTGGATGGATGAAGGTGACTGCAAAACTTGGATTAGGGAGGCCTGGAATATGCAACCAGGTGGCCTTAGAAAGGAAAAAAAAAATGCTTCCTGGTTTGGGATATTTTCAGACCACACAGAGTAATAAGTGTTATCAGTGACCTTCGAGCTAACAATTCTGACATTGCAGTGATTCCTGGAGGCCATATGACCATGGTGCAGCCACTGGATGTTCGCATCAGTAGACCTTTTAAGGATTTAGTACGGAAGAAATGGGACACTTGGATGCAAGAAGGGGAAGAAAGCTTAGGGTGGCAATGTGTGCTCCATTACTTGCAACTGTATGAGAGTGAATTGTTGGGTCCTGGAAGGAGATGAAAACTGAAGTTATTGTGAAAGCCTTCAAAAAATGTGAAATTTCTAATGCTTTTGATGGTACAGAGGATGACTGTATGGTCAGATGGAAGTGATGACAAATCAATTGATGATCCCCTTGACAGTGCAGATGAAGATGATCCACACGACGATACGGTTGACCCATACAACTGAAATGAATTATTCTGTGGTGCAACCGATGAGAACAGTGAATTTGAAGGATTCTAATGGACTATTGCATTACTGGTAACTTATAGTTTTAAGCAGCTATTCCATAATATTTGTGATATACTGTGAGAAGAGTTTTTTGCTTTGAATATTAGTTTTTTAATGTAAAGTATTTATCGTATACTATTACTGTTTCATGCGGTCTTCTTTTAATAAAATACTATGAAACTATTTTTGTTTTTACTGTTCCTCTGTTTTAATTTCATGAATTGGGTGTTGTACAAATACCCCAGGTAGATAGCCTGACCACCTGCTGGTATGCCTATTAACGTTTGCACATATATACACACCTACATGCACATTACGGTACTGATAACTGGAAAACGGTACGACAGTACCGTTCTACCGTAGCACGCAGAATGGAGAGAGTTATTTTGCAGATTAATATTCAATAATAGCCATAATTCTTTTTCCTTTTGTTGTTTATGATTTTATATAGAGATCTAGCTCTTGTTTTTTTTTGATTCACTCATGCTAATCTTGAATTCCATCCCCTCAAACAATAACTCGTGTATAAGTCGACCCCCTAATTTCAGCCTGGAAAACAGTCTCCAAAACTCGACCTATACACAAGTACATACGGTAGTTCCCCACCTATACTTGTGCAATAGCATGTCACTTCATCACAGCTGCAATTATTTCACATGGACAACAAAGTGCCTTATTGTCAACTATGAATTGCATATTAAAATATTAAAATAAAATGCTGGATGTAGTCAGTCAATCAAGCGGCCTCAGTGAAGAGAGAAACGCCACTAACATTACTGGACTCCTGTCAGTTATCTGATTGTTCAGGTCCTTGCCTATCTTGTTAGGTGCATGTGCCTGATGTCTGTCCAGAAGCAGGTACAGTTTCCTAAATTGAATTGCCCTGGAAAGGACTTCACTCCCACCATAGATCGACAGTTTGTTTTTTGCATGGTGCTGGTGTTGAAGTGCAGGATAAGAAATTTGTCTTGTTTTGGAATTGGCATTTTGTGGAGTAGAATTATTGTATTAAATGCTTTTTAAAAATTATTTAAGTTCAACAAAAATAACTGATGCTGAATATAATATAGTTATAATCGTTATAATGGCGCAATATAACCAAGCCAACTATAGAGAGAAAAGACGCATGATCCTGTTGTGCGTAACTTTTATCACAGCTGAATTTGATCAAACCTGTTTTTCTTTTGTATACATCTGCGTTTACTGCCACCCCTACCTCCTCTTTTAAGTCTAAATCTCCCATTTATGAAACAGGTGGACAACTGTTAATCCAGAAACTCTAAGGAAGAATTATCTCTCCCTCACCTGCTGTTCCAATTCCTAAGGGAAGTGGGGAGAAGAGGGTGTGCTGAGGAAGGGGCAACAGCTACAGTTGCACAACTCAGAAATGAATAGCATGAGTTTCCTATCCCCGTGCATAATGATGACATTAGCACCATGTTCCAGTGCATTGACAAGAGCTGGTGTTTTTCATCAACTGCAGGAGTTGCACTCTCCGCTCATGAAGGTAACGTGCCTGTGATGCTGCAGGTAACTGCGTGTATCTGAAAACGCCAGCTTAATTGTTGCATTTCAGGTTTCTAGCACATGTGGTTTTCTCTGCTCAGGTGCAACTTGAATTCTGCCAAGATTATCAATTCAGGGATATGATGGGTAAGAAGGAAGCTGCAAACATCAGAGATAGATGCAGTGGACCCTAAATCTTATCCGTCAATTCTAGATGTGTTAGACTGTCTTTTTTAATGGAGAATGAGTTATGCATACATCTTAAAAAGGAAGAAAGGTACTTGCCATCACACTGTCTCAAACTTAGCAGGTAAAGTGTTGTTGAGAATATGAAAATGATAAACTGAAGTTTGCTTATTAGATGAAAGTCATAACAGTTGCTGATGTGTAGCTCTTTCATTCCCATTTTTCTAGATTATCTGCATTTATTGAGTGTCTAAATATGAAGATCCACTGTTGACAAGTAATTCAGACTTTTGTATCAAGAAGCCCCACAAATTAAATTGATGTGATCTTTGCAAAGCCAGAGTTGAAACACAGAATATACTTCACTTAAAAGAATTAGAGTCATAGAGTTTACAGGAAAGTACCTTGTCATTTGAAAATATATTTGTGGTAACGTACTTCACCGATTGGTTGCTGGGTAATGATTTGTAGAATATCATGGCGAGAGTGAACACTTTTTTTCTTGCAGTTTTATAGAGTAAATGAAATACCTTTGGTTTATTTCCAGGATACAAGGTTGAAAGAAGGGATTGTGAAGTTGAAACCACATGAAGAGCCTCTTAGGTCTGAACTGCTGAGTGGCAAATTCACCATCTTGGTAAGTTTGTGTTTTGTCTTTTCCTTTATGATTTTCTAACTTGGTGGTGGTTGAGAGCACCATAAACAGGAAATGTTATCCTTCGCTGTATGTTTAGCATCTACAGTTCACCACATCGTGAAATAAGCATTTATACATGGAATCATAGTTCCAGGGAACAGGGATCTAAATAGTACCCCAGAGGGACTTTTTGGCAGAAGTTTGAGGAGAAAGCTACTGACATTGTTCGGTTCTCCCTCCTTCCCAAGATCCACAAGCCTGACCACCCTGGCCGACCCATTTGTCTCACCATGCTCCTGCCCCACTGAACTCATCTCTACCTACCTCGACACAGTCCTATCCCCCCGAATCCAGGAACTCCCCACATACGTTCGAGACACCACCCACGCCCTCCACCTCCTCCAAGACTTCCGTTTCCCCGGCCCCCAACGTCTCATCTTCACCATAGATATCCAA
This sequence comes from Hemiscyllium ocellatum, assembly GCF_020745735.1. Lineage (NCBI taxonomy): Eukaryota > Metazoa > Chordata > Chondrichthyes > Orectolobiformes > Hemiscylliidae > Hemiscyllium > Hemiscyllium ocellatum. The sequence continues at coordinate 13,724,011 of NC_083442.1, forward strand.
TCCCGCTACACCTCCATCCGCCATGACCAGGGCCTCCAAACCCTCCGTTTTTTTCCTCTCCCGACGTCCCCAACAGTACCCTTCCACCGACACTCTCATTCGTTTGGCCGAACTGATCCTCACCCTTAACAATTTCTCCTTCAAATCCTCCCACTTCCTCCAGACCAAAGGGGTAGCCATGGGCACACGTATGGGCCCCAGCTATGTCTGTCGATTACACCAGCACCACTCCCCACCTCTTCCTCCTCATTGGCGCCACCTTGTGCTCCCGTGAGGAGGTTGAACAATTCATCAACTTCACCAACACATTCCACCCTGACCTTAAATTTACCTGGACCATCTCTGACACCTCCCTCCCCTTCCTGGACCTCTCCATCTCCATTAATGATGACCTTCTTGACATTGACATTTTTTACAAAACCACCGACTCCTGCAGCTACCTGGATTACACCTCTTCCCACCCTACCTCTTGTAAAAATGCCATCCCATATTCCCAATTCCTCGGCCTCCGCCGTATCTGCTCCCAGGAGGACCAGTTCTACCACAGAACACACCAGATGGCCTCCTTCTTTAAAGACCGCAATTTCCCTTCCCACGTGGTTAAAGATGCCCTCCAATTCATCTCATCCACATCCCGCACCTCTGCCCTCAGACCCCACCCTCCAACCATAACAAGGACAGAACGCCTCTGGTGCTCACCTTCCACCCTACCAACTTTCGCATAAACCAAATCATCCACCGACATTTCCGCCACCTCCAAAAAGACCCCACCACCAGGGATATATTTCCCTCCCCACCCCTTTCCGCCTTCTGCAAAGACCGTTCCCTCCGTGACTTCCTGATCAGTTCCATGCCCCCCCAAAAACCCACCCTCCCATCCTGGCACCTTCCCCTGCCACCGCAGGAACTGCAAGACCTGCGCCCACACCTCCTCCCTCACCTCCATCCAAAACCCTAAAGGAGCCTTCCACATCCATCAAAGTTTTACCTGCACATCCACTAATTTCATTTATTGTATCCGTTGCTCCTGAGGTGATCTCCTCTACATTGGGGAGACTGGACGCCTCCGAGCAGAGCGCTTTAGGGAACATCTCCAGGACATCCGCACCAATCAACCCCACTGCCCCGTGGCCCAACATTTCAACTCCCCCTCCCACTCTGCCAAGGACATGGAGGTCCTGGGCCTCCTTCACCGCTGTTCCCTCACCACCAGACGCCTGGAGGAAGAATGCCTCATGTTCCGCCTCGGAACACTTCAACCCCAGGGCATCGATGTGGACTTCAACAGTTTCCTCATTTCCCCTTCCCTCACCTCACTCTAGTTCCACACTTCCAGCTCAGCACTGTCCCCATGACTTGTCCTACCTGCCTATCTTCACTCCACCCTCCCCCCGCCCCCGACCTATCAACTTCATCCCCTCCCCCACTCACCTATTGTACTCTGTGCTACTTTCTCCCCAACCCCACCCTCCTCTAGCTTATCTCTCCACGCTTCAGGCTCTCTGCCTTTATTCCTGATGAAGGGCTTTTGCCCGAAACATCGATTTTACTGCTCCTCGGATGCTGCCTGAACTGCTGTGCTCTTCCAGCACCACTAATCCAGATACTGACATTGTTGCTGGGTAATACAGTAGGGTCCAATTATCAGTTCATGGATACTGTTCTGCCTATATTCTCTTAAAGAGTAGCTAGGTAAGCACACGAGGGAGGACAAACAAAGTGAGATAAAGAGGGAGGCAGGATGGCACTCCTATAAAGTATAAATCCCAGCAGAGACCAGCTCAACCTGTCTCTGAGCTGTAAATCCTATGTGAAACACTCTATGCACAACTAAGAGATATGATCTATAAAGTTGAGTTTGCAGCAGTGATGGCATATTTGTAATAATCTTGGCCCTAATTGGCTCTTGTTTGAGTATGGTTTTGTTCTTATTCTGCTTGACTGTGTGATTGCAGTCCTTGCTTCAGTCTCTTCCATGACACTTGATGCTTTCTTGAAGAAGTAATGCCTGTTCTTGGTTTTTCATCCCTCTCTGTTATATTCCTTGGAGGCCTGCTGTAAATCCCAGTAGTGTTGGGAGTGTCAGAGCAGCAGTGAGCCATTTTGGCAACTTTCACAATTTTGTTTCCTCCTTGGACCCAGTGGTGATGGCATAGTTACCTCCCTGAGAAGTTAGTATATCAATTTTACCACAATTATGAGCTCATTTTCAGATAAAAATGTCTACATATCATAATTAAAAATCCTACCTTTCTTCTGTAGCTCAAAATTACTGCTCCATGGGAGGAAGAGGACAATATTGGCTGAGATGCCCTGATCAGAGAGAGCATGACTACAACTGTATAAAATGAACATGGTTAGGAAGATTCTAGAAATGACTCTTTGTGATTTACTGGAAAATGTATGTACAATGCATTCTGAAAGTGCAGTGAAATTTTATTTATTCATTCATTCATTTAGATACAATGGTGGCAAGGCAGAAACTTTCCTACCTCCCACCTTGGGGTTTTTTCCAGGTCTCCACCATCGTTCTACCTGAGAAGGATGTGATATTACAAAAGTGCTTCTTGGACAGGATAAGGAAGGAGAAAAGTGAAAGAAATTTGCGATCAGGAAGTAGCAGCTTTAGGATAGAAGAAACTAACATGGATTTATTTGTAGACAATTGTGACAACAATGTAAAAGCATCTTTGATCACTAGCTTAAAACTAAAAATCATAAATTTCTGAAGGCTTAAAATTAATTACATTGACTTGGATCAAGTTTAGAGTTGTATTTTATCTAAAATGATTCCAGCAGTGCATTTGTTCCTCTAACTTCTCTTGGCATTAATTTGCAAAGTATTGCGTCAAATGGACAGTTACTTTAGCTGGAAAAATCAAATGCTTGGCATACGAAGAAGTTATTTTAAACATTTAATTAAAGCTTTAATGTTAATTTTTAATGATTATACATTCAAACAGCATACAGAACCATCAAACAATGAGATGAATTTTTTTCTGTCACTTGATCCTTTTTTTCCTCTAGTGTCTGTTGGTTCCTTTTCATGTTACACTTTCTTGCATCTTTAGTAACACAACATAATTTTAAGCGTTTTGAAAAAGAAACAACAAAGCAACTTGTCTTGCACTCCATCAGGATTAAAATGGTAGAAAATCAATATTAGAAGGAAATCAATAATTTATACAATCTAGGATGAGACTGCTGATCAGGTGGACTTTGCTTAGCATGCATCAAGAATTGCTAACTATCAATCTTAGTTAATTGATTAAATTCAAACCAGGCAAGGCAATTCCGATAGGTTAAGTTTTGCTATGGGTTGCAAGAACAACTGTCAAGTATATTTAGAATCAGTGGAAGGAAGGCTGATGGATTGGGCTGCATTCACAAGTCTCTGTAATTTCCAGTGATTTTGAGCTAGGTAGTTGCTGTACCAAACTTTGATGCAATCAGATAGGATGCTTTCTGTTTGTATCTTTAAAAACTGGTAGGAATCATTGTGGACTAATGGAACCCGTAGAGACAGCTGAAAATAGGATTGCTGTTAGAAAATACAGTATTTTATTTGGGCAGGTGGGTCTTTTAAGCAGTACTCAAGGGAACTGTATGGAGTAATGGAAGATATAGCTAAAGATATTCAGTCTAGTTTATATAGCATGGAAGTAGACCCTTCAGCCCAACTGGTCTGTGCTGACCAGACATTCCAATCTGACCAAGGCCCATTTGCCAGCATTTTGCCCATATACCTCAAAAGCCTTCCTAGTCATATACCTACCAAGATGCCTTTTAAATGTTGTAATTGTACCAGCCTCCATCACTTCCTCTAGCAACCCGTTCCATACATACACCAATCTCTGCATTTAAAAAAATGCCCCTTGGGTCCCCCTTAAAATGTTTCCCCTCTCACCTTAAACCTTTGCTGTCTAGTTTTGGACACCCCTACCCTGGGAAAACAATCTTGTCTGTTAACCCATGCTCCTTATGATTTTACAAACCTCTTTAAGATTACCCCTCTGCCTCTGCTCCACGGACAAAGCTCTTATTTATTTAGCAAAATTTATTTCAGTCAACACAGTTAAGGTTTTCCGAAATACTACTTGTTGTTGAAGGAAAGTTGTGAGTGTTGATCTGCAGAGAGCCAGTTAGTGAAAAATGACACGAGGGTTACTCTTTACTGAGTTTTGCAATTAAATAGAGTTAAACTTTACAAATATGTATCTCCTAACTCAACTACACGTGTTTGAATAAGTATATCTTCATGCGTTTCAGAAAAATCAATAAAATTGAATCAAATTAATGAGCAAAAACTCTTAAACGGCTAATTTAACAAAAATAAAATATCTGCTTTTTGCCTACCTGTTTGGATGTGTTAAGATGCACTTTCATGCCAGTCTGGACTTAAACTTGGACCCCCTAGTCCAGAGATGGAGAGGCAGCCAGTGCACCACTGGATCCCTTAATGTTGCTTTTAGTTTTATTTAATTTACTCTAGTCAGACATTTTATGTCACACCTCCATGTTAGTTGAAACTTGAATCTTCTAGCTGGAAGATATGGAAACTACCACTGAGTCACATAACAACATTTGGATAAACAGTGTTCAAGCTATTTCCTAATCAACCTGTTCAGAGATGTTAGTACATACCTCTCGAGCCGAAAGGACTTGTACCTGGGTCTCCAGGCTCAGAGGTAGGGACGCTACTGCTGCTCGCAAAGAGCATTTAAAACAGTGCTTAAGTGAAAACCCAGTAAATGCCCATCACCTGCTCACAATTAATATAAGTTTAACAACCGGTAGAGCAGAGTGCAGGACAGTGACTTCAGTCTTGTTTATGCTGACAATGATATTGTGATTTGGAGATGCAGGTGTTGGACTGGGATGTACAAAGTTAAAAATCACACAACACTAGGTTATAGTCTAACAGGTTTAATTGGAAGCACACTAGCTTTTGATATTGTGAACATTAATGGAAGAATACAAGTTAAAAATATATGAATCCTAAATGCTAACAGAGAGAACATTGCAGTAAATTAATGTTCAGCCTTATAATTACTGTGGCTACAACAGCAAGTCAGAGGCAGTTACCTTGGTGAGTAACTTGTTTCCCAAGATAACAGCGCTTGCCAAACTTGCAACGTCTACCACTTAGAAGGACAAGGGCACTGGATGGATGGGAACAGTTCACCTGCAGTTTACTCTCCAAATCACATGCAATCCTGAACTGGAACTATGTTGCTGTTACTTCACTGTTATTAAATCAAAATCCTGTCGTGACATATCCTCACAAATGGTACTGTGGATGTACCTACCCCCTCACAACTGCAGCAGTTCAAGAAGGTAGCACATCATCATATTCTCAAAAGCAATTACAGATGGACTGTAAATTCTGGCCTATTCAGCAATGCCCACGCTCTTTGAATGCATAACTCCTTCAAGTAAAAGAGCTGAGTGTTGATTTGATTTTGAACAGTGAAAGTTGAATGTGGATTGAAATGAAATAGAAAATGGTTGAGTTCAAACAGGCTAAGAATGGATTGAGGATTTGTCAGCTTCAGTAATGGCTTTCAAAAGGGAACTGGATAGGGGGGAATTCAAAATGGCGGTGACCCAGTAGGCCTGCCCTGCTAGCTGTGCACCAGAACCTAGACAAAGTGGTGCACTCACCCTTCCTTTATTACCCAATGTGGTAGTATTTGTTAGTTTTTGACCTCCAGAATTGTTCAGTGTTAGTTTAAAATAGTTAGAAAAATGACTAAAAGGAAGGGACCGTGAGGATCACAGCAAGCAAGGCAACCCCTGCAGCAATGGACACGCCCGTGGTTGCAGCGTTCGCCTCCGTGAACGCCCCAGGGAACTTACCTGTGGAGCAGGGACTGGTCTCAGAGTTTGTGAAACTCAGAGCGAAGATCGATTCAGTAATGGAGAAGACTGGGGACAGGCTGTAACTGATCTCGGACATGCTGCAAAGTTATATATTTCTGTTATACCGGGAGTGCCTATGGTTAAAGTATGGATGGGACGGGTTGAATGCCCACTTTTAACTTTCTTGTTATAAGATGTACGTAACTTTTCCTTTCCTCATGTTGTCTGGGGCTGTGACACGGCTTCAGCTAGAGGAGCCATGGAGGGGTTAGTGGGTAGTATGAGCGCCTCCTGTAGGCAAGGGGAAGAGTCTCTTTCATGTGAGTTATATATTGGTCTGTCGTTGAAGTAGCTGAATTGGTAGTTTTGGTAGGTGTATTTTTAAATTTATATGAACCATTTGCTGTTGTCACTAGGCGTGCTGTGAGTGGGGTTCTCCCTCCTGGTGGGGTCATGGACTGTCTTGCATGACTATGGTTAGCCATCCATTTAAATGGCGCATCTGGAATGTTAAGGGGAGTCATTCAGCAATTAAGAGAGAAAAGATCTTGTCAAGCCTTAGAAAAGAGAGGGTCGATGTAGCCTTGCTGCAAGAAACACATTTAACTGATAAGGAGCACTTGAAGTTACAGCAGGGCAGGTTTGGATGGGTGTTTTTCTCATCCTTTAATTTGAAAAGTAGAGGAATTGCTATACTCATCCAGAAGAATTTCCTATTTCAGCTGTTAGACCAAATTAAGGGTGAATATGGGTGGTTTATGATTCTCAAAGCTTTAATACATGGAGAGGGTTATGAGATTTTGAATGTGTATTGCCCCCCCCTACATATCCCCTCAATGATTTCGGGTTTCCAGGTTGATGGCCCTTGAGGCGTGTCAAAAAATTAAAGGGGAAAGACTTTAATTGACTTATTGATCTCGAAGTGGACAGCTTTCGAGGGCCTTGTGGGTATGTCCCCACAATCCAGTCTGTTGTTGGACCTGAACAGGGAGCTGGAGTTGGTGGATGTGCAGAGAGATCTTCACCCTAAAGGTAGGGATTTCGCCTTTTTTCTCTAACCCACATAAATACTATAGCAGAATTGACCTGTTTTTTGCCCCATCAACCTTTTAGAATTCGGTGCTGTCTTGCAGAATAGGAAACGTAGCCATTACAGATCATGTGGCAGTGTATATGGAGGTCAAGGCTGGTGGTAATGGGACAGGCTCATGGCACCGGCACATGGATCCTTTCCTCTTGAACGATAGCAAGTTTATGGAGTATTTTTCACAGGAATTGCAAACCTTTTGGGACATTAATTTGGGTACAGCCAGTAATCCGTCAGTGCTCTGGGAGACTGCCAAGGCCTATGCACAGGATTTGATTATTTCTTATTCTGCAATCCGGAAGTAACAGAGGGGAGAGCAGCAGTGTTTGTTCAAGACTCGCCTGAAGGCAGCTGAGACAGCATACTTTGACAGACTGTCTGTAATAAAATTGTAGCAGATTACCTCCCTCAGGGCTACTTTGAATGCTGCATTCACTCAGCCGCAAAGAGGGAAATCTGTTTTGCAAAACAGAGGTTATTTGACTCTTGTGATAAACTGGGTAGATATCTAGCGTACCTGACCAGAAAGAAGAATGCCCACTGATCTATCACATCCATCAGAGAGAATGCTGGTACTCCTACTTGCGATGCCAAAAAGATTAATGCAGCATTTAGGAAGTTCTACTTTGAGCTGTACCAGTCAGAGGGCTGTGAGGACAGTTTGGCAAAGATGGAATCCTTTTTTAAGACACTGGTACGTGTACGAAATGAGTTTCCAGAGGAAGTGGTGGAGGCTAATACAATTGCAACATTTAAAAGGCATCTGGATGGGTATATGAATAGGAAGCGTTTGGAGGGATATGGGCCAGGTGCTGGCAGGTGGGACTAGATCGGGTTGGGATATCTGGTCGGCATGGACAGGTTGGAATAAAGGGTCTGCTTCCGTGCATGACTCTAATAGCTCTGGTCAAAATGAATGTTCTTCCTCGCTTATTATATCCCATGTGAATGCTCCCATTGCTGTCTAGGCAAGTATACAGAGGCTTGGATATTTCATTTGGCTTCATAGACAGCTTCTTATTAAGCTAGCCAAATTGCAGCTTCCGCAGGGAATGTGAGGTTTGGATTTCTCAGATTTTAAGAAATTGAGTTCCTTACTATCCTATGTGGTTGATTGGGCTTGCCAAGACCCGCGGTCAATCTTGTTGGACATCGAAGTCTCCCAGGTAAAATGCTCCCTCATCAATTTGTTGTTTATGGACAAGATGAGAGCTGTTATGGACCATTGCAGAAACCTGATTGTCTTTAACACTGTTAAAACATGGAGAATGATGTGACAAGGTGAGGGCAACATTAAAAAAAAACTTCCCCTTTCACTCCCACAGTAGGAATGTTAGGATTCCGGCCAGGGTCGATGGACTTTCACTCTAAGATTTAGGAGACCAGAGGACCCTTCTGTTTGGGACGTTTATTTGATGGGAAGGTCATGATGTCTTTCGAGCAGCTGAGTCAGAAATATGAGTTATCTAGGAGGGACCTCTTTCATTACTTTCAGGTTAGGGACTTGCTATAGGAAAAGTCTATATTGATGGTTAGTCCTTACAAATCGGATATGGAGAGCAGAGTTTCTTCAGTCTACGGGCATTCTCTCAGTCAGCACCCTCAATTCCTGATGAAGGGCTTTTGCCCAAAACGGTGATTTTCCTGTTCCTCGGATGCTGCCTGGCCTGCTGTGCTTTTCCAGCACCACTCTAATCTCCAGCATCTGCAGGTACCCATTTCCGCCCTCCATCACTTATTAGGAGGCAGTATTTCAAAGGACATTGAGCAGCTGTACGGAATCTGGACTCAAGAATTGGGGGTGGAAATCTTGTCAGAAGTGTGGGAGGATATTTGGGAGAATGTAAGAAAGATTTTGATTTGTAACAGGACGCAGGCTATGCAACTGAAGGTACTCCACAGGGCTCATTTGTCACTGGAGCAGCTTAGGAAATTTAAGACGGGAGCGTCCCCAATGTGCCCAAATGTAAAATAGATTGTGGCACGCTTTACTCATTGCTTGTGGTCAGGCCACAAGCTTCATAGGTATATGGGGGTGCCATAGCGTGTGTTTTGGAAGGGGTTTTGGGAATTGAGGTTAAGGTGGATTCAGTGTCTCTCCTTTTGGGTTTGCCATGGAAAACTTCTTTGGATGTGCATGGGAAGAAACTGTTTAATATTCTTTCATTATGTGCCAGGAAGAACATTCTAATGAGCTGGGTGTCGGAGAATCCCCCGGATTTTTGGGGTGGCGTAGATTAGTTATGAAGCACGTCCTCCTGGACATCCTTACGAATACAGGAAACTGAACTGTTTTGTATAATGTGGCAGCCCTTCCTGAATTATATAGACACAGACTTGTCGGCTATATTGGTCAGGGCCTTTGTGTAGTCACGAGGGCTATGTTTAGCGGCCCAGGGGCCGCTGGGTGGAAGAATCGTGAACAAATACAGGTCTGCCTATTAAACAGTTTCTTCTCATGCACATCCAAAGAAGTTTTCCATGGCAAACCCAAAAGGAGAGACACTGAATCCACCTTAACCTCAATTCCCAAGACCCCTTCCAAAACACACGCTATGGCACCCCCATATACCTATGAAGCTTGTGGCCTGACCACAAGCAATGAGTAAAGCGTGCCACAATCTATTTTACATTTGGTGGGATTGCACGGAGTGTGATACCTTAACTGAATGTAATTTAATTTGCCTTGGTTTAACTTGGTTTAATCTAGTATCTTTCATTATTTATTGAATTGTAGTTTTTGTAGGTTTTTTTCCCCCTCAGTGGTTTGTGGAGTAGAGTATTAGTTTGTTTACTGCTATTGTCGTTATGTTATAAGGTTGTTATATTGTAGTGATTTTGTAATGTTGTTAAAAAACTTTAAATATTTTTTCTCAATAAAAATATTTACACAAGGGAACTTGGTAAGTATCTAAAGGGAAAAACTTTATAGAGCTGTGAGACTATAATGGCAGTAGTTAAACTACTCCCCGTAGAGAGCTTGCACAGATTTAACAGGCCAAAACGTCACCTGTCTTGAAAGCCATACTATGGGATGACCAATTAGTTCATTGGAAATCCAAGCACTTGTTGGGGGAGTGTGAGGAAAGTTTTCCTTAGCATGGGAATCAGTATGGCTGGAATCTTTATACTGTGTAAATAATTTTGCTGGAGTTGCTGAGGATATGTTTATAACCTGTTCCAATTAAATAAGGGTGACAGAGTCTCCAACAACACAGATTTTTCATGTTCTGTGGAAGGACATAGCTTCATATTTTACAACTAGAGTGTGGCGCTGGAAAAGCACAGCAGGTCAGGAAGCATCCGAGGAGCATAAGCCCTTCATCCTGATGAAAGCCTTGTGCCCAAAACGTCGATTCTCCTACTCCTCGGATGATGCCTGATCTGCTGTGTTTTTCCAGCAACAGACTCTCAAATATGATCTCCAGCATCTGCAGACCTCACTGTCTCCTTGACAATAAAAGATATTGAAAGTTAAGATTTTGCAGTGTATGAATCTAATAGAATAATACTGATCTATTATATAGTTTTCAGCTGCATCCTATTGAACAATGAGTTGGGTGAATGACAAACACCTGGAGACTTGAAGGCAATTTCAGACTTAGGCCCCCTTTGGAAAATAACAGCAGTTTTGAATCAATTTTCTTTTGAAATTGTAAGTGCTGATTTAAGTAGTTGGAGGGAAAGTGCTTTGGAATGATCCACTTATGAAGGAAATTAATTTATTTTCCTCAAGTGAAATTGTAATGTCCAGAATCACTGTACCAATCAATATACTAGTTCAGTACCAGTAAATATTTTTTATTTTAAAAAGAGTAAACCTGAAAAGAAATTACTTCAGGAAGCTTTTTTTAAAGGATCTTTGAAGCAAAGCATGTCTTCTTTGATGAGCAGGTCTGTGTTTGACTCACTCAAGCTCGTTTTGTAAACCTTCCTTAAAATGTAGCTCTTAAAGTGCTGTTTTAACACCCAATTTTGACTTGTGGTCCAACTCTTGTGAAATGTGCAAAGAAAAATCTGAAAACAATGGATGGTGTTTTTCCTCTTTGCCTTTCTTGGTGCGTGAGTTCTGCGTGTCTCTCTCTCTCTCTCTCTCCCCTTCCTTCTGTCAGTCTCACTTATACATACTGACTATACATTTCTCATCTCCAGTCTCCTGCTCAGTCAGTGGGCTCTTCTGTTTTATCTTTAGGGTGTGTGCTACTTGTATTATCACAAGGCTTTTAATCCAGAAACACAGCTAATAACCTGGGTTTGAAACCTGCCTAGGCCGTTGGTGAAATTTGAGTTTGATTTTTAAAAAAATCTGGAATTAAAAATCTACTGATGACCATGTAACCATTGTCAATTGTTGGAAAACCTATCTGGTTCACTAATGTCATTTAGGGAAGGAAATCAGCCATCCTGATTGGTCTAGCCCTCGTGTGACTAGACCCACAGCAAAGTGCTTAACTCTCAACTGCCCTCTGGGTAATTAGAGTTAGGCAATAAATGCTGACCTAGCTAGCGATGCCCACATCCTGTGGGTGAATTTTTAAAAATTGCATCTTTTCTAAGAGATAAGCATAAGTGGATTGATGGGTTGGGAACTTTAGCTTTATTTGTTTTTGTGGTAGCCATGACCATGTTGGAAAATATTTAATTTGTTGAGCAAATTTTACTCTCAATGGGTGAAAGAATTTTTAAAAACAACACATACTTAATTTAGCTTTGCTGTTTACAGTTCCAGTGAATTAGATTAGCCATACTTTCCGCTTGCAACATCAACCACCAGTATGTTGAATGCAATTGTTTTCACAATTGCCCGCATTAGCTTGAAATTGATGCACTTTTCAGAACCACTAGGGAGTTTGAAGATATTGTCTGCAGATCAGGTTTGCAAATGAAATATTTTGGCTATGTTCATGAAGAAAAGAACACCAGATGCTGCTGAAGCCCATTTGAGAAACCATTGTTTCATAGTCAGTCTCATCCAATCTTGCACTGGAAGAGGGACCATATCACCTAATTATTATCAGACATGTGCAGAACTTAAATAGCTATATTAATAGAGATGTAACATTCTAATCAGAAAAACAATCCATTGCATGGTTCAGAGAAATAGCAATTGCCAGTTGAATCAAAAAGTAGAATAACCAGGAAATAATTGAGGGCGGCACGGTGGCACAGTGGTTAGCACTGCTGCCTCACAGCGCCAGGGACCTGGGTTCAATTCCTGCCTCAGGCGACTGACTGTGTGGAGTTTGCACATTCTCCCCGTGTCTGCGTGGGTTTCCTCCGGGTGCTCCGGTTTCCTCCCACAGTCCAAAGATGTGCGGGTCAGGTGAATTGGCCATGCTAGATTGCCTGTAGTGTAAGGTTAGGGGTGGGTTGCGCTTTGGCAGGTCGGTGTGGACTTGTTGGGCAGAATGGCCTGTTTCCACACTGTAAGTAATCTAATCTAATCTAATTGATAACGAAAACGCTTTATATCTTGCCTAGGTACTTTATTTTTCCTCCCCAAACACATCTGAAATATTTCAATATCACATGATTGAACATGATTGTCACATTCAATATCTTTGCTTTACACCTTTCTATCTAATGTTCATCTGGCATCTGCCCTTTAGTCTTGTGATGTTTATTTGCTTTTGATGGTCAATTATGTTTTTAAGAACATTTTGTATTTTGATAAAGATATTGTTATAGTGAACTAAGTATCAAGTGGAGAGGTGTGTTTTTTTCTTGGACATGTGTGCTGGTGGGAGTGTGCAGAATGTACTTTCGCAGAAGTTTAAGAACTCCTTGTTCACTCAATAATTGTTTTTTTTAAAAAAGTTCAGAACATGAAGCTCATCTTAATTCTGTGTAGCAGCTTGTTTGAAGTGATCCTAATTTTCAGATTCCCTTATCAAATGTCTTTTCCTTGCTGCAATAAATTGAGAGTGACGCTGTGCACAACTTAAATGCTGTGTTTATAACTAAAGACACTCTCTAGACCCTTGTTGTGCTGAGAAGTGATATGGGGGAGGGTGTCTACAGCTGGCTACTGGCTGCGGCTGAAATAGATTCACCTCCAATTCATGGCTTGCAAGTTTGTGCTTGTTTTTCCCAGAAAGAGACTTTTAGCATTCAGATATGACTGGTGCAATTGTACTGTGTACTCATGTGTTGCAGCAATACATAGTAAGAAGGAATTTTGCCTAGTGGGCTACAACATTGTTCTGCGAACTAGAAGTGGAAGCCACCAACATGTAGGGTCGGCGAGAGAAAGTCTGACAGAGCTTCAAGCACTTTTGCATATCTTCTGCAGTAAGCCAATTCAAAGCTTGTTGCCTTGCCTACCTTCTCAGCATCATTTTGTGTTTTTGTTATAAAAAACATTTGATAATAGTTAGAAAAATAGTTTATTATAATCCATTTTGTTTACAGCAGCAGTGTGAGATCAAATCAGTCACAAATGTAGTTTGTAAAAGCAGCTTCTTAGTTCAGATATGTTGTGGGGTTTTATTCCTCAATGGTTTCATGCTGTCATGTAAGGTGCAAGTTAACTGCCACTTTCCTCAATGTAACCAATAGAAGCTAGATGATACTCTGAGGAATAGATTTAAGGTGAGAGGGGAAAGATTTAAAAGGGATCTAAGGGGCAACTGTTTCACGCAGAGATTGGTGTGTATGGACTGAGCTGCCCGAACAAGTAGTGGAGGCTGATACAATGACAACTTTTAAAAGGCATCTGAATGGGTACATGAATGTGAAGTGTTGAGAGCGATATGGGCTAAATACTGGCAAATGGGACTAGATTAATTTAGGATATCTGGTCAGCATTGACAAGTTGGACTGAAGAGTCTGTTTCTGTCCTGTACAGCTCTATATGACGTTATTCAACCTACACAAATTTATCATCCAGAACAATCTTATCTTCTCTACTCATTGTACTGTCTATTTGTTTCTAAATGATCTTGAGGTTTTCCTCTTCTCCACTCGACTACATCACAGTTAATAATCACTTTCCTCCAAAAAAAGTTATAGTTAGTGCTTAGGTAATATCTTGCTCTTCTGAATCTTCCACATTAATTTCTGATAACAAATATCATTTTTTTAAACACTGAATTGAAGTAAAATTAATGGTCCTGTAGTTGCCTGTGCTAGTTTTGAAACTCCTTTTGAATCTGTGCAGCTGTAGGGGTGGGCCATAAAACTGAAATTGTATGATTTGGAGATGCCGGTCTTGGATTGGGGTGTACAAAGTTAAAAATCGCACAACACTAGGTTATAGTCCCAACAGCTAGTGTGCTTCCAATTAAACCTGTTGGACTATAACCTGGTGTCATGTGATTTTGAAATTGTATGACATAGTCTATAAAATATTCTGGTTAGATTACACCTTGAACACTGCTTTAAGTGAAGAGATATTCAATTAATAGTGGCAGTGCAACATTGGAAACACATTACTATTGTCTTTTGTGTCTGTGGACTCCCTGATGACAGTCAATACTGCATAAATCTTCTCCCTCGTGTTCTTTTGGATGATAGCCATATATCCCTAGGGATGTATTTATATAAAACCATCTCGGATTCTGGATGGCTCGCACATTATTTATTTCCTGGTTCTGAATGTTTCCTTGGTATGTTACATTTGCAGAGTGGTTGAAAATGTTTGTGGATTTCCTTGTGAAGACATTGGAAAGTACTCATTCGGAAATACCAGATGCCATTTTCTCATCCTCTCTTTCAAGGTTATTTGCATATGTTAATTATCTGGCAACTTCTTTAACAACCATCTTGCTTTTGAAGGAATTGTTGCCTTTTATGCTTAATCTCTGCGTTTCTCCTTTATTTGGAGAAAGTGAGGATTGCAGATGCTAGAATTCAGAATCGAGGGTGTAGTGCTGGAGAAGCACAGCAGGTCAGGCAGCATCCGAGGTGCAGGAGAATCCATGTTTCTGGCATAAGACCTTCACCAGGGCTTCAATCCTCTATTTACCTTTTTAAACTATTTCGACACAATCGTGTATTCATCCTAATGTCATGCTCCTCCTTTAACTCAGTAGGTTTTGAGGAGGTAATTTTCCGAGTAAGTTCATTTAATTTTCTCATTTAGGGTCACACTTATTGAGTCTGAGCTTGCTGATACTCAAGGTCTACGTTTTATCAGCATTCTTCACAATATATCTTCGACTGAAATGTTCCCGTACTCTCGAAAATATTTATTTCCATGTTTTCTTCAGCTTTTTGAATTTTCCCTATTAGACTAAGCTTCTGATTTTGGAAAGAGTTGAGCCCCAGAGCATGTTTACTTGGTTGTGTTGTGATTATTATCTCAAAGGAGCACTGACTTCTGGCTGCTATTACCGAGTCAGTATTGAGAACAAGAATTGATCATTGCCTTAGATCTGCTCCTCCAATCACTTTTACTTCCCTGGCTTTGCTTCTGATTTGAGTTGACAAATTTTTTTCATTTCACATGAAAACTCCACTACTTTTTGAGGTGACAAATTCTACTGCCATTTATACAAAAGAAATGCTTTCTGATTTGCTCTTGTGTGATTTCATTCTAAATTGAAGATAATGTCCCTTTTTTGTTACCCTTACCAGAGAATTTCTTTGCTGTATTACTCTATTAACTCTATTTACTCCAATCACTTTGATCAGACTATTTCTCAATCTCCCTACAGCAAATGTTGGAAACAAAGTTGTGCCAACTTTTTCTATATTTAATCCCTTTTAGCCCACTATCGTCTGGTAAATCTGTGTTGCACCCACTTGAAAGTCAATATATCCTCCTTGAGGTTTGATGCTCCGACTGAACCTAATATTTCAGATGGATACGGACTGAGGTTCTGTTCAAGTGAGGTATCTCTTGCTTCCCTTTGTATCTCAGCTCTCTGATGATATAGGCCAGCCTTCCAGTAAACTTTGTGATTATATTTTGTTTCTGATTACTTGGTAAAGTCAAGATAAGCATCCATCTTGTGGCTTCCTTTAAATGCTGAAGCAGTAATGCGTTACATTCACCAAA
This sequence comes from Hemiscyllium ocellatum, assembly GCF_020745735.1. Taxonomy (NCBI): domain Eukaryota; kingdom Metazoa; phylum Chordata; class Chondrichthyes; order Orectolobiformes; family Hemiscylliidae; genus Hemiscyllium; species Hemiscyllium ocellatum. The sequence continues at coordinate 13,739,961 of NC_083442.1, forward strand.
TCTGATTTTATAGTTGGTTGATGTCCACTGAAATAACTTCCAGTTCTCTCTCATCCTTTTATTCTTCTGTACAGAGCATAAAGACTTATCTTGACCAAGTGATCTGCAGTGAACGCCTATTGTGAATTTGAATTTGCATAGAAATTTCTAACCAGAGCAGTTATGTAAATTACTGAGATTAATTTTGTTCACTTCCCAGTTGATCTTGGTTTTGCTAGCTCCACCACGGTCACAATACATAAAATGAATTTAGTGACATTGGATAGGTCTGCTTTGCATGTGCACATGGAAACCTGTTGGTACGATTAAGCAAGGTGTTTTGGGATTAATAAGGACTGGTTTAGGTGGTTCGAACCTTTGCAAAATAAATGGCGATTTGTGACACAAATAGCTTGCTAAGATAGTTAGGTTGACTGGAGAGTGATAATCAGAGGAGTTGATGGTACCTAAGGAGTGAAAAAGGTTTTAAAATATCAGCTGGCATAGGGACCAGAAAGGTAAGTTGAGTGGTTAGCAGTTTAGTAGGAATGGAATGAAGGAAATAGGAGATCAGACCCACTGATGAGACGAGCTGAGAGAGACAGCATGAGAGAAGTAAGTGACAGTTTGAAGAAACATGTAGGTTAAAGGCTACGAGACATGAGAGACATGGCGGAGATTTGGCATGTGAGGTAAAGGGCAAGGTAGCAGGGTAGATGAACGGATAGTATTAATTTTGATGACAGTGAAATCTGTAAGCCCTTCACATTTGTTTATATTTAACAAGATATCATGCAGAAAGAAAATGGGTTTGACTAGATTGAGAATCAGTTAAGATTTTTTTATTGGGGCAAGATCATAAAAGTTAGTTATTGTGGAGTGGCTGAGTACCTGACTGTTGTAAAAGTATCATAATGAATGGAGGACTAAACGCTCGAGATGGGATTTGGAAAATGCAGTTATAATTGATTTGAGGATACAGGAAAGCAGTGAATTCAAAGGACAGGAAGGCAAGAACAGTTGAACACAGAACATAGAACAGTACAGCACAGAACAGGCCCTTCAGCCCACGATGTTGTGCCGACCACTGATCCTCATGTATGCACCCTCAAATTTCTGTGACCATATGCATGTCCAGGAGTCTCTTAAATATCCCCAGTGAACTTGCTTCCACAACTGCTGCTGGCAACGCATTTCATACTCTATCAACTCTGTGTAAAGAACTCACCTCTGACATCCCCTCTATACTTTCCTCCAACCAGCTTAAAACTATGACCCCTCATGTTAGCTATTTCTGCCCTGGGAAATAGTCTCTGGCTATCGACTCTATCTATGCCCCTCATTATCTTGTATACCTCAATTAGGTCCCCTCTACTCCTCCTCCTTTTCTCCAATGAAAAAAGTCTGAGCTCAGTCAAACTCTCTTCGTAAGATAAGCCCTCCAGTCCAGGCGGCATCCTGATAAACCTCCTCTGAACCCCCTCCAAAGCATCCACATCTTTCCTATAATAGGGCGACCAGAACTGGACGCAGTATTCCAATTGCAGTCTAACCAAAGTTTTATAGAGCTGCAACAAGATCTCACGACTCTTAAACTCAATCCCCCTGTTAATGAAAGCCAAAACACCATGTGCTTTCTTAACAACCCTGTCCACTTGGGTGGCCATTTTAAGGGATCTATGCACCTGCACACCATCCCTCTGTTCCTCCACACTGCCAAGAATCCTATCCTTAATCCTGTACACGGCTTTCAAATTCGACCTTCCAAAATGCATCACCTCGAGTTTATCCAGGTTGAACTCCATCTGCCACCTCTCAGCCCATCTCTGCATCCTGTCAATGTCCCGCTGCAGCCTACAACAGCCCTCTATACTGTCAACGACACCTCCAACCTTTGTGTCATCTGCAAATTTGCTGACCCATCCTTCAATCCCCTCATCCAAGTCATTAATAAAACTTACAAACAATAGAGGCCCAAGTACAGAGCCCTGTGGAACACCACTCACCACTGACTTCCAGGCAGAATATTTTCCTTCTACTACCACTCACTGTCTTCTGTTGGCCAGCCAATTCTGTATCCAGACAGCTAAGTTCCCCTGTATCCCATTCCTCCTGATCTTCTGAATGAGCCTACCATGGGGAACCTTATCAAATGCCTTGCTGAAGTCCATATACACCACATCCACAGCTCTACCCTCATCAACTTTTCTAGTCACGTCCTCAAAGAACTCGATAAGGTTTGTGAGGCATGACCTGCCCCTCACAAAGCCGTGTTGACTGCATTTAATCAAGCCATGCTCTTCCAGATGGTCATAAATCCTATCCCTCAGAATCCTTTCCAACACCTTGCAGATGACAGACGTGAGACACACTGGTCTGTAATTGCTGGGGATTTCCCTATTTCCCTTCTTGAAGAGATAAATTATGTTTGCCTCTCTCCAGTCTTCATTTATGACTCCAGTGGAGAGCGAGGATGCAAAGATCTTCGCAAGCGGCGAAGCAATCACATTTCTCGTTTCCCAAAGCAGCCGAGGACAAATCTGGTCCGGGCCTGGTGACTTGTCAATCTTCATGTTTGACAAAATTTTCAGCACATCAGCTTCCTCTATCACTATCCATTCCAGCATGCACACCTGCTCTTCAAAGGTTTAATTCACTCCAAAGTTCATTTCTTTCATAAAGACAGAAGCAAAAAAACTCATTTAGGGCTTCCCTTACCACCTCAGACTCCACACACAAGTTCCCTATGCTATCCCTGATCGGCCCTACTCTTTCTTTGACCATTCTCTTATTCCTCACATAAGTATAAAATGCCTTTGTGTTCTCCCTAACCTGTTTTGCCAAGCCTTTCTCATACCCCCTCCAGGTTCTCCTCAGACCATTTTTGAGCTCCTTCCTCACCTGCCTGTAATCCTCTAGAGCTGAGCTTGACCCTAGCTTCCTCAACCTTATGTCAGCTACCTTCTTCCTTTTGACGAGATGCTCCACCGCTCTCATCATCCAAGGTTCCTTTATCTTACCCCTTCTTGCCTGTCTCAGAGGGACATATTTATTCATCACTCGCAACAACTGTTCCTTAAACAGTCTCCACATGTCTATAGTGCCTTTACCATGGAACAATAGCTCCCAGACCATGCTGCCTAACTCATGTCTAATCGCATCATAGTTTCCTCTTCCCCAATTAAATATCTTCCCATTTTGCCTAATCCTCTCCTCCTTCATAGCTATGTAGAATGTGAGGCAGTTGTGGTCACTATCACCAAACTGCTCTCCCACCACAAGATCTGATACCTGCCCCGGCTCGTTTCCGAGCACTAAATCTAGAATGGCCTCTCCCCTCGTCGGCCTGTCAACGTACTGAGTTAGGAAACCCTCCTGAACACACCTTACAAAAACAGCTCCATTCAAATCTTCTGCTCGAAGGAGGTTCCAATCAATATTGGGAAAGTTAAAGTCACCCATTACAACAACCCTACTACATCCACACTTTTCCAAAATCTTTCGACCTATGCTTTCCTCCATCTCCCTGCTGCTATTGGGGGGCCTGTAGTAAACCCCTAAAGAGGTGACTGCTCCCTTGCTGTTCCTAATTTCCACCCTTACTGATTCAGTAGGCAGATTTTCCTTGTCGGTGGAAACTTCTGTAACTGTGATACCCTCTCTGATTAGTAGTGCTACACTCCCTCTTCTTTTCTTCCTCCCCCCCCCCCCCCCCAAATTCTTTTTAAATGTTCTAAACCCTGGAACATCCAGCAACCATTCCTGCCCCTGAGAAACCCATGTCTCTGTTATGGCCACAACATCATAGCACCAGGTACTGATCCATGCTCTAAGCTCATCACTTTTATTCCTGATACTCCTTGCATTAAAGCAAACACACTTTAACTTATCCCTTGGTTCCTTCCCAGGAAAATCACTTTTTATATCCTTGATCCTTTTCCTGGCTATATCATTACTGCCAATATGTAACACGATTTCTGGCTGTTCGCCCTCCCCCTTTTAGAACCTTACACACCCGATCGGAGACATTCCGCACCCTGGCACCAGGAAGGCACCATACCTTCCGGGACTCCCGATCCTGACCACAAAACCTCCAGTCAATTCCCCTAACTATCAAGTCCCCTACCACAAGTACTTTTCTATTCTGCCCCCTTCCTTTCTTTGTCACAGTGTCAGGCTCAGTGCCAGAGAAGTGACCACTATGGCTTTACTCTGGTCGGTCATGCCACACACACACACACCTCCCCCTCCCCCCCCCCCCCCCCCCCCCAAGTATCCAAAACGGTATACGTATTGCTTAGGGGGATGTCCGCAGGGGATCTCTGTACTGTCTGTCTGTCCTTTTCCTCCCCCTAACTGTAATCCATCTATCCTTGTCCTGAACCTTAGGAGTGACCAACTCCCAGTTACTTCTCTCTATTACCCCCCACAGCCTCCCGAATGATCCATTGAGATTATAGAATTCTGAGGTTGGTCAATTGCCTGATGCTATTGGAGGATTTTATTTTTAGAAACTTAGGGAAGGGGTGAAAAATTACAGGAAGAGAGAAGTCAGAAGAGATCTGCTTGTAGATGGGTATTGCATAAGGAGAGTACTGCATAGAATATTGCATTGTTCATATTTAATATAGCAAGTAGTTAATGAAGTAGGTGATTTACTACTCTGTATTTTTTACTTGTTGAGTTTAAATAAGTCATCTGTTATTTCACTATCTGTTTGAATTCAAGCTGTGCTCCAACAAGAAGTTCATGACTTCTGAATGCCTTGGCGGGATGGTAGTTGAAATTATAGTCTGAGGGGGGGAGAAAAACAATAGTCATATCTGCCAATTAAAAAACAAAAGCTCCATTTGGCTCTTTAAGAACATTTCAGATTAAACACGAGTTATGACATTCTAGTTACATCATTTCTCTTCTCCATCTTACTGTGGTAACATTTTTTTGTACTACGCAATGTATGTATTCTCAAGAACTCCTATTTCACTCTGTCGGGATTTGTGATTGTGACGCCAGAGCATTATCTTAGCTGTCTGGATTACTAGTGACATTACCGCAATGCTACCACCTTCCACCCCTTACGTTTTCCACAGAGAAGCTGATCAAAGTGAGGAACATGGACAAACAAGGCACCTGTTACTGCATGATGCAACTGACCACTGCAGGTTGGGAGATTTGGCCGATAACTTGTATTATTTGGAAATAACCTACAACAAAAAAGTTGAAGGATGTGATTACTTTAACTGCAAGATTGAAGTCCATCTTGACAGTGCTCATAAATCAAATTCCCAAAGTTATAACCTTTGAAATCCTTTTCTTGTGCGGCAATCATACCAGACTAGTACATTTTTGCTTTGCTTTGTTTCTATCTCCAAATTTCACCAACTATACCAAATGTATTTCTTAACAATGTTAAAAATCACACAACATCAGGTTATAGTACAACAGGCTTATTTGGAAGCACTAGCTTTCAGAGCACTGCTCCTTCATCAGATGGCAGCGCTTCAAAAGCTAGTGCTTCCAGTAAACCTGTTGGACTATAACCCAGTGTTGTGATTTTTAACTTTGTACATCCCAGTCCAATATCAGCTCCTCCAAATCATTCTTAACAATAATGTTGTTTGATCTGAAACAGCTGCACAAATATTTATTAAGGCATAAAGATATAACTATTGTTAGCATTATAACAGCTGGGAAGATCGATAACAGTATTATTAATCAATTTTAGCCTCTGGGAAAGACTGTGTCCGTAATCATTCATTTTGCAAAGTAGGAGTTGATAATGCTGTGCATGCATGCAAAGTACAGTTAAATGGGCTGATAATACAGCCAAAGCTTCCATATGTATGTGGCATCTCCAATTTTTTTTCTTTGCTATTCATTTCCACAATGTAGCCATTGATGACTAGGCCAACCTCTATTGCCCAACCCTAAGGGAGTGGTATGCTGGATTATGTCAGAGGGCAACTGGAAATCAACTATGTTGATGTGAGTTTGGATTTACATGTTGATCAGCCCAGATAGGGATGCCAGATTTCTTTCCCTCAAAAATAGTAGTAAATCGGATGGGTTTTTACAGCATTTGACAGTAATTAACATGGCTGCAATTAGAATAGGTCTTTCAGTGCCAGAGTTTATTGAATTGATATTTCACCATAACCCCAAATCCAAACAGGGCATATGTCCTCACAGCATTATTCTGGCTGGGTAGATTACCTAGATCCTCAGACAACATCTTCTAAACCCACAACCATTTCCATCTAGAAGGACAAGGACAGCAGGTACATAGGAACACCACCACCTTCAATTTATCCTCCAAGCCACTCGCCATCCTGACCTGGAAATGTATTGCCATTCCTTCACTGTCGCTGGGTCAAAATCCTGGAATTCCCTCCTGGCATTGTGGGCCTGAACTGATGTGCTTTTCCAGCACCATTCTAATCTAGAACCTTGTCAACCCACGATAGAGGAGTACAGCAGTTCAAAAAGGCAGCTCACCACCACCACCACCTCAAGGGCAGCAAGAGAGACGAGCAGTAAATGCTGGCCAGCCAGCGACGTCCACATCCACAAATGTATCAAAAGACACATTTGTCACCTGCATGATGCAACTGACCACTGCAGGTTAGGAGATTTGGCTGATAACTTCTGTTACTTGGAAATAACCTACTACTAAAAAGTTAAAGGATGTGGTTAATTTAACTGCAAGATTGATGTCCATGTTGAAGTTGTTTGTAGGTCAAATTCAGTGTTAGCTTCTTTGGGGAATTGTGATCTATGTGTAGGCTTTGACCTACATGGCCAGGTAAGAATGTCTAGGTCTTTAAACATTGTTAATGATAAAGCCAAGTTCATGTTGATTCAAATTTTAAATTTTCTGTTCACGGGATGTGGATGTCACTTAAAAGCACTTTTAAATTGTCACTTGGTTATGCAAGTTGATTGAGTTCTTTGATGAATTAACAAGAGGGTTGATGAAAGTTGTGTGGTTGATGTTTTATGTAAGTCGACTTTCAAAAGATGTTTAAAATATTACACTGGACTTGTCAGAAAAATTGAAGCTTGTGGAATTGATGGGGTAGTTGTAGTTTGGATCAAAATAGGCTAAGGGACCAAGAACAGAGAGTAATGTCTTTAATTCTGGCTGACGTTTGGCCCACTGTTGGTGCTGGCTCTTTAGCAGAGCCACTACATTAATCCCACGCCCTTGCTGATGTTCCTTAGCCCTGTAATTTGTTTCCCTCACCAAGTACTAATCCACTCCTCTTTCAAACATCACTACAGAATCAACTACCACTACCACAGCCACTCTCCCAACCAGTGCATTTATCATTAAAACAGTTCGCAAAAGGTGAACAGAAAAAATTCTTACGTCACCTCTGGTTCTTTACCCAAAAACATGCATCTTCTCATTACTCACCCTTCTGTTACTGGAAACAGTTTCTCTTTATTTAACTGTGGCAAAGCAATCCCATTATTTTGAACACCTCTTAAAAAATCTTTTAATTTTGTCAGCTGTAACGAGAACAGTCTCGGCTTCTCAAATTTATTTCAACTAAGCCCCACATCTTTGGCACCCGTTTAGCAAAACCTTTTTACCTGATTTGGAGATGCTGTTGTTGGACTGGGGTGTACAAAGTTAAAAATCACACAACACCAGGTTGTAGTCCAACAGGTTTAATTGGAAGCTCTAGTTTTCGGAGCGCCGCTCCTTCATCAAGTGGTTGTGGAGCTAATGTAATACACGGAAGTGTAGAGTGATTCATTTTGATAGAAAAGCTATGGAAACACAATTTAACCAAACGGCACAATTTTAAAGCTCAGAAGAATCAGAGACACTTGGGAGTGTCTATAAACAAAGGTTTGAAGTTGGCAAGTCCGAAGTTGTTTAAAAAAAAGCAATAGATATCCCAGCTTTATTAATGGTGGAATGGAGTACAAAAGGAAGCAAAGTTATGAAGAATCTTTGTGGCTCGGGTTCAGCTGCAGTACTTTGAGCATTTCTGGGGACCACACTTTAGGACACTTGTCAAGGCCTGAGATAAAAAGTTTAAAAATCACACAGCAACCTAAGTCTGTTGGATTAAAACCTGGTGTTGTATGATTTTTAACTTTTGATCTGAGGTCTTGACAAGTATCGTAAAGTGTGGTCCCCAGAAATGGACAGAGTACTGCAGCTGAACCCTAGCCACAAAGATTCTTCATAACTTTGCTTCCTTTTGTACTCCATTCCACCATTAATAAAGCCAGGGATATCTATTGCCTTTTTAAACAACTTCGGACTTGCCAACTTCAAACCATTGTTTATAGGCACTCATGAGTGTCTCTGATTCTTCTGAGGTTTAAAATTGTGCCATTTGGTTAAATTGTGTTTTCATAGTTTTTCTATCACAGTGAATCACTTTACACTTCCGTGTATTACATTTCACTGGCTGGCATCTGTCAGCCCATTTTACCAGTCTGTGCCCTCCTGATGTCTGTTGTTATCATCATCTTTGTGTATTAAATTCAAGAGTTTTGTATCATCTATCAATATTCAAATTGTGTTCTGTGTACCTAAGTCCAGATTGATAAAATCAAAAGAGCAGTGGTCCTAAAACTGGCTCCAAGGGAGCATCATTGTTCTGCAGACTTGAGAATGACAAATAACCATTCAGCAATGTTCTGTTTTCCATCCCTTCCTCAATTTTAAATATTTTTAATCTACCTTTTTGGATTTGATGACACACCTGCAGGTATGTGAGCCATAATCCTGGACTTTCTGGCCTAGAGGTAGGAAAGCTATTGCTGTATCACTCATGCCACACACACTTTTATGTCAATCTCACTGCTGTTCCTTGGGAAAAGTAGTAAGGAAAAACCAGGGAATTATAGACCGGTGAGCCTGACATTGCTGGTGGGCAATCTGTTGGATGGAATCCTGAGGGACAAGATTTACATGTATTTGGAAAGGCAAGGACTGATTAGGGTGGTTAGTGGCTCAGTAGTTAGCACTGCTGCCTCACAGTGCCAGGGATCCAGGTTCAATTCTAATCTCGGGCGACTGTCTGTGTGGAATTTTTCCATTATTCCTGTGTCTGTGTGGGTTTCTTCCCATAATCCAAAGATATGCAGGTTAGGTGAATTGGCCATTCTAAATTGCCCATTGTGTTCAGGGATGCATTAGTCAGGTGTAAATATAGGGTAGGGGAATGGGTCTGGTTGGGTTACTCTTCGGAGGGTTAGTGTGAACTTGTTGGACAGAAAGGCCTGTTCCCACACTGTAGGGATTCTATGATTCAGGATAGTCAGCATGGCTTTGTGCATGGGAAATCATGGCTCACAAGTTTGTGTTTTTTGAAGAAGTAACAAAGAGGATTGATGGTGGCAGAGCGGTAGACATGATCTATATGGATTTCAGTAAGGTGTTTGACAAAGCTCCTCATGGTAGACTGGTTAGCAAGCTTAGGTCTCCTGGAAGACAGGACGAACTAGCCATTTGGATACAGAACTACCTTGAAGGTACAAGACGGAGGGTGATGGAGGGTTGCTTTTCAGCCTGGAGGCCTGTGACCAATGGAGTGCCACAAGGATTGGTGCTGGATCCACTGCTTTTTGTCATTTACATAAACGATTTGGATGTGAGCATAAGAGGCATCGTTAGTAAGTTTACAGATGACACCGAAATTGGAGGTGTAGTGGACAGCGAAGACAGTTACCTCAGAGTACAATGGGTTCTTGATCAGATGAGCCTGTGGGCCGATCAGTGGCAGACAGAATTTAATTTAAATAAATGTGAGGTGCTGCATTTTGGAAAAGCTAATCAGCGTAGGACTTAATGATAAGATCACGGTGAATGTTGCTGAACAAGAGACCTTGGAGCGCAGGTTCACAGTTTCTTGAAAGTGGAGTCTCAGGTAGACAGGATAGTGAAGAAGGTGTTTTGGTGTGCTTTCCTTTATTGGTCAGAGCACTGAGGTTTTGAGTTAGGAGGTCATGTCCTGCACAGCTGCAACATTTGTTAGGCCACTTTTGGGATATTGGGTGCAATTCTGGTCTCCCTCCTATGGGAAGGATGTTGTGAAACTTGAAAGGGTTTGGAAAAGGTTGACAGGGATGTTGTTAGGGTTGGAGGATTTGAGCTATAGGGAGAGGCTGAATAGGCTGGGGCTAATTTCACTGGAGCATTGGAGGCTGAGGGGTGACCTCCTAGAGATTTATAAAATCATGAGCGGCATGGATAGGGTAAATAGACAAGATCTTTTCCCCGGGGTGGAGGAGTCCAGAACTAGAGGGCATAGGTTTAGAATGCGAGGGGAAAGATATAAAAGAGACCTAAGGAGAAACTTTATCATGCAGTGGGTGGTGTGTGTATGGAATGAGCTGCCAGAGGATGTGGTGGAGGCTGGTACAATTGCAACATTTGAAAGGTATCTGGATGGGTATATGAATAGGAAAGGTTTAGAGGGGAAATGGGCCAAGTGCTAGCAAATGGGACTAGATCAGGTTAGGATATCTAGTTGACATGGACGAGTTGGATTGAAGGGTCTGTTTCCGTGCTGTACGTCTCTATGACTCTATGATAATGATTTAATTTGGGCAACAGGTCTATTATCAGTATGTTATCCATTTTAACATGTTTTGAAACATGTTTTGAAAATACATTTGCACATCATCATCTATTATCCTCAAGAACACTCCATTATTTCATTAGAATATAGTTGATAAAATTAATCAAATCCAATTTGCCTTGTCAGCTCTTGATGACTTTTCTAAATGGGAACCAGTTAGCTAGGTAGACAGCATCTAGTTAGAATGTGTTTTCGAAAGTCAAGGTTCAGGTCTCATTCTGGCCAAGGGAGACTTGGGACCTGCTTCTTCACTAGAAGGTAATAGAGGGAAAGGCATAGAAGATTCTAACAGGGCCAGATAGTGAAGGGAGGATGCTTTCCTTGGTAAGAGAGTCTAAAACGAGTGACACAAGTCTTTGGATGCGGGACAGACCATTTAGGAGTGAGATAAAGAAATTCTTTTTGTTCAGAGGGATAATAAACCTATGGGATTTCTCTAACATGTAAGACTGTGGAGGCCAAGTCACTCACTGAGTATATTCAAGAAAGAGAGAAGTTTTGAGATTTTAATTGCATCAAGGGCTTATAAGGGGACCCTGTGAATATGACATTGAGACAGAGGATTAACCATGATGATGTTTAGTGGTGGAGCAGGCTCAATGGCCTGCTCCTGTTCTAGTTTCTATATTTCTATGTGCAAAGAAAATCAACAAAGTAGTCCAGTTTTAAAGGTGGGGTGGGGGGGGGGGGGGTTACAGTGGTAGAGATCTGACAGTATGCATACACCTCAATATTTGAAGGTGGTAGGACATGTTAAGGCTGTTAAAAAGGACCGATGGGATTACAGTATTAGATATATTCATAGTGCAATAGAGTAAAAAATTGAGAACGTTATGCTGCAAACCTTGTAAGCTAGCTTTTGGTCCTGACGAGAGAATAACGTCCAATTCTGCGCATCACATTTGAAGACAGTTAAAGCCATGAAAAGGGTACAGAGAAAAACTTCCTAGAATAGGGCCAGAGATTGATGGATTTAATCTCATGCAAAATGCAGAGAAGGTTAAGGGGGATTTGATAGGTATTCAAAACTAGGCAGAATCAAAGTAGTAAGTAAGGAGAAAGAATTTCCAGTAGCTAAATGAATTGTTAAATCTAAGTTCATTGGTTTAAAAAAAACAGAAGTGATGTAAGAAAACTTGATCCTACACTTGTGAATTATGTTATTCTGATGTGCTATCTGATAGGATTGTGGAATCAAAGTCAGTAGTTTTTTTTATAAAAAGGAATTCAACAAATAAAACAAACTATAGCAACTCAAGGGATGATCAAATGCAATAGGCCTAATTGTGTATATCGTTCTTTTTCATGATCTTAGGATACCGCAATGTGTTCAACAACCAATTACCTTCTCTTGAAATGCAGTTTAGGCTGTAATGTTGAAAATACATCATTCAAATTGTGTACAAACTCTTACAAACAGCAGTTTGATAACCACATGTTCTATTAAGATGATGTTGATTGAGAATTAATTATGAGCCAGGACTATGAGGACAATTCCATTACAGTATAAATATGAATGGGGATCTTTTATGTCCACCTGTAAAGGTAAACTCTGCATGGGTTTGAATGTCACATCTGACAATGCAGCATTTCCAGTGCTGGCACTGAGAATTTGAGGCTAGAATATGTACTTAATTTTCTGGACTGAGACTTGAACCCATCACCTTGCGGCTCAAAAGACAAATGCTGCCACCGATCCATTATTATTATGTGCCAATCTTTCAGCTTTTTAACAGACAATCAAGGATTATTTTGTTGGGTTAGCTAGTCCTAGTTTTAGTCTTCATCAGGTCACCTCATGGTTAAAACCATTGACTGCAACCTTCATAATCCAAACTTTGGGACAGAAGTTTTTTTTAAATTAGAATAAGCACCTTATAATTAAATAGCTTAAAACGTTTATATTTTTAGACATTATTATTTATGTTAGTCTGTTCATTAATAATTTGGTAGAAGCTTGCAGGCATTTTTTCAAATGACATTGCAGAATTTTTTAGCTTAATCAGAGTGGTTTCCAAGTGGGCTACAGCATGGCAATAAATTCCAATAGCCACATAGTTTTCCTCTGAACGTTCATTGTGTACTTGAGTACCTTGTGAAGTTTCTTCTTCCACCACCTTATACTTGATCAGTTATGACACTATTCTGAAACACTTAGGCAAAAACCTCTTGCCTTCTGGATACAGGTGGCAGCTGTGATTATGATTGGTCATCTCTTCACTAAATTTGTCATCGTCTAATGCCTCTGGAATTTGGGCAATATCTCTAACTGTCTCTCTGCAAACTGTAAAAACAATGGCCAAAGATCATAATCAGGTCTGTAATAGTCATAAATTCCATCCGTTTTTCTCTTGGTATTCTTGAATGTTTGCCTGCAACCATTTCTGCAGTTTGATTGCCAAGGTCCTTTGTCTTCCAGATTAATCACGTTTTCCTTATTCTCCTCCGTGATCTTTTGCTTCCAGCTATCTGCGAACAACAGTACTTTATATTTTTCAGCTTTCTCTTCATTTGTAGCTAGAACTTATGATTTTTATGACTGTATGCATGAAGAGACAGTAATGATCAGGACACTTAGTATGGTCTGCATTCTCAGTTAAAGTGGGATTTGATAAGTTGGCAAAGAAAATTTCATTGTCTGGTTTATAAAGTGCAAAGTTCAAACTTGGAAGATTTCAATTTGATACTTTTCAGTTAATTGGTGATTAGTCAATCACAAACACCTGGTTATATAAATTGATAAGCAGACCTACTTGATATATCACTAGCGTTTCACTGTTCCTCTTCACAGCAATGTGTGGGTACAATGTAGATCCATAATTTTTCATGGTCATATGATTGACATCCTGAAATTATTGTGGTGAATTCACTCTCTGTCCTTGGACACTTGGTCAGAGATCTATGCCATTGAGTCAAGAATGTCTATATTTGCCTTGGTTTCTTTAGTGGGTAGCTCAGAATTGAGAATAGCATCATAAGCGAAATAAAAGTTGTGGAGTAAATTATGATCTTCCTAAGCTTTTGAATTGAGTATAAGAATGCTCTTCATAAAATGATAGGCATATAATATTGTGTGCTCCATTCTCTCATGTATTGACATGCAAAACAAAAGAACGTTCTTCACTTATTGGACTTCAGTGAAAAACATTATATAAAGCAATTTGTCAGAGTAAAAGTTTGCCACAGTTAACGCTATATGGAATTCTGCTGGGATCCATCTTTGTAACGTTGACTGCATCTTCCTGTGGATTCCAGTGGTAAAACAAAAACTGGAACTACAACAATCAGTTGTACTTAGCAAGCACGTTAACATCGTAAAACATGCTGAGGTGCATCATGTCTGGTGCTGCACCACAATTTGGACAAATGACTAGAAACTTGTTTAAAGAGATGGTTTTACAGAATTGGGGAACAGAAGGAAGAGAAAGAGAGAAATAGAGGAGTCAAAGGAGGAATTCCAGGATTTAAGGCATATGAAGCTGGATGTATAGCTGTCAGCAGTAGAGCAATCAGGCTTGTTCAAGAGGCCAGAATGGGAGGAGTACAGATATCTTGGATATTGTGGTGCTAAAGGAGATTAAAGATATGGAGGGCTGAGATTGCTGGAATTTGAAATGAGCCACCGCTAACTTTGCTATCTAGTTATTTGTCAGATGCATTCTCTAAGTGCCATTAAATTAAACATTCTTTTGCTAGTGGTTGATCTAAATATATGGTACTGAGTTAGAGTCATACAGTACAGAAACAGACCCTTTGGTCCAATTCATCCATGTTGACCAACTTTCTCAAACTAGTCCCATTTGCTTGTCTTTGGCCCATAAGCATCTAAGCCTTTCCTACTCCTGTAACTGTGCAAATATCTTCTAATGTTGTAACTATACTAGCATCTACCACTTCCTCTGACAGTTCATTCCGCATACGCGTATCACCCTCTGTGAGAAAACTTTGCCCCTCAGATACCTTTTTAAATCATCTTCCTGTACTTTAAAAATTGTCCATTTAGTTTTGAACTCCCCCTTTGGTTTTGAACTCCCTTACCCTAGAGAAAAGATCTTTGTTAATCACCTTACCTGTGCCCCACATGATTTTATAAATCTCTGTAAGGCCATCCCTCAGCCTTCTACACTCAAATGAAAAAGTCCCAGCTTATCCTGCCTCTCATTTGTAAGTCAAACCCTCCAGCCTCTCATTTGTAACTCAAACCTCCAGTCCCTTGAAGTTCAGGTATTATCCTTGAAGACCAATGATGTTGTCCCTCCAAAGCCAATATTTGACCAGGAAGCTATCATCATTGCCTATCTGGTTCACTAATATCATTATCATCTTGGCCTGGTATTGCCCACATCTGACTCCAGGCCCACAGCCGTGTGGCTAACTCTGAACACCTACTCTCTCCACACAAGCACACAAAAAAGACCTAGAAAGCCACTCATTTCAAGGGTGTTCACAGATGTGGAACAAACGCTGACTTTTCAGTGACACCAACATAACATGAAAGAATGAAGTGCACAAACAATTGGTATCTGATCTTCGGTTTAACAGTGTCACATCACCTATGTCCTGTCTTCAAAAGCCAAGTTCATTAATTGTATCTGACAAAGTGACACCTTCAAAATGCTTATTTCAATATCATAACTCCACGCATGCTTCTCGATTCAGGATTTTGTCTTCAGGACACGTAGTTGCCCAAAAGTAACAATTTTAGTTAAAGTTGTTTGCAAGATCTTTGCAAGTATTGACATAGAGTTTTTATTAGAGTCCTAGAGATGTACAGCATGGAAACAGATCCTTCGGTCCAACCTGTCCATGCCGATCAAATAGCCTGGCCCATATCCCTCTAAACCCTTCCTATTCATATATCCATCCAAATGCCTCTTAAATGTTGCAATTATACCAGCCTCCACCACATCCGCTGGCAACTCATTCCATACATGTACCACCCTCTGCGTGAAAAAGTTGCCCCTTAGGTCTCTTTTATATCTTTCCCATCTCACCCTAAACCTATGCCCTCTAGTTCTGGACTCTCCAACCCCAGGGAAAAGACTTTGCCTAGTTATCCTACCCATGCCCCTCATAATTTTGTAAACCTCTATAAGATCACCGCTCAGCCTCTGACGCTCCAGGGAAAACAGCCCCAGCCTGTTCAGCCTCTCCCTGTAGCTCAGATCCTCCAACCCTGGCAACATCCTTGTAAATCTTTTCTGAACCCTTTCAAGTTTCACAACATCTTTCCGATAGGAAGGAGACCAGAATTACACGCAATATTCCAACAGTGGCCTAACCAATGTCCTGTACAGCTGCAACATGACCTCCCAATTCCTGTACTCAATACTCTGACCAATAAAGGAAAGCATACCAAACGCCTCCTTCACTATCCTATCTACCTGTGACTCCACTTTCAAGGAGCTATGAACCTGCACCCCAAGGTCTCTTTGTTCAGCAACACTCCCTAGGACCTTACTATTAAGTGTACAAGTCCTGCTAAGATTTGCTTTCCCAAACTGCTGCACCTCGCATTTATCTGAATTAAACTCCATCTGCCACTTCTCCTCCCATTGGCCCATCTGGTCCAGATCCTGTTGTAATCTGAGGTAACCCTCTTCGCTGTCCACTACACCTCCAATTTTGGTCTCATCTTACTAACTGTACCTCTTATGCTCGCATCCAAATCATTTATGTAAATGACAAAAAGTAGAGGACCCAGCACCAATCCTTGTGGCACTCCACTGGTCACAGGCTTCCAGTCTGAAAAACTACCTTCCACCATCACCCTCTGTCTTCTACCTTTGAGCCAGTTCTGCATCCAAATGGCTAGTTCTCCCTAAATTCCATGAGATCTAACATGCTAATCAGTCTCCCATGGGGAACCTTGTTGAACGCCTTACTGAAGTCCATATAGATCATATCTACTGCTCTGTCCTCATCAATCCTCTTTGTTACTTCAAAAAACTCAATCAAGTTTGTGAGACATGATTTCCCATGCACAAAGCCACGTTGACTATCCCTAATCAGTCCTTGCCTTTCCAAATACATGTACATCCTGTCCAGGATTCTCTCCAACAACTTGCCCACTGCCGAGGGCAGGCTCACAGGTCTATAGTTCCCTGGCTTGTCTTTACTGCCCTTGTTAAACAGTGGCACCAAGTTTGCCAACCTCCAGTCTTCCGACACCTCACCTGTGACTATCAATGATACAGGTATCTCAGCAAGAGGCCCAGCAATCACTTCTCTAGCTTTCCACAGAGTTCTCGGGTACACCTGATCAGGTACTGGAGATTTATTTACCTTTAACCGTTTCAAGACATGCAGCACTTCCTTCTGTAATCTGGACATTTTGCAAGATGTCACCATCTATTTTCCTACAGACTATTTCTTCGATATCCTTTTCCACAGTAAATACTGATGCAAAATATTCATTTAGTATCTCCCCCATTTTCTGTGGCTCCACACAAAGACTGCCTTGCTGATTGTTGAGGGGCCCTATTCTCTCCCTAGTTACCCTTTTGTCCTTGATATATTTGTAAAACCCCTTTAGATTCTCCTTAATTCTATTTGCCAAAGCTATCTCATGTCCCCGTTTTGCCCTCCTGATTTCCCTCTTAAGTATACTCCTACTTTCTTTATACTCTTCTAAGGATTCATTCAATCTATCCTATCTGTACCTGACATCTGCTTCCTCCTTTTTCTTAATCAAACCCTTAATTTCTTTAGTCATCCAGCAGTCCCTATACCTACCAGCCTTCCCTTTCACCCTGACAGGAATATACTTTCTCTGGATTCTTATCTCATTTCTGAAGGCTTCCCATTTTCCAGCCGTCCCTTTACCTGCGAACATCTGCCTCCAATCAGCTTTTGAAAGTTCTTGCCTAATACCGTCAAAATTGGCCTTTCTCCAATTTAGAACTTCAACTTTTAGATCTGGTCTATCCCCTTCCATCACTATTTTAAAACGAATACAATTGTTGATAAGTTTTGACTTCTTCACCTTAGCACAGCTATGATTAGAAATTCTAACATACAATAACCTGGATCCAGTGCAGACGTTGTAGTCAACAAATTTTAGTCCCGATTCAAGATTTTGTCTTCAAGCTATGTATTTTCCAAAATTAACCATTTGAAGATGATCCTTTTGTTATCTTAAGCTCCACTTTAGTCAATTCACTGTCTCAATAATCTGTGTATATAAATTATAAACCACAGAAGTCTATAACTGTTTAATTGACTTCCTTCCTGTTATTAAATTCTGTCTCTTCTTTTCCCTCTGGTACAAAATATATTTGTTTGTTGTTAAAGCACTTTTTTTCCGAGGTTGCAGTCTCTGACAGATTTCTAGTCTTGTTCTCGTAGGTTTAATTCAATTCTATATGTTCTCCTACAATCGTTTATTTCTCCAAAATTACATGTTTGCTGTTTTTAGTTGTTTTTGTCTTATGATGACAAATTTTTGAAATTAATATCTCCAGCAAACTTGAGAGCTTTTATATGTAGGGTAAACTGACTGACGATTCTTTAATTTCTTATTACTTGTTTTCACTGCAAATAATTTCAGCTCTGAAATTATTATTTCCAGACAGCGACCCTTAGTAATAGATTGGGTGCAGTGGCACAGGTTCTTGGTTTTTTCACACAGATCTTTGAAAGTGTTGGAATAGAGTTTTTAATGTTGATACGTTTTGACTTCTTCACCTTAACACAGCTACTTTTCTGCCTATGATTAGAAATTCTAACATACAATAATGTGGATCCAATGCAGATGTTGTAGTCAACAAATAACTGCTTTGATAGTATCTTAATCTTTGAAGGAATTGTGTTGATTGTTTTGGAAAATTCTGAATTGAAACTCATGTTCCTCATGGTCAAACTCGAGTGTAACTGCTAAATCGCAGTCAGCCAATAACTTTAGGAAAAAGAGCTATTTTGTTGATTTTATTTTTCTGTTGAATGCAGTCACAGATTTTTTGTGGCTTCAGTTATCACATTATTTCATGTGAAAATCTCAAAAGATGTTCCTATAATTGATGCTTTTCTGAGTTTTTGTTTCTATTTGCTCTTTAAAAATGCTTTTTAGACGCCATAATAGAGTAGATTTTATGCTCCCAATGAGGAAAACTCTGCATTGGGAATCCAAATTTGTAGCATCTATCTTATCAACTAAAGTCATAGAGTTAGACAAATGTACGGCATAGTAACAGACCCTTTGGTCCAACTTGTCCATGCCGACCAGATATGCTAAATTAATCTAGTCCCATTTGCCAGCACTTGGCCCATATCCGTCTAAACCTTTCCTATTCACATACCCTCCCAATACTTTTTGAATGTTGGAATTGTACCAGCCTCCACCACTTCCTCTGGCAGATCATTCCATATACGCACCATCCTTTGTGTGAAAAAGTTGCCCCTTGAGTCCCTTTTATGTCTTTCCCCTAGCCCCCCCCCCCTCAACCTATGTCGCCTAGTTCTGGATTCCCCCCAACCCTACCCATACCGCTCATGACAGACTTCTATAAGGTCACCCCTCAGCCTCTGAAACTCGAGGGGAAAAAAAGCTCAAACCCTCCAGTACAGGCAACATCCTTGTAAATATTTTCTGAATCCTTTCAAAACATCCTTCCTATAGGAGGGAGACAAAAATTGCATGCATTATATCAACAGTGGCCTAACCAATGTCCTACACAGCGCAACATGACCTCCCAGCTCCTGTACTCAATACTCTGACCAATAAAAGAAAGCATACCACATGCCTTCTTCACTATGCTACCTGAGACTCCACTTTCAAGTAACTTTGAACCTGCACTCCAAGGTCTCTTTGTTCAGCAACACTCGCCAGGACCTTACCATTAAGTGTATAAATCCTGCCCTGATTTGCTTTTCAAAATGCAGCACCTCACATTTATCTAACTTAAACTCCATCTGCCAGTTCTGAGCGCATTGGCCCACCTGATCAAGATCCTGTTGTATTCTGAGGTAGCCTTCGCTCTCCACTGCAGTTCCAATTTTGGTGTCATCTGCAAACTTACCATCTATACCTTCTGTGTTCACATCCAAATTATTTATATAAATGATGAAAAGCAGAGGACAGAGGACTAATCTTTATATCACACCACTGGTCACAAGCCTCCAGTCTGAAAAGCAACCCTCCATCATCCTCTGTCTTTTA
The DNA here is from genome assembly GCF_020745735.1 of Hemiscyllium ocellatum. Taxonomy (NCBI): domain Eukaryota; kingdom Metazoa; phylum Chordata; class Chondrichthyes; order Orectolobiformes; family Hemiscylliidae; genus Hemiscyllium; species Hemiscyllium ocellatum. The sequence goes on from NC_083442.1 coordinate 13,759,704, forward strand.
CCATTGAGCCAATTCTGCATCCAAATGGCAAGTTCTCCCTGTATTCCATCAGATCTAACCTTGCTAACACCTTACTAAAGTCCACAAAGATTACATCTGCTGCTCAACCCTCATCAATCCTCTTTGTTACTTCTTCAAAAACTCAATCAGGTTGGTGAGCCATAATTTCCCATGCACAAAACCATGTTGACTATCCCTAATCAGACCTTTCCTATCCAAATACATGTAAACTCTATCCCTCAGGATTCCCTCCAACAGCTTGCCACCCCCAATGTCAGGCACACTGGTCTATAGTTCCCTGGCTTTTCCTAACTACCTTTCTTAAATAGTGACACCACATTAACGAACCTCCAGTCTTCCAGCACCTCACCTGTGACTGTTAATGATACAAATATCTCAGCAAGAGGGCCCAGCAATCACTTCCTTAGCTTCCAACAGAGTTCTAGGGTACACCTGATAAATACCCAGGTCCTGGGTATTTATCCACCTTTATGCACTTAAGACATCCAGCACCACCACCTCTGTAATATGGACACTTTTCAAGATGTCAGCATCTATTTCCCTACATTTTGTAATTTCCATGTCCTTCTCCACAGTAAACACTGATGCAAAATACTCATTTAGATTCTTCCCCCATCTCCTGTGGTTCCACACAAAGGTTGCCTTGCTGATCTTTGAAGGGTCTTGTTCTCTACCTAGTTACTTTTTTTTTCCCTTACTGTATTTACAGAATTCCTTTTGGATTCTCCTTAACTCTATTTACCAAATATATCTCATGTTCTCTCTTTACCCTCCTGATTTCCTGCTTAAGTATGTTCCTACTGTCTTTATACTCTTCCAAGGATTCATTCCATCTCTGCTGTCTATACCTGCCATATGGTTCCTTCTTTTTCTTGACCAAAACCTCAATTTCTTTAGTCATCTAGCATTCCGTACACCTACCGCCCTTGCCTTTCACCCTTACAGGAACATGCTGTCTCTTCAGTGGATATGGTGTGCGTGCATTTGAGCAAGAATCCCCAAGGTAGGCTCATTCAGAACGTAAAGAGGCATGGGATACAGGAAAATTTGGCTGTAAGGATACAGAATTGGCTGGCCCAGAGAAAATAGAGGGTGGTAGTAGATGAAAAGTGTTCAGCTGAATTACTAGCCTATTGTTATTATGGGTAACTGAGATCTTCTTACAAATGTGTTTCTCAATTTCTTGCTGACTATTGGGGTTCTGTAGTACATTTCCAGTATGGTAATCATCCCTTTCTTATTTCTCAGTTCCACCCAAATAACTTCTCTGGATATAGTCCCAGGAATATCCTTCCTGAGTATAGCTATAATGTTATCCCTCATCTCTTTAGATTTTACTTTCGATTTTTAGATTACTTACAGTGTGGAAACAGGCCCTTCGGCCCAACAAGTCCACACCGACCCGCCGAAGCACAACCCACCCATACCCCTACATTTACCCCTTACCGAACACTACTGGCAATTTAGCATGGCCAATTCACCTGACCCGGACATCTTTGGACTGTGGGAGGAAACCGGAGCACCCGGAGGAAACCCACGCAGACACGGGGAGAACGTGCAAACTCCACACAGTCAGTCGCCTGAGTCGGGAATTGAACCCGGGTCTCAGGCGCTGTGAGGCAGCAGTGCTAACCACTGTGCCACCGTGCTGCTCTCTCGCCCCACTTTCTCTCCTTCCTATAGTATTTGTATCCTGGAACTCTAAGCTACCAGTCCTGCCCATCCCTGAGCCACGTCTCTACAATTGCTATGATATCCCACTCCTGTGTTCCTAACCATGCCCTAAGTTAATCTGTCTTGTCTCTTAGAACTCTTGCATTGAAATAAATAGTTTAATTTACCTACTTCTTTGCCTACCCTGACTGTTTGACTTGCTCCTTTTCCCAACTGTACTAGACTCAGATTGATCTCTTTCCCCACTATCTCCCTGGGTCCCACTTAACCAACTACCCCACCCTGCCACCCCTCAACACTTAACTAGTTAAAATCCATCTGAGCAGCATATTAGTCCCCTTGCAATTCAGGTGCAATCTGTCCATCATATACAGGTCACCTCTACCCCAGAAAGAGCTTCCAGTGATCCAAAAGTATGAACCCTTGTCCCCTGCATGAGCTCCTCAGCCATGCATTCATCTTCTCATTTCCTCAATCCTACCCTCACCAGCTCGTAGCACCTGGAGTAATCCAGATAGTATTACCTTGAAGACCTCCTTTTTGAATTCCTGCCTAACCTTTTCTATATTTTCCCTCCAGAATCTCATCATTTTTCCTTCCTATGTCATTAGTTCCAATGTGTATGACAACTTCCTGCAGGTCCCACTCCCTTTTGAGAATATTCTGGACTCTCTCTCTCTCTCTCGCTCTCTCTCTCTCTCTCTCTCTGCGATATCTTTGATCCTGGCACTAGGGATGCAACACACCATTCTGATTTCTCACTGGTAGCCGCAAAACAGTCTATCTGTGACTGGAGAGTCCCCTATCACAATCGGAACCTGACTTACCCCTACTTTAGAGCCAGTCTTACTACCAGAAATTTGGCTGTTTGTGCGACATGCTTCTGAGAGTCCATCACCCCTACATGTTCCAAAACAGCATAATTGTTTGAGATGGGGATAGCCACAGGAGATTCCTGCACTACCTGCCTACCCCTCCTAACTTTCCTGGTAGTAACCCATTTACCTGACTGTTTATCTGCAGTTTTTCTACCTTCCTATAACTGCCATCCATCATGCCACTAGCTCCTGTAAATTCCTCAATGCCTGTAACTAGTGCTCCAATCAATCCATGCAATCTAATAGGATTCACAACCAAGCACACTTCCTGTAGACATAATCATCAGTAACATGGAAATTCTCCTTAATCTCCCACATCCAACGAGAAGAGTATATCACTGTACTAAAGGCCATCTTTGAACCTTAACTATCTAGAGAAAATAGCACAGTCTTGCTGTTCTGAAAAACACTGCTCCTGGCTAACTTAGTACCTATGTTTTGTATTTTTTAAATTTTAATCAAGAGACAGATCTCAATAAAACAGCCAAAAATAACCCACTCTACTCATTGTTTTTTTAAAAAAAGACAGCAAGTTTACACATGTGCTGAGAGCTCTCCCACACAGGTTCCTTCAGAGTCAGCTATGAATTTCGCTATTTGTTCATTTTTCATAGACGCACTCCAATGTGCAGAAATACTTGAACTCAAACAAGAAAGGCAGTAGCTGTGTCAGACAGAAATGATGGTTTCTATCCCTCCCTCTCTCTCTGACCATGCGGTCTCTGTCTTTTTTTTTTCCTCTTTCTCCTTTTTAAAGTGCCATTGTTTTGATCTTTTTTTCCACAAAGTTCCAACAACTTATAAAACCACAATTACTGATCCTGGAATTTGAGAAAATCATCTCCAACACCTAACCTTCCTCAAAAACAGAGCAGCTGTTACAATCACAATTTTTTTTACTGTCCTCCAATTATTTGGCTGTTTTACAATTAACCGTCGGGAGCCCCAGTGTGAATTACAGTCAGTGTTACCATTTTGCTATTATTACTTGAGAGTTTCAGGAGAAAATGTTTACAATGCATTTTCCCGTAACCTATTTCTGTTAATTTCTATCTGTACATTTTTAAAATAAGTTTTCTTTCTCAAGTTGTCTTTGCTCTATCAAAAATGGTAAAAAGGCAGCCCCTTTAGACCCTGAACAAAGATTGTAAGTCTAGCTTGGGCCTCACATGCCTACCTTCTGTGTTGGGTTTTCGTTTATAAAAAGTGAGCACCCAAGACTCCCAGATAATGATCAGACGTCAACACTTCACTACCTCTCATTACATCTCTAAACTCTTTCCATGGACTTCGAGTTACCATGTTGCTTTCTAGCTCGTCCTTTGCTCATAAGAGAAAAGTTTGTTCTCTCACTCGTGAGCAAATTATGGGAGATGAAGTGTACACTATTTAGTGGGTACCATACTTTCGTTAGAGCATTTTGTGCTGCTAAGTATACAACATTTCACCAGGCATTTTCTTTATATTTTAAGTATATTTTCTTCCTTCCCTGCTTCAGCTGAACATTAGCAAAGCTGAAGTTATCATATTTGACTCCCCATTGGCTATTTACTTGAGAAAAGCAGCTTTATGATCTCATCTGAGCTTTGGACTATTTGTCTTAACAGTAAGACTGTTTGTTACCATTTCCATAGTATTGCTTGCCTCCTTTATAAATGAAGCTACGTCTCAATAAGCCTAACAATCGTCCACTCTACATCTTGTTTAGTGCCCTACTGTGTCTGAGAGTTTCAGGCATATATACTAGTTACTGGCAAGTGAATCAGATGGGCCTTGTATCCAAGTAGAAATGCAGATGAGTTATTCTTTCATCCTGTTTGCATTCTATCTTGGAAGTAAATGGACATTCTCAGTACCTTCTTTGGACTTTGGAGACAACCAATCTGACCATTTTTTAAATACTTAATGCTGGCTCCAAACGTGATCAAACATTTTATATCATCATTCAATCAAAGCAATCATTAACAGTCCCATTCAAAAGCCTGTCAAATAGATTACAAAACAGGTCACATAAACCCCTTCATTTTATGTTGAGTTGAAGACTGTCTCAAAACATAACAATCTTACCAACCTTACCACTGTGAAAAGTTACCACATCAGTTGGTTTCACGTAAGTCTCATATAGACACACACGAGTGGGGGTGAAATAGATCTTACCTCCTCAAGACTATTCAAAGGTAAGACTGTTTTTGATCAGAAAGGGCTACAAATGCAGAAGATCAAAATGCTATACTCAGAAATATTGAAACTTTGACATCCTCCTAACAAGAATAAGAAATTAGGCCATTTCCTGGTAAATAATGTGGGTGCTGCACTAGGACAGATTGTGCATGTGGAATTTTGTCACTATAACCTGGCATTTAGAATGATCAACTTTTCATTTACAGCTGGTAGAACAGAATACAGTAAAATAACAGAATTGGGGGACTAAGGGTGTGAAGCCATTTTCTTCTACTTAGGCTTCAAAGTGAAAGTTTAATCTTTGATTGGCTTGGGATAGATGGACTGCTAGATTTTCGAGGTATTACAAGAGGAAGGCAAATCATTCTCTGCTTCACTTAAACCTGTCAACAAAATTGCTGCATAATGAGATCAGTGGTGTCCCAGCAGTCACTGTACTGTCCTGCACTTCAATGAATTCAATGGTTTGGCACAGAATTGGAAAGGGAGGCATTACAAAAATAATTGAAATGAAATGGAGTTTTTTTTTGCATATCTGCTTGGATTTGTATGGTTTTCATAGCAACTGTCAACCTTTCCAACAACAACGTTGTTGGTGATACTTTAAAGTGGTGGTTTGATATTGAGTAGGGACCACTGTATGAGGTAATGAATGATCAGTCCTTGGTGACGGTCTCGCCTTCATCTTACTATGTTCCCGGGTCAACAAATTACATAGGCTTTGCGACATTGAACTTTTCTTCCACCTCCTCTGCTTGCATTTTCAGTCGTCATTCTCACCCACCCTCTGAGGACCTCTTTTTCTCCCTCAAACATAGCCTATCCTCTTGGACACCCTGTTCTGGTCTCTTACCCATCCTCGACCTCTTCATCTCCAACTGCTGCCATGACATTGATCGCCTCAACCTGTCCACCCCTCTCACCCCCTTCCAACGTCTCACCCTCACAAGGCGAAGCCCTCCAGTTGTTAGGTTCTTTTCCTGAGGTTTCTCGCATGGGATGCAATCCGCACGCACCAACTTTGCAAATAGTTAAAGATTATTAAAGCTTGTACAAGCCAAGTGACCCCCTTTGACCCCCTCGCAGGTGTGCGAGGTTGAGTCAAGGTGAAGCCCTGAAGAAAGAAAATATATCTTTATACAGGTCAGATTCTCTGGCCAGACCATCCACAATCTGAACACCTCAGAAGATCTCTCATCCACAGCCTCACCCCTCATAGTTCTGCAATCCTGCACCAACCGGTTCTCCCTCTTACCCAAAATCCACATACCTGGCTTCGCCTGATCCTGCCCCATCAAATTTGTCGTCTCATATCTCGATACCGTCCTGTTCCCCCTTAGTCCATGAATTCTCAACATATATATGGGACACTACCCATGCCCTCCACCTCCTTCATGACTTTTGCTTCCCCGGCCACCAATACTTCATCTTTACCATGGTCATCCAGTCCCTATACATATCCATATCCCATGGCAAAGGCTTCCAAGCCCTCCATTTCTTCATCTCCTGATGACTCAATCGGTCCCATCGACACATTCATTTGATTGGCGGAGCTGGTCTTCACCCTCATTAACTTCTCCTTCAAATCCTCCTACTCCCTTCAGACTAAAGGGGTTGCCATGGGCACCCACATGGGTCTTAGCTATGCCTGTCTCTTCGTAGAATATGTGGAACAGTCTATCTTCTGCAGTTACACCTGCACCATTCCCCACCTTTTCCTCCACTACGTTGATGACTGTATCAGGGCCACCTCATGCTCCCAGGAGGAGGTGGGACAGTTCATCAACTTCACTAATACCTTCCATCCTGACCTTAACTTCACCACCTGGACCATGTCCGGACACCTCCCTCCCCTTCCTGGGCCCTTCATCTCCGACGACCACTCAACATGGACATTTATTCAAACTCACCAATTCCCGTAGCTACCTGGACTGCTACTCCGCCCACCTGCACTCTGGTAAAATCACCATCCCTTACTCCCAACTCTTCAACCTCCACTGTATCTGCTCCCAGGAGGAACAGTTGCACACCAGGATATCCCAGATGGCCTCCTACCTTCTCCACCGTAATTTCCCTTCCCATGTGATCAACAATACCCTCCGTCACATCTTCTCCACTTCTAGCACCTCTGCCCTGGAACCCCCCCCCCCCCCGCCCCCCCCAACCATAACAAGGATAGAATAGCCCTCAGTCCTTACTTCCACACCACTAATATCTGGATAGAGGGTATCATCCTCTCCCATTTATGCTACCTACAATCAGACCCCACCACCAAAAATATATTTCCTTCCTCGCCCTATCTGCATTCCTCAGAGACAGTTCCATCTGCAACTCCCTTGTTAGGTACATGCCCCCTACCAACCCACCCTCCACTCCTGGCACCTTCCCTTGCCGCCGCAGGAGGTGTAAAACCTGTGCCCACACCTCCCATCTCACCAACATCCAAGGTTCCAAAGGATCTTTCTCACATCCGACAGATTTTTCTGCACATCCACCCACCTCATCTACTATGTCCATTGTTCTCGATGTGGTCTCCTGTACTTTGGGGAGACAGAACAGCAACTGGTGGAGTTTTTCAGGGAACATCTTTGGGCACACGCACCAAATCCACCGTCCTGTGGCCAACCACTTCAATTTCCCCCGCACTGCACCAAGGCCATGCAAGTCCTGCTGCCTCCAACAAATCCAAGCCACCTGACGATTGGAGGAAGAAAGCTTCATCTTCTGCTTGGGACCCTTCAACAACAACACTATCAACAGTGACTTCACTAGTTACCTAATCTTCCCTCTTCCCATCGCTTCCCAGATCTAACCTCCAACTGGACACCACCCTCTTGACTTGTCCTACCTGTCTATTTTCCTTCCCACCTATCCGCTCCACCCTGCCCACTGACCTATCACAGTCAACCTCCCACCTGCATCAACCTATCAACCCCCCCACCATCCCACCTCCGCCTTCCTATTTATCTCTCAGTCCCCTAGCCCACCCACTACCACCACATTCCTGATGAAGGGCTTATGCCTGAGATGTCGACTTTCCAGCTCCTCAGATGCTGCCTGACCTGCTGTGCTTTTCCAGTGCCACACTTTGCGACTCTGATTCTCCAGTATCTGCGGTCTTCATTTTCTCCCAACCACTGTAGTACATCCAGATATTGTACTGAATTCTAAGCTTAGGCAGCTGCTGTTCCTGCTTAAAAGCACAGAGACTGAAATTAAAGTTAGGTGTTAGGTTAACTATCAGTGGAATTTTCTTAAAATCCCTACAGTGTGGAAACAGGCTCTTCAGCTCTACAAGTCCACACCGAACCTCCAAAGAGTATCCCACCCAAACCCATTACACTACACTTATTCCTAACTTACACATTCCTGAACATTATGGGCAATTTAGCATGGCCAGTTCACCTAACCTGCACATTTCTCGGATTGTGGGAAGAAACCGGAGTACCCGGAGGAAACCCACACAGAAATGGGGAGAAGTGCAAACTCCCCACTGACAGTCACCCGAGGCTGAAATCAAACCCGGGTCCCTGGCTAACCACTGAGCCACTGGGGACATAATTTTAAAATTAGTGCTGCCTTGTTCAAGAGTGATGCCAGGAAACATACTCTCACACAGGGCAATAGAAACCCGCAACACTTTATACCAAGAATCTGTTAAGGCTGAAATATGTGACACTTTGAAGATCAAGGTCAGTAGATGGTTGAGATATAAGATTATTTAGGGATATCGGACCAAATAGGCTAACTCCATGGAGGTGCAGACCCGCTATCATCTGTTTAAACAGTGGAACAGGCTGAAGTGACTGCATATCCCACTCCTGTTTTTGTGTTTCCACATGCTGCCAGCTTCCATCCAGAATTGTTGCTGAAAATGATGTGTATAAAGGCCCTTGAACTCATTTTCATATTGTCAGTCTAGGGTCATCAGACTTCCTTACAGACCTATAAATAACTCTTTCCTGAGCTGGTTTGCAAGTTGTTTTTCCCAAAAATCAAAGGAGCTGAACAAGTTAGCTGGAAACCACAAAAGTGTAATAATAATCACACAATGATTTACAATTTCCTGGAAAACTTCTGAGGAGAGCAAGTGAGAGTTTGGTATGTGTAAGATGATTTCTTTCAAAGAACGGAGACTGTTAAAGGTAGATAACCTAACTTTTCATTCCATCGCCACCTACCCTTCATAAGACTGGTTGTAATCTGAATCATGAACAACTCATTTAACAACCATGCTCACTGGTTAAATGGAACAGCTGCAGATAAAACAAATCTTGGAAGATAGATCAGAGCTCTAACATTTAATGAGAGCACAACAGCTGCTTTATGTAGGCACTACAGATGTTGTCTATTGCAACTTGCTGTTTAGCTCCCAAAGTTCCAGTATTTTTCCAGGTCTTGATAACCCAGCTGAGTGTGTTTCCAGAGCAGTTCCTAAATATTTATGAAACCCTATCCTGTGCCACTCTGGGTGCTGATATTGCTACTAGTCCAGTTGAATGTATTGGGAACCAGTAAACCATATCAAAATGCAAGTTATTGTGAATGATGTTTATTGGCAATCACCTCAGATTGTTTCCACAATCCATTCTCTGCTACTGCAACCTACTGTTTCAGCTGAAACAGCTTTGGTGCAGCAAAGTTTGGAGACAGAACCTCTATCTTACCACCAGTTGTTATAAGTGAACACAAAATGAACATTTCATGCACCCACCAGTATGTTTTGCTAAAATTGTATTGAGGCATTACAACATTCCAAGTAGTCACATGGTAGTTTATACATTCTTGATTAAGACTAATGCTCCAACAATAAAATGGTACAAATAATAAAGACGAGAGTTTGTGTTGAAGTCCAAGAAACACACATTAATCAGAATACTTTAAGTACAAGCTAACTTAATCATGGATCAAGAGGTCCATGTTTCAATAAATATTCAAACAAAATAGGGTAGAGTTCCAGCTTTGTTCCTGAACCAGTTATGAGAAGATGAAATACCTCTGCAAGATTATAGTAACTAGTGCTCCATGATGAAATACTAATCTAAAATTGGATTTTATTCTCAAAACATGTGCTTCTGCATTACCAGAGATCCCTTCAGAGTAATGATTAACCATACTTTTGATTGTATTGAACCTGAGTGAATTTAACCCACCCAGTCCCAGGAGGCTTCTGTTGAGCCTTCAGCATTCTAGGGTGTCTCTTAGTGACAATGGAACCATTGGTCAAGTACTAATCTCAGAACAAGTGGAGGGAAATATTTGAAATACTTTCAGGCTTCTTTCAATCTGTACTTAATAGGAAGAAACAATAGATTTTAAATACTACAATTAGATTATCTGAGGTCATTAAATTGGGGATGGAAAGGGGTAACTCGTTACATTAGTAAGAAATAGCAGCAGGCAGAGGCAATTGATTCCTTTTGAATCTGCTCTAACGTTGTGTAGTCAGAGCTGCTACATCTTGAAGAAGCTTAAATAATGCAGTTTATGATCATGTTTTAGGATATCTGAAAGTCATCACTTCTGTGGCATGTAGCTATCATTCTTGTTTATATAATGCTTTGAAAATCAAAATAAATCTGATGTTGACACACCCAAGTTGGAAAATGAGAAACTGAGGTAGTTAAGCAAGAAAGCCCCTCAGGTTATGATCCAATGGACGAAAAAAAAATCAATCAATACAAGGTTTGGAATAAAAATATTTGACTGAATTTTATCTACTTCCTGAAAATTTAAAAGATTATTTTGAAAGGGGAGCATCTGTATTGAAACACAAATAGCTTCTATAAGCATTATTTGATCAATGTTTTAGATCCTTTTGGATCCAGTCTGATATTTCTTGTAACTGATCATGCTTGCCTGACTCCTGACCAATAAGGACATGAGACTTTGGAGTTAGAAGTGGGCCATTCAGCCCTATGAGTCTGTTCTACCATTCAATAAGATCAAAGCTGATCTGGTTGTGATCTCAACTCCACTTTCCTGTATATCTAATCGTCTATCCAATTCTGCTTGAATAAACTCAATGACCCAGCACCCACTGCTTTCTAGGGAAGTGAATTCTACAGCAATCCTCTGAAAGGAAAAAAAATCTTTATTTCCATCTTAAAAGGGAAACACCCCACTCTAAACACCCTAGTCCTGTTCTCCTGTCTTCCAGAATCCATTTTGTCAAGTCCTCTTGAGATCTTATTTGCTTTAATAAAGTCATCTCTCATTATCCTAAATTCTAGTGGTTATAGCCCAATTTGTTCATCCTTTCTTCATATAATAAACCCTTCACCACAAGGGTGAGTAGAGTGAACATTGACTGAACTGCTTCCAATGCCGTTATATCCTATTTCAAACAAGTAGACCCAAACTGTACACTGTACTGAAGGTGTGGTACTGCAGTGAAATTTCTCTACTTTTATATACCAGTTTCCTTGCATAAATGCCACCATTTCATTTGCCTTACTAAATCACTTGCTGTACCTACATACTAACCTTTGTGATTCATGAACCACATCACCCAGAGTTCTGCAATCTCTTTGTATTTAAATACTATACTGCTTCTCTCCTCTTCCCGCTAAAACGGACAAGTCTATATTTACCCACATTGTACTCCATTTGCCAAAGTTTTGCTCATGTATTTAACATGTCTATATCCCTTTGCAGACTGTATTTCCAGCACAGGCTGAGGTTATCAAGAGGGTCCCTTTTTTTTATCAACCTTTTCCCTCACCTGAGGTGTGATGACCCTCACCTTAAAACCACCACCAGTTATTTCTGTCTAATGATTGAGCAGCTCTATGATAGTCTGGGATTATGATGACTTGACTTTTACTTTCTGTTAGCTACTTACTTTCCCACTTTAGTATTTTCAGCAATTTTAGCTACAATACATTCGGTCCCATTATCCAAGTTATTGTTTTGGATTACAAATACTTGAAACCCCAGCACTGATCTCTTTAGCAGTATAACAGCCATTCCTCCGTAAGATCCTGCAAATCCTCTGACAGAATATTGCTGTCCTCTAAGACATCATATTCCTTGGATGCTGCCTGATCTGCTTTGCTTTAACCAGCAACACATTTTCAACTCTAAGACATCAATCCCCAGTATCGAAGCAGTTGAGTTGGGCAGGCAACATTGTCGGCATGCCTGATACAAGACTTCATAACTAGCTGTCCTCTTGATGTTTGTCACGGCAAGCAGTGACCAGGAGGATAGAGGAAATTATTTTAAAATGTCCCCAACTGCTCTCGAAAATGTGAAATATTCTGAACAGCTCGTGAGACACTCTAGTCCATGACAGCTCAATTTGGAGAAGAAGCAGCCGTGAAAGAACCAATCATTTCTAGCTTATCCAACAGGCTAAGATAGATAACAAGCAAAAATGACAGAGTGTATGGCCCATAACACAGGAGTGAAAGGAAGCCACTCTCGATCCTGAGGGACTGCCTAAGAAGAGGAGAGGAGAAAACTCTTTGTAAACTTTTTTTATCATTTAAAACTCTGCTGCTCATGCCTGACTCATACCACATCTTGTTCACCATTAAACAACCATTTTAGTTATGTCAGCTCACTGACTTATATTGGCTTCCAATTAGGCAACATCTCAATTTTACACAATGTGATGCTGTAATAAAACAAAAAACTGAGGATTCTGGCAATCTGGAACAAAGATAGAAATTGCTGGTGAAACTCACAGTTAACATTTCAAGTCCAGTGACTTCAGGGCTGACGAGTCACCCGAGAAGAAACCTTTAAAGCTGCTTTCTGCCCACAGCTACTGCCAGACCTGCTGAGTTTAGTCAGCAATTTCTGTTTTTGAATGCGATACTGTAAGTAACTCTGGCTGATTTTACAGATTGCTTTGTGGTCTCAACTCTCCCTGTCTTTGCAATCTCATCTAGCCAAACAACCATCTGAAATACCTGCTATCTAATTCTGGCTTCTTGGTCATCACTAATTTGAATTGTGCTACTGTTGGTTAAACTTAAACTCTGGATTTCCCTCCCTAAATCGCTGCCTCTTTCTTTCTCCTTGAAAAATTACAATGGGCAAGAATTTTGGTTTTCTGCTCTAGTATTTACTTATGCAGCTCAGCATCACATTTCTTTTATAGCACTTCAGGAAGCACCTTTGGATGTTTCATTATGTTAAAGGCACTGTATGAATACAAGTTGTCATTAATTAAAAAACTTAACCTAACTCACTTTCTTCCTGACTGCCCCTTCAATTTGCCCTTCTTATATTTGTGGCACTGTGCCTTTTTGAACATGCCAATCAAGCAGTACTGTCAAAAGAAATATTTTGGATCATCAAACTGGAACATTTATGTTCATTTTTCCTACCTTCTCTCCACCCCCCCCCCCCCAATCCTAGACTGACATTGCAACTTAAAATATCAAAGTTCCAATATATTTGTTTCATTCCACAATACCACCATCAGAAATAAAGTAAAAATCAACAGCATGCTTCGTAGTTCAGACCTATCAAAGCTTTAATATAAAAAAAAGTCACATTGTCAGTTTCATATTGCAAATACTTCATTTCCCAAAAGAGCCTGCTTTCCCTGATGATCTGGTATTGTGTTTGAGCCTTCTTTATCAGTTTAATAACTTCCTCAAAGGCACTGTCCTCAGAGTATCAACTTGACTTTAAAAATCTGGGACTTGACACAGTCTAGGTTGATGTTGTAGCACTGTGCTTGGTCATATATTGTAAAAAGATGCTGTGTTTCTAATGACATGCTAACCCATGTCTCATCTATGTTTTGTTTTAAATCATTTACAACTGTCTGTTTGAACAGGGTAGTTCTCTGTGTCCTGACTAGCAATAAATGTGTCATCCAGGGTCGTCAAAAGCAAATTATCTTGTCAATTTTGCTTGTGCACCCACTATGATTACACTTTTAATAAGAAAATGTGCAATTCATTGGCATGAATTATGCAGGAACCAATCTTCTCTGTAAGCTATATGCACAGGCTGCACACTTGGATACATGGCAATTTGAAAGGTATGATGCAAACTACACTCAAAATGATGTGAGAAAAACATAAGGCCCTGTGCCTGTGCATTCAAATGAAGACTGTGCACAACTTAAGTGGTAATTGTTAGGACTGTGCTTGATGGGTGGAAAACAACACTTAATATTGACAAATGCAAGGTATTCAAACAAGAGAAGGGTATATATGAATCGGAGCTATCGAACACAAGGTAAGTGGAGTTTAATGGATAGCTCACTGAAAACAAATAGTAAAGAAAGCTATCTGGGACTTGAGTTGAATCATTCAGGCGATATTGTTGTGGCCATGTGTTGTGGATTCACAAGGATGTCCATGACTTGGAGATTGTGTCAAAAGACTAAGTAAGGCAAACCTAGCATAAGCCATCCGAGCATGAGAAAACTTTTAAGAACTTGTGTTTTTTCTATAAAAGAAAATGTCTGCAAAAAGTTTTTTGTTAAGATCCTTAAAGGGATGAAAACAAATGTACACAGATAATGGGTCTCCAATTGCCTAAAGCTCTGGAACCAGGAAACATGGGCTTAGGATGAAAAGGGAAGAGACCTGTGCTCAATTTCAATGCATCTTCTTCACTTGGTGTAGCCACTGTATTCAAATGTATTGTCTGAGGAGTTATATGATAAAGAAAAATTGAAGTGAGAATATTGGTACATACTTGTGAGAATGAGCATTTGGAAGGTATCAGTTTTTTGGAACAACTCTGCATGAACTTGCAATTGACTGATTTAGTTCCTCACTCCCAGCCCATCACACTTTCTTTTTATGTAGCTGTTAAATAGATGGCACCGCATTACATCATTTGAAAATGTGACAGTATTATTTATGCCCTAATTCAAGATCATTTAGTTGCATTAATCAAGAGAGGAGGAACTACCACAGAGCTCTGGGGAACTTCACTCAGCAGCAGACCTTGACTTAAACCCTTCCCATCAATAACCACACCACATTGACTGTTCATCCAATTCTTTAAACAATTTTGGTATTCTTTAATAATACTATGATAATCTGTATAGCAGCCACATACAAAAGGTTAACAAAACACAACTCTGCAATCTTTCTTTCAAAGAAACAGCATATATTTAGAAGAAAGAAAGCTAGTTCTTTGCTTTCTATTTTTGTGCTATTTTAAAAACAGCCTTGTGCTATTTATAATTATTTTATATATTTATCTTTCTACTTGGCTGCTATTTTTGACCTATATGTACATGCTGTGTCTTTTCCTTAAGCCGTTTAGATACTACTTGCTTCAATTCCTGAACCCTCACTGTTTCCTGATTGTTTTTTTAAAAACCCCAGTTTATAATTTAAAGCTTACATAGGAATTAGGGGCAAGTGTTAGCAATTCAGACCTTGGAGCTTGCTCTGCCAGTTAACATGAACATGGCTGATCTTATTCTGGTTTCAACTCCACTTTACAGCTTGCTCCCCATAGTCCATTATCCTGCTTTTCCTCAGAAACATATCTATTTCGTTCATGGATTTGTTGGTTGATTCTGCCTCTACTGGACTCTGGGGCAATGAGTTCCACAAATTCAGTAGTTTCTCATCATCTCAGTTTTGAACCTACCTCCTTTTAACTCTATATCCACGACCTCTTGTTCGAGACTGTTCCACAAGGAGAAACGAAGGGTCCATTATTTCTTTGTGTTCACAGTATTGCAAGGCTATTTAATTGCTAAAATTCTTCAGGATTATTTCCGTCATGCCTCCTCCACTGCTAACCTCCTATCTCTCCTTCCCCTTCTTTCTAGCTTTCTCCTTTCGCTTTTTATGACATTTTGTTACATGTAATTATCATTCAGTGATGGACCAGATAATATTATTCACACTTTGCTTTGTGTTCATGGGGTTTCTATCGAATCCAAACCGCCTTCGTTCTAGGGCATCTTAGAATCATACAGAGCTATAAAGTCTATGCTGCCAAACGTATACCACTACTCCACTCTGCCCACTTTCCCACACGAGGCCCTTACTGAGGCAAAGTGATTATTCAGTGTATCTGCTATTTCCCCTTGGTCATAGATAACATTCTCACTTTCAGTCTTTAGTTGATCAACATTGCTCCTGACTACTCACTTTCCCTTTTTGATATGCCTCACAAGTTTTGTTTCATCATACCATTTAATGATTTATCACCTGCTTTGTGGCTCTTTGCTGGTCTTTGTATCTTTCTCATTCAGCAGAATCTCTGCTGTTTTCTGACAAATCAGACTGTAAACCTTTTCTTTTAGATTTATGCTGTCCTTTATATCTTTAGTTGCGCATGTTTTTTCTGTGAAGTGTAGCTTTTCCCTCTCAGGTATAAAGTGGTTTTCCATTGTGTTAAATGTATCTTTAAACACACTCCACTGTTCTTCAGACGTTTTACCCGTGAGCAGATTTCCCCAGTTTGCTGCAGACAATCTCTGTCTTATCTCATTAAAGTCAACCTCACCTAAATCTAAAGCTGTAGTAGCTGATTTGTGCGTTTTGCTTTCAGTTGCAACATTGAACTGGATCATGTTATGATCACTGTTTGATAAATATTCACATGCATTTAGGTTACTAAATAAATCTGACTCATAACTCATTGAATAATAAATCCAATATTGCTTGTTCCCTTGTTACGTCCAGGAAACTATAGACCATAAGACATAGGAGTGGAAGTAAGGCCATTCGGCCCATCGAGTCCACTCCGCCATTCAATCATGGCTGATGGGCATTTCAACTCCACTTACCCGCATTCTCCCCGTAGCCCTTAATTCCTCAAGACATCAAGAATCTATCAATGCTGGACACATTCCAGAAATTCACTACTTTTCTGACAGGTGCTTTTCTGCCTTTCCTAATCTATGTAAAAGTTAAAATCCCCTGATAATTTTATGGTGGCTTTGCTACACACTTGCCTAGTTTCTGCATTTAGACAACACTTCAGAACTGCTGCCAGGGGTCTATGCGTAACATCTGTTACAGTTTAATAGATGCCTGCTCCTGGCCCATATCCCTCCAAACCTTTCCTATTCACATACCTATCCAAATTTCTTTTAAATATGGTAATTGTATCTACATCCACCACTTCCTTAGGAAGTTCATTCCACGCGTGAACCACCTTCTGTGTAAAACATTTGCCTCTCATATTTTCTGTAAGTATATTTACTCTCACCTTAAAAATGTGGCTTAAAATCCCCATTCTAGGGAAAAGACAACTAGTCTTAAGTCTTTCTGTACTTATCATTATTTTATAGGGTTCCATCAGGTCACCTCTCAACCTCTTACACTCCAGTGGAAAACGTCCCAGGCTATCCAGCCTTTCTTTATAACTCAAATCTTGCATACCCAGCAACATCCCGGTAAATCTCTTCTGAACCCTCTCCAGCTTAATAATATCCTTCTTATAACTGGCCTCCCAGAACTGGGCACCGTATTCCAGAGGAGGCCTCACCACTAACTATGTCAGATGCATTGTCCTTACCTACACACCTGGTCACCTTTCTGAAAACCTCAGTCAAGTTGGTCAGACATGACCTCCCCTTAACAAAACTATGCTGAATGTTCTTAATAAATCCTTGCTTTTCCAAATTGAGAACACAGTGGGACTGATGGTCTGAAGTGTGTTTATTTTACTGCAAGGAATATAACATGTAAGATGGATGAGCTTACAGCCTGGATTAGTACATGGAACAATGGTGTTGTAGCCATTGCAAAAACTTGATTGAGAGAAGGGCAGAACTGGCAGATCAACATTCCAGGGTTTGGATGTTTCAGGCGAATTGGAGAGAGATGTTAGAGGTGGGAGGGTGGGGGAGTCTCATTACTGGTTGAGGAAATTGTCATCTCCACTCAGGACATCTTGAAGGGCTCATCCAACAAATCCATACAGATAAAACTCAGGAATAAGAAAGGAACAGTCTTTATGATGGGGTTATACTATAGGCCTCCAAAGAGCCAATGGGAGATAGCACAACAGATATGCATGCAAATCATGGAAAGATGTAAAAATAACAGGATTATTGTCATGGGTGATTTTAACTTCTTCAATATTGACTGGGATTCTCTAAATGCCAGGACTTGAATGGCATAGAATTTGTTAGGTGTATCCAGGTGGGCTTCTTGAAACAATATGTAGATAGCCCTACATGGGAAGGGACTGTACTAGACCTTGTTTGGGGAATAAGACTGACCAGGTGATCAAAGTTTCAATTGGAGGAGCAATTTGCAAACAGTGATTGTAAATCCATTAGGTTTTTAGTTACGGATGAGGATAAGACTGGCCCTTGGGTAAAATGCTAAATTGGAGGAAGGCTAATTACAGCAATATTAGAGAGGAACTGGAGAAATTAGATTGGGGTGGCTGTTTGACAGTAACTCCACATCTGACGTGGGAGCCTCATTAAAGGCCGGTCGGTCATAGTTCAGGACCAGCATCATCCTGTGAGGATGAATGATGACGATTCTGGAGCCTCTCTTGTAGGGTCTTCTCCATACTGGCTTAAAAATCTCTCCTGTCCCTCTAAATCTTTCACACCTTGACTACCCCAATTAATGTTGGGAAAGTTGAACTTGCCTACTCTAATCACCCTATTACTTCTATACATCTGCACTGTGCCCACATAGCTGCTGTTCTATTTCTCTCAGGCTATTAGGGGCATTGTAGTACACTCCCAGCAATGTAATTGGTCTGTTTTGGTTTTTCAGTTCTATCCATATGGCTTCATTTGAGGAGCTGCCTAAAATGTCATCCCTCCTTAACTGCTGTAATTGATTCCCTGATCAAAATTGCAACACCTCTTCTTCTTTTACCTGCTTCCCTGTCTCACCTGAAGACCTTCTATTCTGGAATATAGAGCTGCCAATCTTGTCCCCTTCACAACCACGTCTCGTTAACAGGAATTACACCACTACCTCAGATAAGTTGAGGACACAAATTAAAGTAAATACTTTGACTCACTTGTTTTCTCTTCCAGTTTTGGCTGTTCGTCTTCCACCTGCTGAACATTCTCTCTGGATCACATTCCCTGCCAATTTAGTTTAAACCCTCTCCAAGAGCAGTAGCTGGATGCTGATCCGACTCCAGTTTAGGTGCGATCCATCCACTGGCCTCAAAACCATTCCCAATTTCCCAGAAATATAAAGCCCTTTGTCCTGCAACATCTCTCCAGCCACACATTTACCTGGACTAACTTCCTATTGCTGTACTCATTGGCATGTGGCAGCAGAAGTATTCTGGTGATTGCTACCTTCTGGGCCCTGTTTTTTAATCTGCTTACTATTTCTCTCACTCCCCTTTAGAATGTCCTGCAGCTGTTCATCTTCAACCCTGACTGTAGGGAGGCAGTGTAATAACGTGGAGGCTCTTTCCCCTGCATTGTCATCTCCTCAACACTGTCTAAAATGCTGTACGTGTTAGGAGGTTGGCCATAGTGGATTCCTGCGCTAACAACCACCTACTCCACCTCATGGTCACCCATGCCCTTTCTGCCTATTCAGTCTTCGCTGATGGTGTGATCACTCACTGAATGTGCTGTCCATAACATGATCAACATCACAGATGCTTCACAGTGAATTCACTTGCAGCTGCGTTTCTGAAATGCAGCTAGCCTGTGGTGGTAGCTGGATACATGCCTGTACATGTGGCCACCTGGAACAACTGAAGCTTCCATGATTTGTCCCATAGCACAGGAGGAGCATTTCATGGGTGCAAGCTCTGCTTTACTCCCTTTAATTTAAAAGATAGTAATAATTTTTTTTAAGAGTACTATTAACATACTTGTCTTACGCTAATCTTTCTTCCCTTATCTTACTTTGCTTACTTATATTATTTTATAATATTGTCAGAAGTTATACAACACCAGGTTATAGTCCAACAGGTTCATTTGAAATCACAAGCACTTGGAGCGCTGTTCCTTCATCAGGTGAAGCATCTCCACATCATTTATAATATTGGCCCGGATTTTCACTTATTCCTGTTGTTTCTCAGTTAATCTCTTCTTCCAAAAGTACACTTTTTAAAACCAAGAAGCAATCAACATGCCAATTTTCTGGAATGTAATTCTTTAATGTATTTTCCCAGTTAGCAGTCCCTGAAGCTGCAGTGATTAAACTAGGGCTCCCTTCTCTCTGCTCAGTGTTAGGCCTCCGATCCTGGGCCTCACTTTATCCTGTTCAAAAAATGCACTCTTATTTGCACACAGACTTTCACATAGAGATCAGCCATAGCCTGTCAGGTAATTGAACTGTGGTCTCCCATATGATAGCAGGTATCCTAACCATTACACTATTATGGTGAAGAAAAGTGAAAATGTAATAGTGGTGCAACTGCAATCCAAATCCAGTGTGATTCAGTCTAGGTCCAGCCTCATTGGTTTTCTCTGTTTCTGTTTTCCCTCAGAATGTTCGGGATCCATCAGGAGCATCCATCGCCCTCTTCACTGCCAAGTTACATCAACCTAATAAAACTTTGCAACATGTGGTATTGCAAGCCTTGTTCTATTTACTTGATCAAGCTATTGAAAGGTAAGGATTTTCTCTTTGTTATTTACAACCTGAAAGCTTTTAGTGAAGTATGCAGATGTGGGGAACATTAAGTTTTGTTTATGTAACCCTTCAAACTGTGACAATTAATATCTACTGGTCTAAGTGATTTATATCTTTCAAACCATTCAAGACACATCAGAGCTAATTCCTTTAAAAGGTAAGAGTGTATAGACAAATTAGCAAGAACTACATTAATTTTATAAAATTCATTTTCTATAAAGCAACGTCAGCTTTTAATCATATTTTATACACTAATGTCTTTTGGCATGAATTGGTTATTCTAGATAAAGAAAAATGTATTCAAAATTCCTTACGGTTTCAATAAATTGAACCTTGTTATTTTGAGGTTGATGTTATCCTCTCTAAAGATTGATTTTAGAGTTTAAGTGTACAAATTTAACTGATTGTGAAGAGTTTAAGATGCAGAGGTAGTTGTGGTAGGGAGTGTATTTGAGAGATTAGGTGACAGGAATCTGCTGCTGGTATCTCAGTTTATAGAAGTATAGAATCATAAAATCCCTATAGTGTGGAAACAAGCCATTCGGCCCAACGAGCCCACACCGATCCTCCAAACATTAACCCACCCAGACCCATTCCAATAAATTATTACTCTACACTTACCCCTGACTAATGCCCCTAACCTCCACATCCCTGAACACTATGGGCAATTTTAGCACAGCCAATTCACCCTAACCTACACATCTTTGGAGTGTGGGAAGAAACCGGGGCATCTGGAGGGTACCCATGCAGACATGGGGAAGATGTGCAAATTCCACACAGGCAGTCGCCTGAGGCTGGAATCAAAGCTGGGTCCCTGGCGCTGTGAGGCAGCAGTACTAACCACTAAGCCACCATGCTGCCATAATATATGTTACTCCTTTTAGCAAGTTGGTTGCTTTTCTTAATGTATAGGAGTTGGCATTACCCGATATCTATTAATGGATGTTTGAATTGCAATAATGAAATACCGTTGCGATCAAAACCTGGATTTCTGTGTATTAAATGTGTATACTCCCTTAATCTCTGAAGGAGCCAAAGTTAACCCTAAGCATCAAGAAATAGGCTACAGTTCAGGACCTCTTCATAAGACCATAAGACATAGGAGTAGAAGTAAGGCCGTTCAGCCCATCAAGTCTGCTCCACCATTCAATCATGGCTGACTGGCATTTCAACGCCACTTACCCACACTCTCCCCGTATTCCTTAATTCCTCACGAGATTAAGAATTTATCAATCTGTGCCTTGAAGATATTTAACCTCCCTGCCTCCGCTGTGGCAATGAATTCAGAAGCAGCCTTCTACTGAAAATACATTTTAAGGTCACTTTTTTTGGGTCATGGTGGTGAGTTAATTTAGAAAATGCTCACAGTTTTCTGGGCCATGGCAAAGTTTCTAATTTTTAGAAGTGACCAGATGGAGTGCACAACCTTTTCTGGCTGAGTTCCTGTGCTTAACCTGAACTTCCGATGTGTGAATTTGGAAGTGTGAAGATCCCATCTGCTCTTTGATCTGTTTCTTTGTGCGAAGATACTCTTTTAATTCCTTTTGGATTTCCCATTTGTTGTCCCTTTTCTGAAGACCGCAGTGTGTATCATTCACTTGATATAGGCAATCTTCCACATCTTTGCCTTTAGAATAAAATAGTTTCCATGGTGAAATATTAGTGGAAGCGTTGATGATTTTGAAACAGCAAACAATTTGCTTTGCATTAGAGTAAAAATATACAATTAAATAACTAGGAAGAAAGGATTTTAATATATTTGAGATTTAATTTCCTTTTAGCAAAATTGTGGGAGTAACTTAAAGCCTTTTCTATTGAGTGACAAATGAGATTAAATCACTACTTCAAAAACAATCTAGTTCCAAAGAACAATAGAGTTAAGTTGCACATTTCAGATTTTATTTTCAAATTCACTGATTGAGTTTGCACTCTTGAAAAGTACTGTTTCGTTTGAGAGTTTTGCATCACATGGATGGTTTTTGAGCATGGGTCCCCCAGATAAATACAAAAGTGTGATTTTTATACTTGATAAATGAGAATATGTGCATTCGATCTGACAACTTTTGTCACCATTTCCAGTGTTTAAACAATTTGTCTCTGACAATTCTGTCACCTGTGAATGTGGTAGAGATATCTTCAGAATGCATCTTCAAGGCATTCCGTCTTTCCTTAATCGATTTTCCCCAGGTCTGGGAGCTATTAACTAACTGTGATGAACTTTGTTTTAATTTTTTTCATGATCACGTATGACTTCTGTCATTGATGTGGGTGCTGTGGTGGAACGACTTATAAAATTTTTCACTGTATTTTTCATGTAAATGTACATGTGACAAAGATTTCTATTCTATTCTATTCTATACCTTTACTGTTCGAACAAATTTAAAATGTAATAGTTCGAGTTTCGCTCCCAGTACTTGATTGTAATATTTGAACTGATCTTCTGGCAACAAAAAAAAAGCCTGCCCTGCAATGTTATCATGTTAAGTATTCTGATCAGTTTTTAAAACAAGTTTCTAACCTTAGTGGCCATCTTTTGTTTCCTTAGTTTTGAAACTCAAAGAAATGGGCTGGTGTTCATTTATGATATGGCTGGTTCTGCATACACCAACTTTGAATATGACCTAAGTAAGAAAATTCTTCACCTTTTGAAGGTAGGTCATTCAGCATCATTTGACCTAGGCACTGTTGACCATTCATGCATTGGTAAATGTTGGAACTGCTACAGGTTTGTTGGGAGGGGAACTGTTCGAGCATGGCTAGGGTTTTCCTTCACAAAGCTGACGTTTTGGAGTATATTTGAAGGAAGGCTCCATTCTGGTACCAACAAACTATTTCAGACTTCTGGAACAGAATACTTTGGCGACTTGATAGGACTTAATTGTTTACTCCTATTTTCTCTGAATAAACCTAGCTCATGTTCTCTCTTGTTCCTACCTTTGACCTGTGTGTGTTATTTTAGTTACTGGCATTGCGCTGAGTTTTCCATTGAAAGTTAATCAGGCTTGGTTCTGTAGGAAAGTTATTTCCTTGAGTTGAGAATGTAGATGTATATCTGTCAAAGAATATTGGGCAAGAGAACACAAGAGCAGGAGTATGCCATTCAGCCATTAAACCTGTTTTGCCATTTTAACAAATCAAACCCTGACCCATTTTAACCCCATAACCTTTTGTTAATCAGAAAGGAGGAAATGCCCCAAAAATCAGACTTTTTTCTATTCTGCTCATATCTTTGTGATGCCCTTCCAGAAATGGAGGTTGGCATTTTCTATAGCAGCCATGACCATATTGAGTAGTGTAGCAGGTTCAAAGGGCCAAATGGCATTCTCTTGCACCTAGTTACTAATTTTCTATGTAGAGATTTATCCATGCTTGAGATTCTAAAAATAAAGAATAACCTGTTCAAAAAAACGTTGTCTATTGCACAAGTAAGAAGTATATGAATTTTAAAGCTGGTGTCACACATCCCACCAATGGATGGATTGTATCACAGCATTACCCTTTAGTTGTACCTTACCACAGGCATGGTACTGACGATACCTGACCAACCCATTCCTGCAAAACCCAAAGCAGTGTGTCCAACATCAGATATGACTCCATGATTGGGCAACATTTGTTAAATAGCCCAGAGTCTGCTAAGAATTCTGCTGGCAACCAATTTAGGATTGTTGCTCGGCCTCGCAATATAGCAGATTTGAGCATACCAGATACTGCCTATATTAATGCACAAGGCCATGTTCTTTGTGAACAGGAAACACATGTACATGCCCTGCACCTGTTCAAATCAACAAAACAGTTGACAGCTACTCTGCTGTTTTTTTCTTCAAATCAACTTCTTGATCAATCGCAATCAACCTATTTAATTTGAATTCAAACAAGCTTGGCAGTTAACTGTCAATCATCAGCTAACTGATACATTGACAGTGGCACTTCTCCCAATCAGGGACCACTTGCCAATAAATGAGTACTCGCTTCTCACACAGTGTAAATGTCATTTTCCCTTTGATATTTCTTGCAAATTGTCCTGATGAATACGAGGTAAAAAGCTTTAATAAAATATCTTTTTCAGTGACACTCGTGTTCAAGCTTGTTTGATGTATACAGCTTAGTTGTATGATCAGTTAACCATAGTGCCCCCTTGGTGGTTGTGGTCTTCCTTTATTAGAAAGTTGACTTTATGGATAGGATGGATTCTGTTTGATATGTGGTTTGGCTTTAGCTGTTACATATGACCATACTCGACAGCTCCCTGTGTAGATTGTGAAGAGCACTACATTTCTTGGCGTACACCTGGCAGAGAATCTCACCAGCTCGACATTCCTCGACACCCGCTCCTTAGCCAAAGAAAGCCCAACAGCATCTCTACTTACTGTGTAGGTTGAGGAAAGCCAACCTTCCACCCCACATCCTCACCACATTCTACAGAGGGTTCATTGAGAGTACCCTGAGATGCTGCATCGCTGCCTGGTTCAGGAACTGCACTGTCTTGGATCATAAGACCCTACAATGGTTAGTGAGAACAGCTGAGAAGGTCTCTTCCCTCCATTACAAACATTAACATCACAAACTGCATCCACAAGGCTAACAGCATTGTAGCTGACCCCACATATTCCTCACTCAAATTCTTCTCCCTCCTGCCAACTGGTAGAAGATGCCAGAGCATTCGGTCTTTTACAGCCAGACTATACAACAGTTTCTTCCCCCAAGCCATCAGGCTCGTTAACACTGTGTAATCTCACTCTATTCTATCTGCAATTCTTTCCATGTCTTTGTCCACCACTGTGCCTATTGTTTTGTCTTGTCAGGAATTACTGTGCTATCTTGTGTGTTTTGCACTTTATGCTGCACTCTCTGTAATGTGTGTTGTCCACATTGCACCTTAATCCTGGAGGAATGCTGTTCTTGTTTTTACTGTATCAGTTGTATATGGTAGAAATGACAAATAAAGCTACTCTTGACTCTGATACTCATATTTCTTTTTTGCACAATCATGTCAATGTTCTGTTTTCATTCTTCATTCAACCTGAAAATGTATGAATCTTGCACATCCTTGGTTTCTTTCATTCTATCATCACAACCTCAGCTACTAAGACCCTAATCTGGAGTTCCTTCCCTAAAGTTTTCTACATCATTTACTCTCTTTCTGATCATTTAAAATGTACTTGTTTGACCAAGATTTTGGCCACCTGAATTAATATCTCCTTATGCAGTTCAATGTCAAATTGTGTATGATAACTCTCCTGTGAATTACATTGGAATGTTTTACCATGTAAAACTCTCTATGTAAATGGACATTGTTCCAAGTTATCCATTCATGGGATATGGGTGTGTTGAGATATTGTCCATTCTTAATTTCCTTGGAGAAAGTGGTGGTGAGTTGCTGCCTTGTCCTGCTGCAGTCGTAAAGGTGTAGGTATGCACACAATGCTGTTAGGTTGGCAGTTCTGAAATATTGAACCAAGAAAATACATTTCATTAGAGGCTATAAAATGTAAAGTGCAGATATTGTAAGTACTGGTATATCGTGCACTTTTGGACACCCCAGTCATTGGGGTTCCTGTGCTTACTCTGTATAGTTCTGTTGGAATTTTATAGGTTTTTATGAGATTCCCCTAATTTTTCTAAACTTCAGTGAATTATGGCTGTAACTGATCTAATCTGTCTACATATGTCAGTGCTAATCTAACAACTGATCTAATCTATCTGCATATATCAGTGCTGCCAACCCAGGAATCAGTCTGGTAAAACCTAGTTGCACTCTGTACAAAACATCCATTCTCAGATAAGGAAACCAAAACTGCACACAATACTCCAGGTATGGTTTCACCAAGGCTTCCTTTACAATTGTAGTATGATGTGCCTGGTCCTGTTGTCAAATCCTCTCTATATGAAGGCCAACATATCATTTGCTGCCTTCGATTTGCTTGCACTTGCTCGTGCATTTTCAGCAGCAACGGAGTACAGAGAGGCCAGATCTCACTGCCACCACCCCCCCTCCCCTTCCTCTCCCTTTCTTATCATTCACTTGCTTTCCTTTCTCCTTTCCTTCCTCTGGTTTTGAATCTGATTGCAGAAATTATATTAAAGTCATACTTACAGTTCTGCAGGTGGACTTTGTCTTGCATTCTGTTTTTACTAGTTAAATAAACACTTTTTCCTTCCCTGCTCTTTCCAAAACAGTAGTAAATCCTAGTTCTGGTAAGGCTTTATTATTTTATCTTAGAAGCAGCATTCTTTTAAATCAATCATGTTATTTTCCTGCCAGTGTTGAGTTGTAATATAATTCCCTTTCTGTTTTCAGGGCGCTTTTCCTGCTCGTTTGAAAAAAGTATTCATTGTTGGTGCACCTGTCTGGTTTCGGTTCCCATATTCCGTTCTAAGCTTGATTCTTAAAGAAAAGCTTCGGGAAAGAGTAAGTATTTTGCAAAAGTTCCAGTAACTATATTTCCCAATTTTGATGGCTGTAATTTGGACATGTATATTTAGCTAATGTTCTGTACTGATCTGTGACTTTTGAATGTGGGTAGTATGTCAGTACTGTAAATCGTAATCCAGATTCACGACTGAGAAAGCTGATGGGCCTGAAGTGTGTTCAGAATTTGGACTGCACATCTATTTGTCTCTCAAAACTTTGGCTGCAGAGGGACATTGTAAACTCTTAATAGTCTGTAGTATAAACCTGGTGTCTATTTTGTTTCTGGAACATAGTTACTGGTTGGAATAATGATCGACTATGCTCTGATCCACTACCTACCACACCAGAGCAACGCAACTAGGTTGGCCATGGTTCAGTAGACTAAGTGGCTTGTAAAATGATCCTGGTTATGTGTGGAGTTGCTGTGGTTGCAACTGGAAGCATTTTGTATTAATCCAGAGTATGAACAGAATTTCAACCATGCACATCGTTTCTTCCTCCTGATAGATTTTTAGTCTGGTCCCTTGATCTTGGAACTGAGCCCTCTGCATTCAGGCATTCCGTATAGCATCAAAGATATGAAACAAAAACAGAAACTGCTGGAGAAACTCAGCAAATCTGACAGCCTCTGTGGAGAGAAAGCAGACTAAACATTTTGCGTTCAGTGTCCCTTCTTTAGACCTGTCAGTTTTAGTTTAGGTTCAGTAATCATTTGCAATCCACAATTTTCAAGCCACAAAGTAACTAGGCAGTCAAAATCTGTCACTTTGATAATGGTTTCTCGTGCAAACTATTAAATTCCTACTTGATGCCTACAGGATAAAACTTGCAAAGCTTTGTAAGCATAGAAAGTATTTGCACCTTCTCAACAAAATAAGAAACCTTAATGAAGTATATTTTTATAACTTCTGAAAATTAGTTCGTAAAAACTTGTCATTGTGAACTTGTAATGTTATCTCATTAAAATAATTAAGCAAAACATTAACCTATTATTTTGATTATTGATGAAAACGTAAATAATTGCAAAAGAATTTGATGTTTGGACTGGAAGGAACTGGGATAAATTGGTCAAGCATTGGAAGATAGCCTTTACAATGAGGACTTTGAACTTTGCCTTTAGCCTGACAAATATTCATTAATTGTGACTGATAGCAGATCTGGCAATTGGGTTTTAATGATTGAACATCTTTCAGGTTGAATGGATAATACTTCAGTAGTGGGAGAACGTTTTTTTAAGCATAAGGCTGGAAGTGGAATAAATCATCTCCATGTGTTGTACAGCACAGTAGAAATTCCTTAACACCAAGGCTTGTTGGAGTGTGTGTGCTGAGGCAGAAACATTGCAACTTTTAAGAGAAAATTGGTCAATATTTGAAGCAGAGAAAGAGGAAAGGTAATGAAGGAATTGGAGCTTGTTTTGCACGAGTTGAAATTGTGCTCTTTAAAAGATTTGGGAAGTGGAAATGCCTTATAGGTCCTTTGACCAATGTACTGAAATAGCAAATGCAGGAGGTCAACTTCCGTTCCACTCAGCAAAGATAAGAAGATATGGATTAAGTGCCTTAAAATAAAAAAATGCCTGAGCAACAGTGAATTTTTGCAAAATTAGAACAAGAAGTGGTTAGTTAGAGTAGGGGAAAAAATTGGCAGTTCTTTTTAGCAGAAATTCTTCATTAACTATCCAGTCAAGAATCTGAACAGATCATAGAAATAGTGGCAGTAGGACCATTTAATAAGATCGTCGCTAATTAGATTGTGGCCTCAGTTCCAGTTTTCTATTGCCCAAATAATTCAACTCTCTATGACCCTAAATTCCTTTGTTTGTCAAAAATCTGTCCATCTCAGAATTCAATATATTCAATAAGCCAGCATCCATGGCTTTTGAGAATTTCTCTTGATTTCAGGCTTATGTAGAAGATCCCTTACTTTTAAAACTGTGTCCCCTCATTTTAGACTCAACATGAGAGGAAACATCTTCTGAGCATCTATCCTGCCATATTCCCTCAGAATCTTGTGTTTCAATCAGATCACATCTCATTCTTTTAAACTTCTGTGAATATAGGCTCAGCCTGCTTAACCTTTCCTCATTAGACATCCCTTCATCCCTGGAATCATCCTTGTGATCCTTCACTGAATTATTTGTAATACATGTATATATCCCTTCTAAAGCAAGGAGACCAATAGTGTCCGCATTACTGTAGTTATAGTCTCACCATAGCCTGTACAGTTCTTTGTACTCCATTCACCTTGCAGTGAAGGTCAACCTATTATTTGCCTTCCTGGTTACTTGCCATATCTGCATAATAACCTTCAGTGAATCATTTAGAAGGTCATCCAGATCTATCTGTACATCAGCATTCTGCAACCTCTCTCCATTTAAATAATATGCTGCTCTTCTAGTCTTTCTTATAAAATAGACAACCTTACAGTTTACCACATGATTTTCTATTTACTAAATGTTTGTGTAGTCACTTAACCTATCTGTGCCCTTTGTAGATTCTCTGTCCTCACAACTTGCTCTCATAGTTATCTTTGTATGTTCAGCTGATTTGACTACAATACAGTCAGGCTGTTCTCTAAATTATTAATAGAGATTGTAATTGATCCTTGTGGCACTCCACTAGTTACGATTTGCTAAGTTGAAAATGCTGTATTTAATCTAACTTTGTTGTCTGTTGGTTAACCAATCCTTAATCCCCTCTATTGTATCTTCCCCAGCAACATAATTCTTGACTAGCGATGGATTTGGATCACAATGTACATTGTGCTTCAGTTTGATGAAATGGCAGGGTGAACAGATTTCTAAAAAAATATTATATTGGTTCCCATAAGACTTGGAGTGCATGGCCTCTTGACCTCCCAGTTTGGATGCTGGGATAAGCCCCATTTTTGTTGAACAAAAATGATAACCTGGAGCAAAATTATCAGTAACCTGGTCAGATGGATTAATTTAGGAAAGGATTGTGAATTTATTAAAGGCAAATTTTATTGTTTTTTTTTATTAATGCAGTTGATGTGGACTTCCGGAAAGGCACTTGATAAAGTACAAAATAACTAACTAATGGGAATGGATGTTAGTTTTCAGATCTGAGCAAGGTATACATTCGTATCCTGCCACCTTCAGGAATTGCAAAACCTGCGCCCACACCTCCCCCCTCACCTCTATCCAAGGCTCCAAAGGAGCCTTCCACATCCATCAAAGTTCCACCTGCACTTACACACATGTCATTTACTGTATCTGTTGCTCCTGATGCAGTCCCCTCTGCATTGGGGAGACAGGACGCTTACTCGCAGAGTACTTCACAGAACATCACCGGGACACCCAGACCAACTAACCCACTGCTCTGTGGCAAACACTTCAACTTTAACTCCCCCTCCCCCTCCCACTCCTCCATTGCCATTCCCTAACCAACTGATGCTGGAGGAAGAACGCCTCATCTTCCGTCTTGGGATCCTCCAACCCCATGGCATCAATGCAGATTTCACCAGTTTCCTCATTTCCCCTCCCCCCACCTTATCCCAGATCCAACCTTCCAACTCAGCACCATCCTCGTGACCTGTCCTACCTGTCCATCTTCCTTCCCACCTATCCTCCCCTCTGACATATCACCATTACCCCCACCTCCATCTATCTACTGAGTGCATCTTATGATAGGCGTGGCTAGCTCCTCGGATGCTACCTAACTGACTGTGCTTTTCCAGCACCACATTCTTCAACATTGCATGTAACAAGCAAATTTATATTTTTCCATGTGTGCCCACTGTAATATGTAAGGGCTGGATTGATTGATTCTTATGTGTATATTGCAGGTGCAAATGGTAAAGACACACGAGTTGAAACAACATCTGCCCAGGGACTGCCTGCCCGAGCATTTGGGTGGAGCAATGAAACTGGACCATTCCAGCTGGAACAAACAGTTTTTAACCTCTCCAAATGGCCGCACTGACTCACTGGACGAGCTCATCACAAGTTTCCCGCGGGATGAAGTGTCCATACATGTGCCAGGGCTGGAAGGAATGACGGTGGAAGAACTGTTGGACCACGTCAATACTGTTCAGAAAAGGGGAATCTATGAGGAATACGAGGACATCCGACGAGAGACCCCGCCAGGCACATTCAACTGTTCATTGTTAGTTTACTGTTTGCATGTCAACTTAAAACAAAGTGTTATATCATGAGGACAGGTTGCATAAAAGATGCTTTTATTCCCATCAGTATAGAAGATTAAGGGATGATTGCATTTAGGTGGGTCAGGTGATTAAAACTTTGGCAGAGTAGACAGAGAAACATATTGGGAGTCCAAAACTAAGGAAAATAACCATTAAATTTGATTTTGCTGCTCAGGGCACAGAGGGTAGTGGAAATCTACATTCTACCAAACTAATGGTAATATAGCTGGAAGCTTTTATTCTAATGTCTGTAGCCATTATGAATGCTTGGCTGGTGCAGAATGTGGTAATGGTTTCAGTCTAGCAGGTGGCCTTTCAATCCAAGAATGACTGAAATGTTTAAGAGACCATGATAACAAAATATGTCTTTGATTTGGTTTGTGTTTTTTTTCTGTAGAGTTAAGGCGAATCCAAAGGGTAAATACAAATACATTAAGGACAAAAGAGAATAGGGCCCCTCACGAATCACCAAGGCGGCCTTTGTGTTCAGCTGCAGGAGATGGGAGAGATACTAAATGAGAATTTTGCATCAGTATTTACTGTGGAAAAGGACATGGAAGGTGTTGAATGTAGGGAAATAGATGGTGACATCTTGAAAAATGTTCATATCGCAGAGGAGGAAGTGCTGGGTGTCTTGAAAAACATAAAAGTGGATAAATCCCCAGGACCTGATCAGGTGTACCAAGAACTCTCTGGGAAGCTAAGGAAGTGATTGCTGGGCTCCTTGCTGAGATATTTGTATCATTGATAGTCACAGGTGAGGTGCCGGAAGATTGGAGGTTGGCAAACGTGGTGCCATTGTTTAAGAAAGGTGGTAAGGACAAGCCAGGGAACTATAGACCAGTGAGCCTGACGTCAGTGGTGGGCAGGTTGTTGGAGGGAATCCTGAGGGACAGGATGTCCATGTATTTGGAAAGGCAAGGACTGATTAGGGATAGTCAACATGGCTTTGTGCATGGGAAATCATGTCTCTCAAACTTGATTGAGTTTTTTGAAGTAATAAAGAAGATTGATGAGGGCAGAGCGGTGGATGTGATCTATATGGTCTTCAGTAAGACATTCGACAAGGTTCCCCATGGGAGACTGGTTAGCAAGGTTAGATCTCACGGAATACAGGGAGAACTAGCCATTTGGATACAGCACTGGCTCAAAGGTAGAAGGCAGAGGGTGGTGGTGGAGGGTTGTTTTTCAGACTAGAGGCCTGTGACCAGTGGAGTGCTACAAGAATTGATGCTGTGTCCACTACTTTTCATCATTTATATAAATGATTTTGGTGTGAACATAGGAGGTACAGTTAGTAAGTTTGCAGATGACACCAAAATTGGAGGTATAGTGGACAGCGAAGAAGGTTACCTCGGAGTAAAACGGGATCTTGACCAGATGGGCCAATGGGCTGAGGAGTGGCAGATGGAGTTTAATTCAGATGAATGCAAGGTGCTGCATTTTGGGAAAGCAAATCTTACTAGGACTTATACACTTAATGGTAAGGTCCTAGGGAGTGTTGCTGAACAAAGAGACCTTGGAGTGCAGGTTCATAGCTCCTTGAAAGTGGAGTCACAGGTAGATAGAATAGTGAAGAAGGCGTTTGGTATGCTTTCCTTTATTGGTCAGAGTATTGAGTACAGGAGTTGGGAGGACATTAGTTAGGCCACTTTTGGAATATTGCGTGCAATTCTGGGCTCCTTCCTATTGGAAGGATGTTGTGAAACTTGAAAAAGCTCAGAAAAGATTTACAAGGATGTTGCTGGGGTTGGAGGATTTGAGCTAAAGGGAGAGGTTGAATAGGCTGGGGATGTTTTCCATGGAGTGTCGGAGACTGAGGGGTGACCTTATTGAGGGGCTTGGATAAGGTGAATAGACACTCCCTCCCTGGGGTGAGGGAGTCCAGAACTAGAGGGCATAGGTTTAAGGTGAGAGGGGAAAGATATAAAAGAGACCTAAGGGGCAACTTTTTCACACAGAGGGTGGCACATGTATGGAATGAGCTGCCAGAGGAAGTGGTGGAGGCTGGTACAATTGCAGCATTTAAAAGATATCTGGATGGATATATCATTATGAAGGGTTTGGAGAGATATGGGCTAGGTGCTGGCAGATGGGATATGATTGGGTTGGGATATCTGGTTGGCAAGGATGAGTTGGACCTAAGGGTCTGTTTCCATGCTGTACATCTCTATGACTGTATGAAATGATTCAAGCTTGATCAATTGAAAACATTAGAACTGAGATTGACAGCGGTTTGATAAGTTGTTAAGGAACGTGGAACCAAGATGGCCATTTGGAGTTAATATACAGATCAGCCATGGTCTAATTGAATAATGAAGCAGATATGAAGAGCTGAATGGCCGACGCCAGTTTCTTTACGTGGTATGCTAGTTACATAGGAATAAATATTTTCTAATTAACCTGTTCAGATGTATTAAGATACAAGTCTGGTGCTGGTGGAGCTTGAACTTCCACCTCTGGGTTTAGAGGAAGGGACACCAGCACTGTGCCACAAAAGCCTTTTGTGTAAAATTACATGGCTACAATGATGTGCTCCTCCTTAACAGTTTGCCAAGTATCATGGTGTTAATTAGAGTTCAGTGACCTATGTGTGTAGGGGCAAATTCTTAGGTCAGTTCAATACAACAAAGGGCAGAGCTGATTAACTTAGAGGTGCCAGAATAGAGGACCGGTCAGTCAGTCTCTGTCAGTTGATCTCACAGTATGGCTGCATTCCCTCACTGTCCACATGCCTGTTATTGTATGGCTTCACGATTTCCCCTTCTGGAAGCCATATGGCTAGTGAAAAGTACATGCTCCTAACTAGCTTTGCTAGCTTGTTTCATTGTGTTTCACTAGTCGATCTAAACCAGGGTAAAGGAGGTTTTGTGGTGGCAATGCAAACGAATGAGTAACCAATATCCTAGGCCCTGTTGTGTAAAGCCAGTATATTACAGAACTGGAAACATAAGAGGCTGTTCAGTGATTCTCGTCCATGAGCTCAGCTAGTCCCACTCTTCTGCCCATTCTCTTCAGTGGACCTCCAGTGTTCCTTCTTCAGCTATTAGTCTAATAATTCCGTGCAGGACAAAGAAAAATCACAAGAATGATGACGCACTCCACATCCAATTTTCAAGCAGGGCAAACCGACCAAGAGTTTTGGAAACAAATCACAGCTCAGTGCCTCCACAGCCAGGCAGCAGCATGATGGATATTCCAGAGACATGGATCCACAGGCTGACTGCAGTGTGACATCATGAACTACAGCTTGACGGATTAATAATAAGTGATGAACCTGGGCTATCTGGGGAAAAAAAATCAAAAACGTACAACTTTCATGCAGAATAGGAAAATGAGTTTCTCTTCACAACTGTAAGAATTGTTTGCCTTGCACATCATCAAAGTCTACTGATAATTCTAAAGGGAAATTTGGAACAACAAACGATGCACAGTAAATTCGAGGATAGTTTTCCCCTTGAACAGCGTGCTTCAGGTGAAGAAGGTTGATGAGCTGAAAGCCATTTTGAAAGCTCACTATCATTTTCTTCTAAACCAACAGCAAATGGTAAGGCTTGCACTAGAGTATCATTTCACATTTTCTGAATAAACATAAGTAATCCTTCACATATGGTGAAGTAATTAAACAGTGATTGTGGTCACTAACTTTCTATTCAATGACTTTAAGAGCAGCGAAGAAATAATAACAACAAAGCATGTCATTTGATGCTTCCACAGTAGAATCAGCGGAAACTTTGCTCTGTGGTATTATTCAGCAACTATGGCAGACCTAGAGGACTGTGAAGGATTCTCACTGCAGATTAAAATAACTTAGCTGATTAGTTTTGAGTACATGTTTTTTTTGTGGACATAACAACCAGTAAGGGTCTTCTCATCCTTTTGCCCCTTAAAGAAAGAGGTCAGAATATCTACAACAAATTCAAAAGGTATAAGTTTGATAGAAACATTCCCTTCCAGAAACCAGTTTTCGTCACAACTGATGGTATACCAGCCATGCTTGGTGCAAATGTGACTTGTGTTGCATTTGGAGGAATAATCCTGATCTCTTCTGTTTATCAATTGTGGTTATGTAATCCACCAGCAAGCATTAGCGAGTAAAAGTATGGACTATTCTCATATACCAAAGGTCATTTTAAAGATTATAAACTGAATTTTAATAGTTTGTTAAAATCCTTAATTGATAAACTCCATGCTATTTATGGTAAACTCATGCTGATGTGAAGTGGTTAAGGCGAGGGTAAGGTTGGATACTGAGGGAGGCAAGGGAGGAGATTTCTGGGACTTTGACAGAGATGTTGGATCCTAGTTAGCCAGAGACGCGATTCCAGAAGACTTAGTATTCAGTAGACCAAAGGATATTAATGGCCACTAAGCCTTATCTCAGTGGTAGGGATGTTTTTGGAGAAGATCCATGGGGACAGGATTTACTCATATTTAGTGAAGAATGGAATTATTAGGGATATTTAACATATTTGGTTTTATATCAGGGAAGTTTTGTGTCTCAAACTGTATTGTGCTTTTTGGGGAAGTAACAAAAATGATTAATGAGGGTAGAACAGTGGATATTGTCTACATGGACTTTACAAAAGCATTTTACAAGGTTCCTCATGGTAGGCTGGTTCAAAAGATTGTCACTTGAAATCCACAGGGAGTTGGCAAATTGGACACAAAATTGGCTTATAGTTATAAAAGACAGAGGGTAACGGTGGAGGGGTAGTTTTCCAACTGGAG
Organism: Hemiscyllium ocellatum; assembly: GCF_020745735.1. Taxonomy (NCBI): domain Eukaryota; kingdom Metazoa; phylum Chordata; class Chondrichthyes; order Orectolobiformes; family Hemiscylliidae; genus Hemiscyllium; species Hemiscyllium ocellatum. Next base: position 13,795,298 of record NC_083442.1, read on the forward strand.
ATCTGTGACCATTGGTGTTCTGCAAAGATTGGTAAGTTTGCAGATGACAATTGTGTTGAGGTGGAGTTGTGACAGGGGGCATGATGGCACACTTGCCTCTCAGCACCAGGGATCCAGGTTCAATTCCAGCCCTGTCTGTGTGGAGTTTTGCACATTCTTCCCATGTCTGCATGGGTTTCCTCTGAGTCATCTGATGTTGTCCCATAGGCCAAAGTTGTTCAAGTTAGATGGATTGGCATGGTAAACCTTCCAATGGAGGGTTACAGACAAGGAGTGGGATGATGGGCTTGGGTGGAATGCTCTTCAGAGGGTCGCTGGCAGACTTAATGGGCCAAATAGCCTCTCCCTGCAATGTAGGAATTCAATGATACTCTGATGCAGCAGAATGTAGATCAGTTAGGCAGAGAAATGGCATTTGGAGTTTAATCCAGGCAAGTATGAGGTGATGCATTTTTAGGAGGTCCAAATGCCAGAGGAAAGTATACAGTTAAATCGCAGGAGCATTGATGTACAGAAGGATCTTGAAGTTCAAGTCCATAACTCCCTGAAAGTGGCAACACAAATGGATAAGGTGGTAAAGAGGCATACAGTGTGCTTGCCTTCATCGGTCAGGGCTTTGATTATAAAAGCATGCAAGTCATATTGCAGCTTAAAAATGTGTTGCTGGAAAAGCGCAGCAGGTCAGGCAGCATCAAAGGAACAAGAGAATCGATGTATTGGGCATAAGCCCTTCTTCAGGATTGAGGAGAGTGTACCAAACAGGCTAAGATAAAAGGGAGGAGGGACTTGGGGGAGGGGCGTTGGTGGAAGGAGGTGAAGGTGAGGGTGATAGGCCAGAGAGGGGGTGGGAGCGGAGAGGTCAGGAAGAAGGTTGCAGGTCAAGAAGGCGGTGCTGAGTCTGAGGGTTGGGACTGAGAAAAGGTGGGGGGGGGTTAGGAAATGAGAAATCTGGAGAAATCTGCATTCATTCCTTGTGGTTGGAGGGTTCCTAGGCGGAAGATGAGGCGCTCTTCCTCCAGGCATCGTGTTGCCATGGTCTGGCGATGGAGGAGGCCAAGGACCTGCATGTCCTTGGTGGAGTGGGAGGGGGAGTTAAAGTGTTCCGCCACGGGGCGGTTGGGTTGGTTGGTGCGGGTGTCCCAGAGGTGTTCTCTGAAACATTCCGCAAGTAGGCGGCCTGTCTCCACAATGTATAGGAGGCCACATTGGGTGCAGCGGATGCAGTAAATGATGTGTGTGGAGGTTCAGGTGCATTTCTGACAGATATAGAAGGATCCCTTGGGGCTTTGGAGGGAAGTGAGGGGGGAGGTGTGGGCGCAAGTTTTGTATTTCTTGCAGTTGCAGGGGAAGGTGCCGGGAGTGGAGGTTGGGTTGGTGGGGGGTGTGGATCTGACGGAGGGAGTGGTCTTTCTGGCACGCTGATAGAGGTGGGGAGGGAAATGTATCCTTGGTGGTGGGGTCTGTTTGGAGGTGGCGGAAATGACGAAGGATGATACGATGTATCTGGAGATTGGTGGGGTGGTAGGTGAGGACCAATGGGATTCTGTCCTGGTGGCGTTTGGAGGGGCGGGGTTCAAGGGCAGAGGAGTGGGAAGTGGAGGAGATGTGGTGGAGAGCATCGTCAACCACGTCTGAGGGGAAATTGCGGTCTTTGAAGAAGGAGGTCATCTGGGTTGTTCGGTATTGGAATTGGTCCTCCTGGGAGCAGCTACGGTGAAGGCGAAGGAATTGGGAATATGGGATGGCGTTTTTACAGGGGACAGGGTGGGAGGAGGTGTAATCTAGGTAGCTGTGGGAGTCAGTCAGTTTATAGTAAACGTCCGTGTTGAGTCGGTCATCTGAGATAGAAATGGCGAGGTCTAGGAAGGGGAGGGAGGGGTCTGAAGCGGTCCAGGTAAATTTGAGGTCGGGGTGGAAGGTGTTAGTAAAGTGGGTGAACTGTTCAACCTCCTCGTGAGAGCACGAGGTAGCACCGATACAGTCATCAATGTAGCGGAGGAAAAGGTGGGGAGGGGGTGCCAGTGTAGCTGCGAAAGATGGACTGTTCCACATATCCAACGAAGAGGCAGGCATAACTGGGGCCTATGCGGCTGCCCATGGCTACTCCTTTGGTTTGGAGGAAGTGGGAGGATTGGAAAGAGAAGTTGTTCAGAGTGAGGACCAGTTCAGTCAGTCGAAGGATGGTGTCAGTGGAATGATACTGGTTGGTTCGGCGGGAAAGGAAGAAGCGGAGGGCTTTGAGGCCTTCATGATGGGGGATGGAGGTGTATAGGGACTGGATATCCATGGTGAAGGTTGGGGGTCGAGGAAGCAAAAATCATGGAGGAGGTGGAGGGTGTGGGTGGCGTCCCAAACTTGCAGAACGTTTCAGAGAACACCTCTGGGACACCTGCACCAGTGTGGGGAGACAGGCTGCCTACTTGCGGAACGTTTCAGAGAACACCTCGGACACCCGCACCAACCAACCCAACGCCCCATGGCTGAACACTTTAACTCCCCCTCCCACTTCGCCAAGGACATGCAGGTCCTTGGCCTCCTCCATCGCCAGACCATGGCAACACGACGCCTGGAGGAAGAGTGCCTCATCTTCCGCCTAGGAACCCTCCAGCCGCAAGGGATGAATGCAGATTTTTCCAGCTTTCTCATTTTTCCTCCCGCCACCTTTTCTCAGTCCCAATCCTCGGACTCGGCACCACCTTCTTGACCTGCAATCTTCTTCCCGACCTCTCCTCCTCCTCCCCCCCCCCTCCAGCCTATCACCCTCACCTTAACCTCCTTCCACCTATCGTATTCCCAACGCCTCTCCCCCAAGTCCCTCCTCCCTACCTTTTATCTTAGCCTGTTTGACACACCCTCCTCATTCCTGAAGAAGGGCTTATGCCCGAAATGTCGATTCTCCTATTCCTTTGATGCTGCCTGACCTACTGCGCTTTTCCAGCAACACATTTTTAAGCTCTGATCTCCAGCATCTGCAGTCCTCCCTTTCTCCAAGTCATATTACAGCTGTGTAAACTTTAGTTTGGCCGCATTTGGAGTATTGTGTGCAATTATGTTTGCCACACTATAGAAAGGATGTGGAGGCTTTGAAGAGGGGGCAAAAGAGATTTACCGTGATGGATTGCCTGAATTAGCTTATCAGCTGTGAAGTGAGGATGGACAGCTTGGATTGTTTTCACTTAGAGTGTTGGAGGCTGAGGGGCAACCTGGCAGAAATATGTAAAATTATGAGAGGTGTGGATAGAATAGATAGTTGGAGTCTTTTTTCCCAGGTAGAAATGTTAAATACTATGGGGTATAACCTTAAGTTGAGAGAGATAAAGTATAAAGGAGATGTGCGAAGCAAGTTTTTTTTACTCAGAGGGTGGAGGGGTTTGGACTATGCTACCAGGGGAAATGGCAGAAGAACATATGTTAGCAAATTTTAACAAGCTAGACAGACATGTGAACAGGTAGGGAACAGAGGGATATGGATCGTGTGTAGGCATTGTGGTTGGCACAGATGTGGTGGGCTAAAGGGACTGCTCCTGTGCTGTAGTGTTGTAGCTATTGTGATTCTTGGAGCAGGATGATAGGAGTTGCTCTGTTTTTCTGTGTTTCTAAAGTGAAAGGTTACTTTGACTCCGCGTAGTTCTCTGAGACAGCATTTTCCCAAATGAAGCTGATCAAGTCCAAGTATTGTATTCGTCTATTTCGTAGACTGTATGCAACTAGCAGTCTCAAACTGCAACCTAGATACTAATGGCTGATAATGTACAATCATAGGTGTCATACTGACTCTTGGTAAGTAGAGTACAAAATGAATAATTATATGCGCTTGATTTTAGAATTAATTAGTTGTAAAAATAAACAGTTTATTCTGTATTTTCTTCAGGGCGGACCCTGGGTTGCTCTCAAATTCAGAAAGTGATTTTTGTGCTTAAAAACAGGTGTACAGTGTACAGTATGTGTCTGTGATGCACATATGGTGTGTTCTGAAGGAGCAAAGTGTTTGGAATGAGAAACCGAGAAAGGAAAATTTACCTGCCACAGTTAATTGCAGGTGGTCGAGTTCAGCTCTGTTGTCTGCACTCAACCAGAACTGATACACTTGGAAGGAAGAAATATTTTAATATTACTTGATGAGCTGCTGATTGCAAAATGTAGCCTCTCAATTCAATTTTTATACTATAAAACTGAACTGAATCTGCTTCAATCCTTCAGTATTTTCACTGTGATCCAATATGAAAATCTCTCCTATAACTAGTGGTCTGCATGCCGTGAAGTTGCCTGAAAATTCTATAATGCAGTTTAAGGCAGAGCCACACCTGCTCCATTAAAAGGGACAGTTGCCATGGTACCAATGCATTGGTGTTCCTTTACATTCCATAAGAAACAGTATGTTGGAAATAAAGTTAGAGATCCATTATAAATCTCTATGTTGTTCTGGAAGGACTATTACTAAAATTTCAATAATATAACAGAGCAAAACCTTTTATTGGCAATCAAAGTACTACCTTGATTAGGCCAGAGATGTCTATAATATTATTTATTTCAAAATTATATGATAAACAATTTTCTTTACATTGTTTGAAGATAATTCAGTTACCAAAACTAGGCTGTCATGTTGTCAGTGAGCTTGAAGGAGATAACTGAAGAGATTGTGATGGTAATGATGGAGATCTTTCCAGAATCACTACACAGTACCAAATTTGATGTAAAATGCTCTCAGGTTCCAGAACGTGTTGTGGTATTTTAAAAAAAATCTTCAAAGCAGTCAATGGACTCCTCATCCAAGCTGCTTTGCCAAGTTAGTTTTTTTTAGTTTATATGTAGTTTAGAGTCACTAATAATTACTACCATCTTTTTATCACAAACACTCAATATTTCCTCTTGTATACTTTGTCCCTCATTGTGATTACTGTTAGGTGACCACTCTAAATTAGAAAATTCTTTCCAAACTGTTCTTCAACTCCATCCCGACAGATTCTACATAATGTTCTGACCAAGGGTTGTTTCTGACCATTGCTACCCTTGATTAACAGTGTTGTGCCTGTACTTTTACCTAGCCTTCCATTCATCCTGAATGTCTCATATTCAGGACCCAATGTTGTCAACCTATAACAGCTTCTCCATACAGGCTATCAGATCACAGTTATTTTTCTCAGTGTGTGCTATCAATTTGTTTATTTTATGAATGCTGCGTGCATTCAGATAAAGAGCCATTCATTTTGTCTTACTGTTACCTTTGTAACATCTAGTCTTGATTGTTGGTGCATTCTTGGGTTTTCCCTCTCTGTTCCTTCCTGGTATACTCTGACTTCCATTTTCTATAGTAGCATTGTCCTCTCTCACGTTGCCTTTACTCTTTGCTATACTGCAGCTTTCTACTTTTGATCTCTTGACCCACTAATTTATTTTAAATTCTCTCTTCTACCCTATTTATGCAGTTGACAAAGACACTGATTCTAGCATGATTCAGGTATAAACTGTCTCAACATTTTGCCCACAACTGGTGCCAGTGCCCCATGGACTGGAACCCAATTCTCTTTGTTCCAAGTATTCATCATTCTATGTTCGTCGAGCTGGGAAGTTGATTTGCAGATGTTACATCCCCTATCTAGGTGAAGCGCTGCTGTACTGTGTCTTCTGGAATTTATTTGGTTCCGTTTCTGCTGCTTCCAGTTGCCGGTTTTGGTTGGTGGTTGGTATATTGGGTCGAGGTATATGTGCTTGTTGATGGATTCTGTGGATTAGTGCCATGCTTCTAGAAATTCTCTGGCTGTCCTATGTTTAGCTTGTTCTATGATCATTGTGTTGTCCTAATCGAATTTATGTTCCTTGTCATCTATGTGTATGATGACTAGGGACAGCTCGTTATGGCGTTTTGTGGCTGGTCGGTGTTCGTGGATGTGGATTGCTAGTTGTCTGCCTGTTTGTCCGACATAGTGTTTTGTGCAGTCTTTGCCAAGGCACTGAAGATGTCACCTAGATGGGATACAAACCATCTGCAAATCAACTCCCAGTAATGTTCTCCCTTTCTGATGCATTGCAGTGTCTATAGTTCAATCTCCATCTCATAAACCCCAAACCAAATCTGCTTGAATTTCAAAAACTTGCTGCAGTCTGCCCTGGATCACGACAGTATCCCAAAGCACCCAAGTGCTGAAGTCTTCACAGATTACCTGTCCTGTCATTGGTTATGTGTTTCAGTTGATTATTTAATCATATTGTCAATCATTTATACTGTTTTTTTAAAATATATTTTATTCACTTTGTCACCAATTTGTGTACTGTTTCAAAACTTAAGGATAGAAGGTCCTTAACCACTTAGCAAGAGATAATTCCTTTGCCTGTGGTATAGTAGGACCATTTCCAACAGGCAAGTAATGAGGTAATCCAAGATGGAGGATGGGAAACATTTCTGGCTGTAAGAGCTACTTTTTTTTTGAGGTATTTTAGGTGCTGGAGGTGATTTCCTCGAATTCCAGGAGCAGCAATTACTGTTGCGTTGTTTTGGAACTTTGGAAAAAAAAAGTCAAAACAACAGTTTAAACGGGAGAAGAACACACAAAGGAAGCACATGGTGAGGACAGTGCAGGAGAGAGAGAGAGGGAGAGAACCTGCACAGTTACTGCCTTTGCTGTTTGAATTCGTGTTTCGCTGGACATCAGAGTGTATCTGGGAAAATTAACAAACAGTGAAATTCACAACTGATCTTGGAGGAACTGTTGGGCAAAGTTCACAGCACAGAATCAGATATGTTAATTGTTGCTTTAAGTCTATCCAAGAGAAAGGCTGCAGTAGTGAGTATAGTGGATTCTTTCTTGATTATATGTTTTTGGAGATAAGTCTTTTGATTAAACTTAAAATATAAGCCATAGCTATTAATTTAACCTGGGGCAGTGTTTGTAGAGGAATAAGACGGTATTATTTTCTGGGTCTGTAGGTTGTGAAGGAGCAAAAATGGCCTTTGCAGTGACATGTACTTCTTGTCAGACGTGGGAGTTTAAAGAGAGTTTAAGGGTTACTGCGGATTATATCTGCCATTAATGCTGTTGGTTGTGAATCTTATCAGATCGAGTGGATCGGTTGGAGAGACCGATAGAAGCAATGAGGAATTTGCAACAGCAACAGTATGTGATGGATGGCAGTTATAGAAAGGGGGTGGTGGGGAGTCTCAGATACAGTCACATAGATGGGTTAACTCCAGGAAGGGTGAGAGAGATTGGCACCTAGGGCAGGAGTCTTTTGTGGACATACCCATTTCAAACAGGTATGCTGTTTTGGAAAATGTAGGGGGTGATGGATTCGCAGCATGAACAGTCAAGTTTCTGATATTGAGACTGGCTTTAATGCAACGAGGGGTACGTCGGTTTCCAAGAGATCAATTGTGTTCGAGGATTCTGTAGTCAGAAGTACAGAGAGACGTTTCTGTGGCCAGCAGAGAAAAAGCAGAATGGTGTGTTGTTTCCCTGGTGCCAGATCAAGGATGTCTCTGAGAGGGTGCAGAATGTTTTCACGGGGGAGAGGGGCCAGCAGGAGGCCATTGTCCACATTGAAACCAACGACATTGGAAGGGAAAAGGTTGAGACTCTGAAGGGAGATTACAGAGAGTTAGGCAGAAATTTAAAAAGGAGGTTCTCAGATGAATGCATGAGGAGCTGGTGTATGGGAGAAGGATTCACATTTTTGGATCATTGGAATCTCTTTTGGGGTAGAAGTGACCTGTACAAGAAGGACGGATTGCACCTAAATTGGAAGAGGACTAATATACTGGCAGGGAAATTTGCTAGAGCTGCTTGGGAGCATTTAAACTAGTAAGGTGGGGGGGTGGGACCCAGGGAGCTAGTGAGGAAAGCGATCGATCTAAGATGGGTACAGCTGAGAACAGAACTGAGTCAAACAGTCAGGGCAGGCAGGGACAAGGCAGGACTAATAAATTAAACTACATTTATTTCAATGCAAGGCATGGTTAGGAACGTGGGACTGGGATGTCCTAGCAATTACAGAAACATGGCTCAGGGATGGGCAGGTCTGGCAGCTTAATGTTCCAGGATAAACATGCTACAGGAAGGATAGAAAGGGAGGCAAGAGAGGAGGGGGAAGAGACATTTTTGATAAGGATAGCGTTACAGCTGTGCTGAGGGAGGATATTCCCAGAAATACATCCAGGGAAGTTATTTGGGTGGAACTGAGAAATAAGAAAGGGATGATCACCTTATTGGGATTGTATTATAGACCCCCCCAATAGTCAGAGGGAAATTGAGAAACAAACTTGTAAGGAGATCTCAGCTATCTGTAAGAATAATAGGGTAGTTATGGTAGGGGATTTTAACTTTCCAAACATAGACTGGGATTGCCATAGTGTTAAAGGTTTAGATGCAGAAGAATTTCCTAAGTGTGTACAACACAATTTTCTGATTCAGTATGTGGATGTACCTACTAGAGAAGGTGCAAACCTTGACCTGCTGTTGGGAAATAAGGCAGGGCAGGTGACTGAGATGTCGGTGGGGAGCACTTTGGGGCCAGCGACCGTAATTCTGTTCGTTTTAAAATAGTGATGGAAAAGGATAGACCAGATCTAAAAGTTGAAGTTCTAAATTGGAGAAAGGCCAATTTTGACGGTATTAGGCAAGAACTTTCGAAAGCTAATTGGAGGCAGATGTTCGCAGGTAAAGGGACGGCTGGAAAATGGGAAGCCTTCAGAAATGAGATAACAAGAATCCAGAGAAAGTATATTCCTGTCAGGGTGAAAAGGAAGGCTGGTAGGTATAGGGAATGCTGGATGACTAAAGAAATTGAGGGTTTGGTTAAGAAAAAGAAGGAAGCATATGTCAGGTATAGACAGGATAGATCGAGTGAATCCTTAGAAGAGTATAAAGAAAGTAGGAGTATACTTAAGAGGGAAATCAGGAGGGCAAAATGGGGACATAGCTTTGGCAAATAGAATTAAGGAGAATCCAAAGGGTTTTTACAAATATATTAAGGACAAAAGGGTAACTAAGGAGAGAATAGGGCCTCTCAAAGATCAGCAAGGCGGCCTTTGTGTGGAGCCACAGAAAATGGGGGAGATACGAAATGAATATTTTCCATCAGTATTTACTGTGGAAAAGGATATGGAAGATATAGACTGTAGGAAAATAGATGGTGACATCTTGCAAAATGTCCAGATTACAGAGAAGGAAGTACTAGATGTTTTGAAACGGTTAAAAGTGGATAAATCCCCAGGACCTGATCAGGTGTACCCAAGAACTCTGTGGAAAGCTAGAGAAGTGATTGCTGGGCCTCTTGCTGAGATATTTGTATCATTGATAGTCACAGGTGAGGTGTCGGAAGACTGGAGGTTGGCAAACATGGTGCCAATGTTTAAGAAGAGTGGTAAGGACAAGCCAGGGAACTATAGACTGGTGAGCCTGACCTCACTGGTGGGCAAGTTGTTGGAGGGAATCCTGAGGGATAGGATGTACATGTATTTGGAAAGGCAAGGACCGATTCGGGATAGTCAACATGGCTTTGTGCGTGGGAAATCATGTCTCACAAGCTCGATTGTGTTTTTTGAAGAAGTAACAAAGAAGATTAATGAGGACAGAGCAGTAGATATGATCTATACGGACTTCAGTAAGGCGTTCAACAAGGTTCCCTATGGGAGACTGATTAGCAAGGTTAGATCTCATGAAATGCAGGGAGAACTAGCGTTTTGGATACGGAACTGGCTCAAAGGTAGAAGACAGAGGGTGATGGTGGAGGGTTGTTTTTCAGACTGGAGGCGTGTGACCTCCAGTGGATCGGTGCTGGGCCCTCTACTTTTTGTCATTTACATAAATGATTTGGGTGCGAGCATAAGAGGTACAGTTAGTAAGTTTGCAGATGACACCAAAATTGGAGATGTAGTGCACAGCGAAGAGGGTTACCTCAGATTACAACAGGATCCGGACCAGATGGGCCAATGGGCTGAGAAGTGGCAGGTGGAATTTAATTCAGATAAATGCGAGGTGCTGCATTTTGGGAAATCAAATCTTAGCAGGACTTATACACTTAATGGTAGTGTTGCTGAACAAAGAGACCTTGGAGTGCAGGTTCATAGCTCCTTGAAAATGGAGTCACAGGTAGATAGGATAGTGAAGAAGGCGTTTGGTATGCTTTCCTTTATTGGTCAGAGTATTGAGTACAGGAGTTGGGAGGTCATGTTGCAGCTGTACAGTACACTGGTTAGGCCATTGTTGGAATATTGCATGTAATTCTGGTCTCCTTCCTATCGGAAAGATGTGAAACTTGAAAGGGTTCAGAAAAGATTTACAAGGATGTTGCCAGGATTGGAGGATTTGAGCTACAGGGAGAGGCTGAACAGGCTGGGGCTCGTTTCCCTGGAGTGTCGGAGGTTGAGAGGTGACCTTATAGAGGTTTACAAAATTATGAGGGGCATGGATAGGATAAGTAGACAAAGTCTTTTCCCTGGCGTCAGGGAGTCCAGAACCAGAGGGCCTAGGTTTAGGGTGAGAGGGGAAAGATATAAAAGAGACCTAAGGGGCAATGTTTTCACACAGAGGGTGGTACGTGTATGGAATGAGCTGCCAGAGGATGTGGTGGAGGCTGGTACAATTGCAACATTTAAGAGGCATTTGGATGGGTATATGAATAGGAAGGGTTTGGAGGGATATGGGCCAGGTGCTGGCAGGTGGGACTAGATTGGGTTGGGATATCTGGTTGGCATGGACGGGTTGGACTGAAGGGTCTGTTTCCGTGCTGTCCATCTCTGTGACTTTAAGTAGAGTAGAAAAATGAAAAGAAGTAAATGTCTCCTTTCCTTCCGCCCCTCTTTTTTTAAAAAAATATTCATTTCACAGGATTTGGGTGTCTCTAGCCAGACCGGCATTGTTTGCTCATCCCTATTTGCCCAAAGTGTCAACCCCATTGCTATGGGGCTGAAGTCAGATGTAGGTCAGAATAGGTAAGGACAGCAATTATTTTTTATTCCTTAAAAGACATTAGTGAACCAGATGGATTTTCCCTGATAATTGACAATGGTTTCATAGTCATCATTAAACTCCTAATTCCAGATATTTATTGGATTCAAATTCCATCATCTGTCACAGCAAGGTTTGAATCTAGATCCTGAGAAATTTACCAGGTTCTCTGGATTAATAGTCGAGTGATAATACCACTCAGCCATCTCCCTCCCCCTCAGTCACCAAACTCTCAGGTTTACACTCCATTTCCTCAATTGCTCCCATTTACATTAGATGTATATTTGCAGCAGTCTCAGTGGCTTTTGAACAAATTAAGACAAAACTGGAAGCTATACTTGATGTGTACTGTGTTAGCTGTTGTGTGTTAGCCCATTCTAATGATGTCCTTTTATCTTTAATAATATCAACTTGTGTGGAAATATTTGCAGAAGAGTGTGATCCTTCACATTATCATTATTTACATCGTTATGCCAACATGCTCTTCTCCTGTTCATAGGGTTCAGTGTACATTTGAGCTAAGAGGTCTGGGTTCCTGCCCTGTCTGCTCCAGGGGTGTATCATAGAATGCCTGGCCAAGTTAATTCAAATAACTATAGAATGATAGTCTATAAATATGAGTGAAAGTGGCTAACTTAACATTCAACTTAAAGCTGCTCACATGTGGCACTTGGAGGCCAGCAGTAAGGGGCTTTTAGTTTCACTGCTCAGATTAGGAATTTTTCAATCTAGTCAAGGTCAGAGAAGGAAGACTTGTCCCTTAAATGTATTGCTGATTCAGTATTTTTGTAAAATATGAAAGAGCATGTTAAATGAGAGACAAAAGCTAGGTGAGAGAATAATGAGGTTTGACAAGAGTTGATTCCATCAATGGAGTGTTTCAGCTATAAAAGTTTGATTCTATGTGAGAATAAGTGGATATTTATTAGTTTTCAGCAGAATCCCATAGTTCACATTTAGGAAGCTCAAAGTTGTATGTTTAATTTGTGCCCTACAGAGATAGTATCCTGGTCTTGTGTTATTGGTGTTTGCTACTCGTGTGTCAGATACCATCAATCCCCCTCGTGGCACTCTGTTAAAGTAAGACCATGAATTTAGGTAATAATGCGGTATTAACATGTTTCTATTCCTGTCTATATTGAAAGTTTTCTTTTTTTAGTTGCGGTAGCTAACAGCAACTATGGAATATGTGGTAGCAGCACAGTGATCTATTCATACTGTGAGGCAGCGTGGTGACTTAGTGGTTAGCACTGCTGCCTCACAGTGCCCGGGACCTGGGTTTGACTGTCCGTGTGGAGTTTGCACATTCTCCCCGTGTCTGCGTGAGTTTCCTCCGGGTGCTCCAGTTTCCTCCCACAATCCAAAGATGTGCAGGTCAGGTGAATTGGCCATGTTGCGTTGCCCACAGTGCTCAGGGATGTGTAAGCTAGGTGCATTAGTTAGGGGAAGTGTGGAGAATTGGGTCTGAGTGGGATACTCCTCGAAGGGTCGGTGTTGACTTGTTGGGACTAATGGTCTTTTTCCACACTGTAGGGATTCTAATTCATAATTTCATTTTCACTGGAGAGAAGTGCCAGTAATGGTATAAAATATAGTGAAAGATAACATGGATCGATTTCTTGTCTCCTTTGGCAGCTGCCCTGAACAAATAGCATTTGATTGTTGATAAATTACATCACTAGTAACTGATGACAACATAATCCAGTTGGTCACTGCTGTTCTTGACTGAGGATTGTTTTATGCCAAATTATCTGCACTACTTACACAAAAACCCACAAAGGTTCTGTGTTAGTGGGCTGTATCATGGAATGACCTGAGGCATGTTGTATTTTCTGAGTAAAATTGCTAGCTGTGCCATTGCAAAGAATTACTTATTCAGGTACAAAACAAAGTTAGGTCAACATGTGCTGTCACACCTCACAAGGTGATTTTCAGATGGTATTTTGAGGGCAACTGCTTGGTACAAGAGGGTTATAAGATGAAAAGAAATATTAATTTAAAATGAACTTTCATATGCAGCCTAGAGTCAAATTTGGTTAATCTGTAAACAATAAGAAGCTCAATATTGCGTATTAAAAATCTGGACTGACTATTTTAACACAGTTTTGATTTGTCAACTGGTAATTGCAAGATTAAGAAGGTGTATCAAACTGTTGCAACAATAGTTTGGCCAAAAGAATTACCTCCTGACTCTCTCAATTGGATAGCAAAGCACAGGTACTGTTCCAATAATGAGTACATCACACAACTATGGAAGTTCAGTAATTTAAGGCATTTGCTCTTTCTGAATCTTGGGTTCTTGAGGTGTTGAATTGCTGCACAGCTGTTTGACGTGACAATTTGTGAAGTTCAAATTTTGGATATGCAGTAAATAATAAAGCTGTGGTGCATTTCTCCACAGTCTACCATCCCTATAAATCGTTGAACTAATGAACCAAATTTTTTTAAAGCTCCAGTTCTTATGCACTGCTCAACTCCTTGCTCATTATCTGTGGCTGATTGGGACTCCAACTGATTGCAGTGTGTTCAACAATATGCACTTGGCTCATTAAAATGTTGAACAGCTGAGGCAGCTTTAGGAACTCGAGTGTTAAGCTTGGAAAGCTCAGAGGAATGAAACTAGGATTCTTCCCTCCCTCTTCAGCAACAGCCTGGTGCATTCATATTTTTGTCAACTAATCTCATCCAGTTTCATGAGCACAGTGTACTTCTGTTGTCAACGATAACAATTGTTTTATTCATTTACCTGATGTGTGTCACTGGCAAAGCCATAATTTATTGCCCATCACTAATTTTTCTGGAAAAGGTAGTGGTGACCCATCTTGAGTAACTAATTGTGATTTTGAGAACAGAGTCGATCATATTGCTAAGAGTCTGGTGTCACATATAGGCAAGATCAGGTAAGAACAGATGTCCTAAATAACATTAAGGAACCAAGGTAGTTTTCATTTTCTGATAATTTAATAGTTTCATGATAACAATTACTGATAGTTTTTTATTTCAGATTTGGTTCACTGAATTTAAATTCCCAGCTATCAATTCTTAATAATTCTCCCTGTGGGATGTAGGTGTCGCTGAAAATGCTTGAAATGTTTGCCCATTCTTAATTGCCCTTGAACTAAGTGACTTTCTTAGCCATTTCAGAGAGCAGTTAAGACTCAACCACACTTGCTATAGGTCTGGATTCACCAGGTAAGGATGGTATATTACCTTCCCTAAAGGACATTGTTTTTTACGACAATCAATGATTGGTTACCAACATTTTATATTGTCGTTGAATTAAAATTCTGGTAGTTACTATGGTGGGATTCAAACATGTGTCCCCCAGGACATTAGCCTGGGCCTCTGAATTCCTAGTCCAAAGATATCACCACTACACAGTCATCTGCCCAAAGTAGTGGGATTTGAACTCATGTCTCCAGACTGTTACTCAAAACCTATGGATTACCCCTATGTTCAAGTGACAGTACCACCGTGCCACCAAGCCCTTATTTTAACATAGTAAAATGTGCCAATGTACTTCATAAGAGTGTTTTGAACAAAATTTGCTGCTGAGATGTATAAGATGTATTAGACAGGCAATTAATAGCTTGGATACAGAGATGTATTCTAAGCAGCATTTCAAAGAAAGTAGAAATACGCAGGTTGAAGAAAGGGATAGAACCTACGTTGCTGATAGTCACCAATCAAAGTTAACAAAAATAAATGAGGGCTGCATAAGAGATTACAATTCTCAGAGATATTCATAGGTTATAAGGCCGGAGAATGTGGAAGTGTTTAGGAGGGGCAAAGCTCTGGATGCATTTGAACTTAGGATAGGTATCTTAAAACCAAGGCTTTGCCAGCCTGTGTTAATGAAGACCAGTGAGCCCAGAGATTGGAACTTGGAGCAAGTTAAGAAATATGTACCAAGTCTGACATTACATTTCATTGTTGTGCGAAGATTGGGGAACTAGTCCCCACAGATTCAACTTCCTTAACAGAGTGTGAGAATGAGCATTGCACCAGTATCTTGTGTTTAGAGTGGAAAACCAGCTGCCTTGACCCTATTACACCCTTACGGACTGATTTTTCGGTCAGTTTATGATTGAAATCTGGTTTTGTTCAAATTGTTGGTGTAGCCAAGGGAGGTGACCCAGAACTTTGCCATCAGCTGCATTTCTAAAGTATGAAAAGAACTTTTGATATCCACAAAACGTCTTCACACAATGGTGCCCGTTAATGTTGTGATGTGCTGATATTTTTATTCCTTGTTAGAGATGTTATGACAAGTCTGGGGCAGGTGGGACTTGAACCAGGGCATCCTCGGCCAGTGGCAGGGACACTGCCACCACACCACAAGGCCCGCTGTGCAACTGTCAGAAATTGCTAAGTGATGAAAATTGGCTTTTGTATTAGATGCTGACATTGCCTTTCGAGGCCAGAGGGTCTGCCCTTGACATATGCAGTAACATTGTCTGAACAGGTTGATTGAAGTTATCAACAATGACATTGCTTGATTGAAATCAATTTTAGAAGCATTTGTGTTAACCATGAAGAAAAAGTAGTTTGGGTTAGTAATACGGAAAATAATAATACATCAATCTTCTGTGATTCAGAGGCCTGACAATTTTTTTTTCAATTTTTTTTTCACCCATTCAGGAGAGAGTTCCATTATCATTGAATACTTAATGCATGATACTGAGATATATTGTGGAGATGTTATTAAATGAAAGCTTTGTAGCTATAAAACAAGTTTCAGCTGTTTACATTGCTTCTTAGCCAAGTGAGGAGCATCATATGAAGATCAGAACTATAATGGTTAAGGCACAGTAACTGAATGGAACAATAGTCCTTTTCCTGGCTGCCATTAACTGTAAGAATAAGCATTATCTGTTCAATAACTGCTCAATTTGCGAGCAGAATAGATTGGGGATGGAGGAGGAGGAATTTGTTACACTTGTAGCAATACGCATTCAGTAACCCATGAGAAGGGACTTACCTGTTAAAAGCTCACTTTAGTAATTTTGGCAGGAATGAATGTCTAAAATTACATAAAGTTTAAAGATGCTTTCTATAAGTGAGTCCTACAGTTCCTGTCAAACGATATTGATTTATTGTAGTAACTACCAATGGCAGTGAAATCCCAATATAAACTGTACACAGAATCAGACGTCTTGGATTTGAAGCAGCATAAGAGTGCTGTTTACTTTTAGCCTGACTTTGTCACTGGGAAGTAGTGGCTCCAGAGAAATATCTTGGCATTAAAGAAAGTTGCTTTACGTCACTGTTTCCAAGTTATAAACAAACACTTCAATGTGTTTACACAGAGCTGACAGAACCAGTTAACCTAAACTATTTTTACTTTCTTTTTTACAAGCGACCTTCTCATTTTATATTCTTCACATTTAGAACCCTATAGTGCCAATATTTTGAAGCAGGTATCAAGCTTACACGTAAACATCGGACTCTGCTTTGACCATGATGTGATTAACAATGTCCATGTTTTACAGTAACATACAGCTGTTTGAATTTTACTAGGATGGATGCAGTTCTAAAGTTGTATGATGAAATGTTTCTTTTACTGTTTTCAGTGTATGGTTTGTTTAGTTTTGGCCCAGATTTTGCCCAAATAGAACCATGGAATGACAAAGCTCATAAGATAGTCATGTCAACTCTTTGTTCGAGCTATCCAATTGGTCCCCTTGTCAGGAGCTCTCCTTATAGCTTTTTAAAAAATATCCTTTGCAGTCAATTTCCTTCTGAAAGTTACTGTTGAATCTGTTTGCATCATCCTTTCAGGCAGCAAATTTCTGAAACTTTCTAAACTTAAGTAATGAACAGTTGAGCCAGATACTCGCCTGTCTTGTTTGGTAAAGGTTTTTTTTCCAGTGCAGGTCATTGATTTGTATGTAATCCATGGCTGCAGTTTGTAAGTTCCGTGGAGTTCTATATTTAACATTTACTTATTGTGTGGTTACACTGTGGTCAGTCCATGTTCAATAATCTTGGAAAGTGAACAATTAGGTTGCACTGTGTGGTTTCAGTTCAGGGTAGTTTCTAATAGTAGTTGTGGTTACAAGTAGAAGAAGATAGGAGCTGTTTGGCTTTATACATGATGTTCCAAATTATTATGATGCATCCCACTTTTCTTATGAAATTAGTTGCTGCTAGATCCTAGAGTTAAATGTCATCTTTTTAACCACACTTGAAAGAATTGATCTTGTTCTTTTGAATCAGCTGTGTGTAAGAAGGATTTTGTCATGATAATCCATTTTGAACCACATTGAGAGGCCAGCAATCATCTTCAAATTCACTTATGATGATGTGGGGGAAATAATTCATTGGGGCTAAAGGACTTTATTGGCATTGGTATTATGCCTTATCTCTCCTCAGGAGATCTCAGAGTGCTCTATTTCCAAGTAATTACCTTTTGAATTGTAGTCAGTGTTCTTTGCAATTAAAGCTAGCTCCCAGTTTGAGAAATCAAGGTAATTGATCCTCTTTGTACAGTTCCACAGAAGCTTTGGTTTCACATTTCATCAAAAAAGTACCCCCTCAGCCCACACACCTCAGTACTTGAAGTGTTGACCTAGATTATGTGCCAATGTTTCAAAGGTGTTTGAGGATATCGACATTTAGTTCAAGAACAATCGTGAGATTGCTTAGTCAAACTGATGCTGAAGTGAAGAAGTGACAGGAAAAGGAGAATTGGTTTTAGGTACAACGGTCCACATGCTAGTACAGTCATGGCTTTATTTGTTTTTCAGGTTCTGGTTGCTTCTGGGCAAATTATATGCCTCAGTATTGAAGCCACCCTGTCAGAAGCTGCAGTCTAATCAAAGGCCTGAAATTTCTGAGTCAGGTTGTAGATTCATTTGCTGAGTGGATGTGTTTTACTGCAAATGTTTCATCACCTCATTGGGTGACATTGTCAGTGCGCTTCCAGTGAAGCATTGGTAGTCTGACCCGCCTGGTACTTGTGTCTCCGTTTTCTGGTACTTTACGTACCAGACACACACATCAGACTGCACAAACCACCAACCACAAACTGACAACGTGACCCATCAAGCTATAGAAATGTCTGCAGAAAAGCGCGTCAGGTCGGTGAACTTCACCCACAACCTAAGCGACAAGCCTTTTCAGAAAATCTCTTAACTTTTGAGTCCTAGGGATTGTCACTAGAGCATCAGGGCTTAAAGATGCTTTGCTTTCAGGTCTCGTGAATGGGAGAAGAGAGTCTGAGACAAGACCAGTGCAGTATCCTTTAACATGGGGTAGAGGTATTGAACTCAATGATCAGCCGTGATCATATTGATTGGTGGAGCAGGCTTGAGGTGCCTACTGCTGCTCCTACTTCAGTTTATATGAATTGAGACCCAGACGTGCCAGGAATTGATCATTTAAGGACCTTAAATGGTAGTAAATCAAGGAGGTCACCTGTGGACCTTGTTACCCAGCATTTCATTGCAGAGTGACAAATCTATCCAGGGCCAATCACCATGACAAGGAGGAGAAAATCATGCCCTTGATGTTAACTCACTGTTGTAATGTAGGAATGTCATAGCCAATCATGCAATGCAAGCTCCTGCAGAAGTAATTTATCATGTTTTGTGATGTTGATTGAGAAATAATTATTGGCCAGGACACAAGAGATACTCCCACGGTCGTCTTCAAAATAATGTCACAGCATCAGTTAAATTTGCCTGAGGGAGAAAACGGCCTTGAGTTCACATCTCATCTGAAAAATGACACTTCCAATGGTGCAGCACTTTCTCTGTACTGCAGTAAAGTGTCAGGTCTACTTTATGTGCTCCAGACTGCAGGTTGGATCACAAACACTAAACTGTCTGACTCAGAGCTTAGAGTGGTATCCACTGAGCTACAGCTGCCATCTGAACACCAACTGGCATCTGGTTTTAAGCTTATTGTGTAGATACCTGCAGCTTGTAGAATATAATTATCTGGTTGACAGAAAAATACTTTTACCACCTCCTGAGGAGCAGTAATTGTGGTGTAAGCCGAGATGAGCTGAGTCCCATTGTCCTTCATTGACTTTATCCTGTGACTGTTTGAACCAGAAAGGAGGATAGTTTGCAGGATTTCACAAGGACATGTCCAAGACATTGTCCCTGAACTTAACTTGAGTACTTAACAAATTCAGAATAAAAATTGACACTCCACTTAAATATGACTACTTTTTATATCCGAAGTTTGGTTGACGCTAACCTACATTTTGTAAGATTAGGAGAAAGTGAGGACTGCAGATGTGGGGAGACAGGCCGCCTACTTGCGGAACATTTCAGAGAACACCTCTGGAACACCCGCACCGACCAACCCAACCGCACCGTGGCGGAACACTTTAACTCTCCCTCCCACTCCACCAAGGACATGCAGGTCCTTGGCCTCCTCCATCGCCAGACCATGGCAACACGACGCCTGGAGGAAGAGCACCTCATCTTCTGCCTAGGAACCCTCCAACTACAAGGGATGAACTCAGATTTCTCCAGTTTCCTCATTTCCCCTCCCCCCCACCTTATCTCAGACCCAACCCTCAGACTCAGCACAGCCTTCCTAACCTGCAATCTTCTTCCCGACCTCTCCGCTCCCACCCCCTCTCCGGCCTATCACCCTCACCTTAACTTCCTTCCACCTATCGTATTCCCAATGCCCCTCCCCCAAGTCCCTCCTTCCCTACCTTTTATCTTAGACTGCTTCCTCATTCCTGAAGAAGGGTTTATGCCCGAAACGTCGATTCTCCTGCTCGTTGGATGCTGCCTGATCTGCGCCTTTCCAGCAACACATTTTTCAGCTCATTTCATAAGATTAGTCTAGATCTTCAATGCTCCTTGACTTTTGTGATTTACTGCTTTTTGGTCAGTTGTGTTGCTGCTATGCACAAAATCTGTCAAAATCGAAGACAACTTGTATTTTTGTAGCAACTGATAGGTAATAAAACATCCCAAGATGCTTTGTTGGAGCATGTGAAACAAACATTGAAAGGGTTCAGAAACGATTTACAAGGATGTTGCCAGGGTTGGAGGATTGGAGCTATAGGGAGAGGCTGAATAGGCTGGAGCTGTTTTCCCTGGAAAGTCAGAGACTGAGGGGTGATCTTAAAGGCTATAAGGCATGAATAGGGTAAATAGGGTCTTTTCCCTGTGTTGGGGGAGTCCAGAACTAGAGGGCATAGGTTTAGGGTGAGAGGGGTAGGATTTAAAAGGGACCTAAAGAGGCAACCTTTTCATGCACAGGGTGGTGCGTGTATAGAATAAGCTGCCAGAGGAATTGGTCAAGGCTGGTCCAATTACAACATTTTAAAAGACATCTGGATAGGTATATGAGTAGGTAGGGTTTAGAGGGATATGGGTCAAATGCTGACAAATGGGACTAGATTAGGTTAGGATATCTGGTTGGCATGGATGAGTTGGACCGAAGGGTCTATTTTCATGCTGTACATCTCCATGCTGTGTTCAAGAGTCTGCAAATCAGAGTGTATGAAATCTATACTTACTTATAGGCTTCTATTTGTCTGATATGGGCTGTTGCCCATTGGGGCACATCCCACCTGCCCTGATCAGGATAGCTTGCACATGAGTTGGAAGAGCAAATGTTTATGGACTCTGAAGTACACTCCGCAATGCTGCTGGGCTTTGACCAGCATAAGTGCTGCTTGCCATTTTTGAACACTCTACTCAGTCTCATTGAGTGTTTGTCAGTGATAGGCAATACCCTTTTAACTGTTTAGCCAGGCAAGCTGACTGTGCTACCTGATTTAGGTATCACAGTTATCTGGTTCTGAGCACCATATCACTTTGTGCATTCTTGGCTTCAAAGAGATGGATCAGAAACCATGAGGTACAAGATCAAAACTACTGATTTACTGTAGCTGAATTGGTGAAAATCTGATTTTATTGTTCAGAATGTAAGAATTACTGCGGTGTTTTTAGATTTCTTATTGCACCTTCAACTGGAACTCTGACAATTAATAACACCCAATTTGAGTGAGGGACTTACAATATATAGAACTGTATGGATTACAAATAAATGTACAAAACAGTAGAAGTAACCAAATTGAAACTGCAACATCACACAATTTGAGATAAAAATCAGAAGTGTGCGGGAAAGGGGAAATAAGACTCTTGGAGGACTGTAGTCAATGAAAGAATTTTTAAAAATATTTTAAATTGTTACAAGCCAGCATCAGCTCCATAGCTATTGTTATCATTGAACTCGTTATTGAATTGGTTTAACATTGTAACAATTCTAAAGCACAACCAACCGTCACAGGGCCAGCTAAGAACAGATATGTTTGAAATACTGTCCAAACATTATTACATCTAGTGAAACTTTAATGAAGTGGAGATGTAACCCTCCAGCTTTAAGGATCTAAATTCATAGGTTGTTACTCTTGGGAGCCATTCATTGTCCTTTGACAGGACCTGGCAGAAACTTTTACAGAATTACACCAAAAAATAAGCCACTACATGTGCAGCTGATTTATCCATACACAATAGAAACCACAAGAACCTAATTTTTAAGTAAGGGTACCCTAATCTCTCAATCTTTTTGACCTCTTGGTGTAAGACTTGCAGATTCTAATCACATTCTAAAATGATTGGGCCTTTCTATAGAATAGGGGAAAGTTGTTTGTTTTCGGCTACTGTGGCCTGCTCCCTGGTAGCTGGTTCAGAATGCTGTTGGCAGAGACCTCCAGCAAAGAACAGAATTAGGGTTTATGATAGAGAATGGAAAATGGAAGGGAGTGGGTTTAATACTCTTAGGCAAAGATGGTTGTTCTCTAACAGTGTCTTTCCTTTCCATATAGACAGCCCTATAACCAGCAGAAGAATCGATATGGGGATGTGTTGTGCTTGGACCAAACTAGAGTGAAGTTGAAATCCCTCAATCATGATGAGGTAAGAGAAGGTTCAAGTGGGTATGACTTTTAAAATTTCAGTCATCCCACACAGATATTCATTCCCCTCCAAACTGCTGCTCTATCTTTGTCTTCTAGATATCCAGGGTATATTGGCCTTAATCGTTATGTGGACTAGCTTTCTAGGTTTGATCTGCTGTTGAGTGATCTGTGGTAATGCTAGTATTTCCTGGCCTAGTGTTGTCACTGTAGACAAGAGAAACCCTCTACTGAGTTCAGATGAGACCCAGCTTCAAACCTGACCTCTCTGTTTGAATATTTAGCATTCTTGGCAATTTTGAGTATTTGTAAATGTTGCTGCCTGTGATGCCTGTGGTAAAGTACCGACAAAAACCAAATCGGTGAGATATTAAATTTATATTAACATCACAGAATGGTTTTAATTAATGCTCATAGATCACAAGGAAACATTGTTTGTGTTTTTTTTCGCTTTTTACTGCAAAGGACAGACTGCATTTTTCCAGAGAACAACTGCATGCCCTTCTGCCCTTCTGTCTCTGTCTATCTGTCTCTTTCTCTGTCTCTGTAGCTTGTTTCTAGTTCAATCCTGATTAGTTAGCTGAGAACCAATCTGCCTCACTTTTAAACAATTCCTCACCACTTGATCATCTATGCATTGCAGAAGAAGACACCCATAGCCACAAAAATAATGGAATTTACAACAGGTATTGAACTCCTCACTCTGAAATTATGCAGCCATCCTCCTAAATCTCTGTTTTCAAAAACAACTTTTTTTTTTCTTTCCAATCCACAGTTTTTAAAGGCAAAATAAAAAGCCTCGGATCTTCCAATCAGATTGCTGAGGGGCCCTGGGTGTTTAATCAAAGCATAGAGCTATCCGTGACCCAATTCTTTTTCCCTGTAATTGGGACTTGGAGGCGCAGTGAGAATGCTTGGGAATTCTCACTATTTTGAAACTGATTAAATAGGAACAGGTGTTCATTTATTTCATGTTAGAATTTCCTTTTGAGTACTCCTGAAGACTAATGTGAAGGTGGGAACTAATAAAAACAGGAAGCACTGGAGAAACTCAGCAGATCTGATGACATCTGTGGAGACAGAAAGAGTTAATATTTTGAGTTTCTTCAAGAGCTTGAAAAGTTAACTCTTTCTTTCTCCACAGATGCTGAGTTTCTCCAGTATTTTCAGTTTTTATGTCAAATTTCCAGCTCATTGGGAGGTTATTGTCTTGCAATAATGAGATTTTCTGAGTGTAAGCTCGCATTTGAAAGAAAAGCCTCTGATGTAGTCAAAGGACGGAGCTTACAAATACTTAAAGTCAGCAGGCATCCCAGAGTATCCCCAGACCGACCATAAGCTGTTTTTAAAATTACAGTCACTGTTGCTACAGAGGTACATGCAGCAGCTTTTTAAAGGTCCACATGCAGCCAAAATGGTGAATGAAAAGAATATAAAAAGCTGCAGGTATTGGAAAACTAAAATAAAAACAGAAAATGCTGAAAGCATTCGGCAGGTCTGGCAGCATCTGTGGAGAGAAGAAACCATGTTAATGTTTCAAATCAAAGGCCTTTCATCCGAACTGTCAGAGGAGGAGGTCTGCAAGCTGATGCATCAACTCTGTTCCTCAATGCAGATCTTGCCTCACTTGAATGTTTCCAGCATTTTCAGCTTTTAATTCATTGAGTTGAATGGCTAATGTACCAATTTAAAGCCTGGACAAGTGATACAGAGATTAGATTAGATTCCTGAATGTGGAAACAGGCTCTTCAGCCCAACCAGTCCACACTGATCCTCCGAAGAGCAACCACCCAGACCGATTCCCCTGACTAATCCACCTAACACTACAGGCAATTTAGCATGGCCAGTTCCCCTGAACTGCACATCTTTGTGACTGTGGGAGAAAACCGGAGCACCCGGAGGAAACCTACGCAGACACGGGAGAATGTGCAAACTCCACACAGACATTTGTCCGAGGCGGGAATTGAACCCAGGTCCCTGGCGCTGTGAGACAGCAGTGCTAACCACTGAGCCACCGTGCCATGCTAAAATGCAAGTACAAAACCCATTAAGGCAGCTGGGAAAACGTAAGTTAACTTAGGTAAATGCTAAGTGACTCTTAACTACCTATTGAAGTGGCTTAGCAAGCCACTCAGTTGTATAGCGTTGGGCAGTAAATTCTGGCACCAGGACAATGGATCACCTCAAGAAATGGCTTCCTGAGCCTCTGGTGTCAGCTGGAGACAGATTGGCGATTATTTGCTGCCTCTCCACTTGTCATCAAGCATACAGAGAAATATTTGCGGATCGTGAGAGTGCAGTCACTGTTTTCAGATGGGTGTCAGGCTGTGTGGCAGGCAGTTCTGTAGCTTGATCTGAAGTATATTTGGAAGCAAGTAATGGTGAAATGTACAATGCCCACACAGAAATCCAGAATAACCAAGTTTTATTTTGTGTTTCAATAACTATAGGAAGGATGTTGTGAAGCTTGAAAGGGTTCAGAAAAGATTTACAAGGATGTTGCCAGGCTTGGAGAGTTTGAGCTTCAGGGAGAAGCTGTATAGGCTGGGACTGTTTTCCCTGGAGCTTTGGAGGCTGTGGAGTGACCTTCGTGTATGGAATGAGCTGCCAGAGGAAGTGGTGAAGGCTGATACAATTACAACATTTAAAAGCATCTGAATGGATATGTGAATAGGAAGGGTTTAGAGGGCTATGGGCCAAGTGCTGGCACATGGGACTTGGCTAATTTAGGATATCTGGTTGATATGGACAAGTTGGACCGAAGGGTGTTTCCATGCTGTACATCTCTATGACTGCAAATCTTCTTTATATAATACTCTCAGTTTAAAAAGTCCCCATTTCACATCTGGTAGTCTGTCATGGAATCTATTTTCTTGACTGACAACAATTCGTATTTGTATGTTATCTTTAATGCAGCAAAATATCCCAAGGTGTTTCACAATAGTGTTCTTAGATAAAATCTGACACCCATAACAAGATATTCGGAGAGTTTGGTCAAAAAAGTATGTTTAATGAACAATTTGAAGGAGAAATGTGTGCCTGAGAAACAGAGATTTAAAGTGAATTCCAGAGTTTAGGTTTCAGGCAGCTGAAGGTACAGCCACTAAAGGTGCAGCTTCATAATCTGAGAGATAAACAGGAGGTTAGAATTGGAACAATGCAAGGATCCTGAAGGGCTCAGGAGATTACTGATAGGGAGAGAGCATAGATGGATTTGACAACGGGCTTGCAAGTGGATATTACTTTGCTCTGTAAATTTGAAGGACATTTCCTACAACAAGACCTCCCATAAATACGATAGTAGTCATGATTTGGAGATGCCGGTGTTGGACTGGGGTGTACAAAGTTAAAAGTCACGCAACACCAGGTTATAGTCCAACAGGTTTAATTGGAAGCACACTAGCTTTCGGAGCGACGTTCCTTCATGGACAACCACCTGATGAAGGAGCGTCGCTCCGAAAGCTAGTGTGTTTCCAATTAAACCTGTTGGATTATAACTTGTTGTTTTGTGACTTTTAACTTTCCCATAAATACAGTACAGACAACCTAAATATTGCACTTTTCCATAAGGTACTCCACAGATTGCAATAAGTACAAGATGGCACCACGATTTCATGTTTACAGGAACTAAACTGGCATCATCATACTGTATTTTGAAATGGAGAGTGGTAAAGAAACAAGGAAGTTAAAGGAACACCAGAGCTTAGGGTGGCACGGTGGCACAGTGGTTAGCACTGATGCCTCACAGCGCCAGTAGACCTGGGTTCAATTCCCACCTCAGGCGACCGACTGTGTGGAGTTTGCACATTCTCCCCGTGTCTGCGTGGGTTTCCTCCGGGTGCTCCGGTTTCCTCCCACAGTCCAAAGATGTGCAGGTTAGGTGAATTGGCCATGCTAAGTTGCCCGTAGTGTTGGGTGAAGGGGTAAGTGTAAGTGTAGGGGTGTGGGTGGGTTGCGCTTCAGCGGGTCGGTGTGGACTTGTTGGGCCGAAGGGCCTGTTTCCACACTGTAGGTAATCTAATCTAGCTGGTCTTGTCCAGTATACTCTGAGACTGAGATCTGTCAAGCCACCTCATTATGTGATGCACAGAGCAAACTGATTGTTTGCTTATTTTAACGCATCAGCTGCTATCTTTTGTAAATATTCATTTAGAGGCTTTTTATGTTTTAAAAAATTATTCACTAGATCTTTGTTTGCCTTTTGTTTTGCATAACATCAGTTCATAATCAACTCAATACAATTAATCTTGAATATATTTTCCTGTTTCTGCAGTTACTAATTATTTAAATTGCAGAAATAAGTGAGTCCAACATCTTTGTCTTGCATGTCTGCATTTCCTCTCCAAAAGCCAAATCATGTCCCCAGTTTCTTGTTGCTGCCTTTGAGTTTCACGTTTTCACACTTGCTGCTGACAGTTGGAATTTCCCTCTGACAAGTGAAGGCATTGTGCTATACTGCTTGTCTGTTTTTCCCAGAAGTGATCCAGGAGAGTGAGGTTAGCAGGTTCTCAGTCAAGTTTGTGACCTTTTTAAATCTGTCTTTCCTGTCTTTGTTTCTTTTGGTCGTTTACCTGGGATTGTGTCTTAACTAGGACAGCCAGTCCAGTATTTTGCTTCCCATCAAACCTGCCTCGAGCACTTTGTTACTGCATTATTGCTGGTATTTCTTTCTAAAATATTGGTGTCACAAGGCACTACTTGATTTAACTTTTCAGCTTTGTCCAACTAATTTATTGATCATGTTCCACATTTCAGCATCAAATGGTGAGCGTAAAGCAGCTTAATCCAACCACTGTGGTCTAAATGTGTTGCTGTTGCAGAGTTGTGATGCCATCTAGCAGTACCTGTGGTAATTACACCTCTGGTTGGATTAAGATAGGCATTTCACAAACTGATCCCAAGACTGAAACCAAACACAGCAAGTTTGTCAAGGAGATCTGTGGGTTTGTTCACAATGACAAGGTTAGAATGGAATTACTGAAGGTCTCTTAAATCAAGGGTGCACTCAAATTCATCAAAAGTACAGTGTTCATATCTCCACAAAAAGGAAGAAGGAAGAACTCTGCAATGCTGGTAATGAGAAAGGCAGCTGTGAAGAAACCTGAGTCTTTACCACATTGTCTTAGGCATTCATTGGATTTGGGTGCCACTGGCTATGCTAGCGTTCATTTCCCACCCTTAATTAGGAAGGTAATGGTGAGTTGTTGCCTTGACCCTGAGCAGTCTGTGTGATATGTGGGCACCCTCTCAATACTGTTAGGAATAGAGTTCTAGGATTTTAACCCATTGACAGTGACGGAAAGATGATTTAATTTAAGATGGTGTAGGCTTGAGGGGGTAGGGGTGCTAGGGTTCTCATGCATCTGCAGCTCTTAGTCTTCTCAATCATACAGGCTGCAGGTTTGAAACATGCTGTTGGAGGAGAATTGGTAAGTCACTGTACTGTACCTTTGTAGATGGTACACACTGCTGCCACTGTGCATCGATGGTGATGGATCTGAATTTGAAGGTGGTGGATAGGGTGCCAATAAAACAGGCTGTTTTATGTTGGATGATACACAGCTTTGAGGGTTACTGGAGCTGCACCCATCCAGGCAAACGGACACTATTGCATCACACTGTTAAGTTACTTTAACATTTAAAAAAAACACTAGGAGAGCAGGCAGGAGTATCTCATTACACTATAGGGTCTCCAGCATTATTTTAAAGCTAAAAGCTTGGACAACTCCAACAAAATGGAGAGAATGGCACTTGCCTTTGCTTCGTGTTGCCAAACAAAGATGGAATGGATTAGTGTCACTCTGCCAGTGATCCTAACTGCACTGCTCTAACTGAAAAGTATCCTTTAATGCTATACTAGCTAAGGAAAAGTATTCCTTTATGTTATACTAGCCTCTGTATCCACTTTTAATATCCTCCTTTAACCAATTCTTTCCAACTAATTTTGTATTTACCTTCTTTCCCCACCCTAGCACCACTCCATCTTCCACTTTGTCCAGCTTAATTTTGAATCCATCCACATAAACCACTTACGACGCGACTTAAATAGAAACTTTAAATACGCAGTTCTCTTTGCATGAGAGCTAAAATGTTCTGAGGGAGTAATTATCAATGCATGCTTACTCTGGCTATTTTGTTTAATAGATGTGGTCAGAATCTGAAGACATAATTTTGATTGCTCGTTTCAAAGGGATAGGTAGTTGAAGGCTGCTTTCCTTTTCCTCTTCTGTTGCCACCACTAGTGGGATGTCCACTAGACTCTCCTACAGACACCAACTCATTCAATCCCATTCCTCAGGCATGCAATTTTAAGTCCAATTCCAAAATTCTCAGGATTTTTCCACAAATGCCACACTTGTTGCATCTTTTGTAAGGCCTGAAGTTCCTCTTTAAGCTTTTTATTAACTGAATTCCAATCGTCAAGATTTTGTGAACCTCTCCCACATCCTGTCACATAAAATCTCTGGATTTTTAAAAAAAATTATTTTAACTATTTTTCTAATCAATCTGTTCAGATCTATGGGCGGCACGGTGGCACATTGGTTAGCACTGCTGCCTCACAGCGCCTGAGGCCCGGGTTCAATTCCCAACTCAGGCGTCTGACTCTGTGTAGTTTGCACGTTCTCCCCGTGTCTGTGTGGGTTTCCTCCGGGTGCTCCGGTTTCCTCCCACAGTCCAAAGATGTGCGGGTCAGGTGAATTGGCCATGCTAAATTGCCCGTAGTGTTAGGTAAGGGGTAAATGTAGGGGTATGGGTGGGTTGTGCTTCGGCGGGGTCGGTGTGGACTCGTTGGGCCGAAGGGCCTGTTTCCACCCTGTAAGTAATCTAATCTAATCTAATGATATTATACATCTCAGCAGCAAGTGGGACTTGAACCCAGGCCGGGACTTTACCTCTGTGCCACAAGAGGGCTCCTCAGTGGTTTTATTAGCATTACTGGTGCTCATTAGAAATTGGGTGAAAGTTTTATTGATTTTAAGAGTTCAGAGTGTTCAAGATCATGTTTCAGTTCCCAGAGATATCCCCAGATCAGTTGTCATTAGATTTTGCCTATGGGTTTCTCACATGGATGCTTGGCCACTTACATTGAACAGCATGATCTTGTACAAAATCAACCAGTCCATTGATGGAAGGTGCATCACCACCAGTATTACCCCCAAGGGGTTTGAATATTTTAAACCATAAATATGAAATGCACAGTAACTCCATTGAATCTGTCTAATATCTGAAATAAATACAATCCACATGAAACTCCTTTCAAAGATCAGAAAATCTTGGATTTGGATGGCTGAATACTAGTGAAACACATTACCTGGTGGAAAACATTGATTTGTATAGTGCTTTACATCTTCACAGACCTTCACAAAGTGCAACAAACAAATTAATTACATTCGAAGTGTGTTTTACAGACAGGAAAATTGTGAACAGCATACTCCCAACAACACCAATGAGATAAACCAGATACTTTGTCTTGTGAAGCCAAAGTACCTTCATATAGTGCCAGCGTATCTTTAAAGACTGCTTGAAAAAAAGAAAACATCTCCAACAGTATGATATTCCTCAATACAGTGCCGAATTATCTCCTTCACTATGTACTTGGATCCTGGGCTGTTAACGTTGCACCTGGTTATCATTCCTGAAGAAGGGCTTATGCCCGAAACGTCGAGTCTCCTGTTCCTTGGATGCTGCCTGACCTGCTGCGCTTTTTCAACAACACATTTTCAGACCTGGTTATCTAGTCAGCTTTGTGACCTGGAGTAATTAGTATAGCAACTGAAACTATTTAATATAGCTGATCAGTAAAAGAAGTACCAATTCAGATAAATGACAACAGTATTAAAAGATGTATTTAATTTTAAAGAAAATTACTGAACATAAATATCATGATTAGACAGGGCAGCTTATTTATCAGAGCAGCAATTTCATAGCTATTTCAAAAGCAAAATACTGCAGATGTTGGAAGTCTGAAATGAAAAACGAAACAGCAGGAGGAGTATCAGCAGGTCAGGCAGCATCTGTAGTTAGCAACCGATGTAACATTTGAGCTCAGTAACTGTTTGTCAGAACTTGCCTTCAAGAATGATGAATGTTCATCGACATGTTTACTGTTACTACTTTTCGCAGATGCTGACCTGCTGAGGTTTAGCATTTTTTTATTTTACGTCGGTAATATCATGACATTATCAAATTTTCAGAGTGAACAGGGCCTAATGATCAGAAAGGTTTCCAATTAGATTACCTCCCAAAGTGAAATCATTCAGTTAAAATATTGGCATTTTGACTAACCTACATTTTCGTTCTTCCTGCAGAGGACAGATTACATCAATGCCAGTTTCATGGATGGTTATAAGCAAAAGAATGCCTACATTGGCACACAGGGTAAGCACTGGGATAATTAGAAAACTTATGGGTTTTCTTTTAAATTTCAGAATTTTAAAGAGTTGCAGTGGAGTCTTCCATTCGCAAATTGCAGAATCAAAATGTAAGACCAATTGTTGACCCAAATTATCCAGAATGATAGTGGTGATGGTCTGAAGTTAATAGAGTTTTCAAATTCTTATTCCACTGTGGCAAATTCTGAGATTGAATTGAATTCCGTTCTCAAGCTGGAAAAATTATTCAATCTAGTCCTACCATAGTTGTACTCTCAGAATCCTATCCATTGACCAAAAAAAATCACATTCTTTCATTTTCGGCCTTGGGCACATTGTTAAACAGAATGTGACTTGACCACAGTGTAGGAAAGAGTCCAGAGTGTTTAATCCTGAAAATCCTCAGCATTGGCTTCAAACCTCCTGAGGTCTCATAGCTTCAAACCAAACTGAAAACCACCTGCTGTTTATCACCATGAACGCTTTTGTGTCAAATGTCACTAATTATGAATTAATTGATGTGGCTTTCTACATTTCTCATAACACAAGCAACAGAAGTTGGAGTAAGCCATTCCAGCTGTTAGATTGACTCCCCTTTCAATAAGATAATGGCTGACCTGATTGAGACCTTAATTCCATTTCCTTACTTGTCCCCTCCATAATCCTTGACTGACTTGTCAATCAAAATCTATTTAATTCATCCTTGAATACCAGAGTTTTGACAATGTTTTTGGTTGATCAAAAGCTTTCAAGTCATGTTATCAAGCATAAGGAATATTGTTGGCCTTTCAAGCTGCAGGCTGTCAAAAATTGGATCTCTACTGCCCTGTCAGTTTGATTTCACTCTCATCCAAATAAGAGTCATCTCATCAGCACATTTGTAGTATTGAATGCATGCATTATGATATATAAGGAAAATAGCAGCATGCTGAGTTGTGGTTCTAAACTGATTGAGTTTTGGCTGTAGGGGGCTGATTTTCCCGTATCTCAGAAATTGCAGCATTGGCCTTCTCTTATGACTCATGAATCTCATTGCTACCTGATTAGTCCACCACTTCTCACCCTGATTTGTCAGTATCAAAAGCGTTTGAAACATCTTGAGTATTTGCAGTATCTGTTCAAGATCTCAGACAGTTCAGCTGTAGCCCTGTGTGTATCAATATTTCTTCACATTTTATTATTGATTGAGGGAATGTAGGCATCGCTGGCTGGATTAGCACTTTTTACCCATCTGTAGTTACCCATGCAGTGAGCTGCCTTCTTAAACTGCTACAGTTCATTTTGTCTAAGTAGGCCATCTCACAAGGCCATCAGTGAGGGAGTTCCAGGATTCAGTGTATTTTCAAGATGGCTGGTGACGGGTTTGGAGGGGAACTTGCAGATGGTGGTGTTCCCATTTGTATGCTGTTCCTCTTGCGATGGTGATTGTGGGTTTGGAAGGGGTTGCGTCAGGAAGCTTTGTATGTGCCTGCAGTGCATCTTGTAGATGTTATACACAGCTGCTGTCTATTGGTAGTGAAAGAGGTAAATGCTTGTGAATAGGATGCCAATCAAACACATTTCTCATTATTCATTCTTGCCTAACTCATCATGATATTGAATACCTCCATCAGATCCCCTGTTGGCCTTCTCTGTTCAAGGGAGAACAGCTTCAATGTTTCTAAGCTCTGCACAATGTCTGGCCCTAACCCTAGCCCTAATCCCCAGCCATGGAAATGCTCTGGTATCTTTTCACTACCTCATGTCCTTCCTTAAGTACAGTGCTCAATATTCAACCTAATACTTGAGCTGCTCACCCTGGTTATTGTGGCCATCAGGCCCACTATCTGATGGCTGAATGTATGGGTGCTACATGAAGTGCACTTCCGAACATGTCTTAAGTGGTCATTAGATGAACAGTGTTTGCTTTATTGCATAAAATTTAAGTTACTGTTACTGTATAGATAACATTGAGTCTCTTAAATTGGTGTTGATTATCTGAGGGAATAGGAGAGGAACTTCTTTGATTTTATTTTTGTGCCTCTCCCTGGAGAGTACAAGTTTGAAGATGGGAGGATACTGGGAAAGATTATTTATGTACTGCTGAGGTTTGAAACAGGACTCTGTTCTTCAGTTGTTAAACCAATCATAGTGTTTCCTTTTCAAACTCTCAGCCTTATATTTTCTACCATAGGACCTTTAGAAAAGACTTACAATGATTTCTGGAGAATGGTATGGGAACAACATGTCCTTGTTATTGTCATGACCACAAGGTAAGTGGGATCACTTCATTGAGAAACTATACTTAACACAATGCATAATGGACTTGGCATGTGTGGTTCTTAGGTGTCAACTTATTAATTACAAAGAAGTGTCGATGCTTTGGCTGTATGTTCAAAAAACCTTCAGTTTTTACTTATTGGTGACAGTTAAACTGTTCAAAAGTGATCTGATAAATTAAGCATTACAACTTTTTTGAAAGTAACTGGTTTATCCTTTGTGCCAGTTCTTTGCCATGAGTACTGCGAATGGAATTTAGTTTCCACATTTGTTTTATTCTTAATTCATGTGAGTAATAGAGCAAAGAAAGATGTGTTTAAGTGGAGATTGCACTTATTAAAAAGTGAACACTCCATAAAAGTGTTTTTTCAAACATTATATACATTTTTACAATTGCTGTTGGCTTATATGTAGACATTTATGTATGTGTAAACAATTCGGAGAGTATAAATGTTCCACCTTGCAGGGTGCTTTTCTTCTTGGATCCTTCTAGTTTCTTGAAGGAGTTCATGATGATCCTGTCCCCCTGGGGTTGCAGTGACTCTAATGGTGCCTGCTCTATAACAATTGGGTACCAGACACACCTTAAGCCTTGGGATCTTAATCTTGACTATGATGAACTGCACTCTTGCTGTTCCCAGTTTATTGGAGGGTGGGGTCATTTTGAAGTGCGGATTTCAGAGTTGATGTGAATGTTTCCTGCTGCACTGCCCCATCTCTTGAATTGAAGATTAATAATGTGGCTCTGTGCATCCCACATCCATCCAAGGGTTTGCAGGTTTCTCTTTGTTCCTTGAATGGAGGCTTCTTAGTTATAGAGCTGCATTTTCCAGTGATGACTTATATTTGCCTCCATGCCTCAAAAATATACCTCCGTGATGACGATTGTGCTGTCTCCCACACGTACACTGACCCTTCTGTTCTAACTTGTGACAAAACTTCTTCACAGTCTAATTAATCAAGTGACCTCACCAGACTTGAGCTTAATGTAGTTGCTGGATTCTTGTATCTTTCCCTTTCTTTGGTGCCCCAGACTACAGTAGTTTTATTTCATTCAGATAACCTGCTTTGTCATGTAGAATACAGCAACTGTCTTGCAGTTCATGCAAATCTTGTCCATTTAAGCTATTGCACTTTAGCCTTGTCCTCACAGGAGCTTGTGCCTTCATCTGTCCTCTTGGATGAGGTACTGCCTTCAACCTCATTGGCAAAGTTGTATCAGTGAAAAATTCAACAGTTACCTCAACAAAGCCATCTTCTAACTTGTTCTTTTATGTTGTGCCCAGGTTTGTACCTGTGGCCTTGATGACTATTAGGTAATTTATCAAACTCCACTAACAACAGTGGCTCCCAAGTTTCTCATTAAACTGTATGCATGCACAACCTCAAAGCAGCCAGAAAGATACTGGAAATGCCTTGTTTCATGTTACAGTATAAAGGAAACATTGGTGAATAAGCTTCAATAATATTTACAAGTGTGAAAGTCATTATAATATTTCTTGCATCAGCAACAGAACCAGCAAATCATTTGGAAAGCAGCATTGTTGCTTTTCTCTCATTCTGTCTGTTTACTAAATATAATACCAAAGTCATTAACCCTCAAGCAAAAAATGGCCTTCAGTAAAAATTCTCCAATGAGTTTGTCTTAGAGCAGGACTTCCCAAATATCGGAACTCCAAATAGAACATAGAACAGTACAGTGCAGTACAAGCCATTCGGCCCACAATGCTGCGCTGAACATTTATCCTAATCTAAGACCAGCCTAACCTACACATCACTCAATTTACTGCCGTTCATGTGCTTGTCCAGCAATTGCTTAAATGTCCCTCATGTCTCTGACTCTACTACTACCACTGGCAGTGCATTCCATGCACCCATCACACACTGTGTAAAGAACCTACCTCTGACATCTCCCCTGTACCTTCTTCCAGTCACCTTAAAATTATGAACCCTCATGACAGCCATTTCTGCCCTGGGGAAAAGTTTCTAGCTATCTAGTCTATCTATGCCTCACACTACCTTGTACACCTCTATCATGTCACCTCTCTTCCTCCCCCTCTCCAGTGTGAAAAGCCCTAGCTCACTCAACCTCTCTTCATAAGACAAGCCCTCCAATCCAGGCAGCACCCTGGTAAATGTCCTCTTCAGCTCCTCTTAAGCATCAACATCCTTCCTATAATGAGACAACCAGAACTGGACACAATATTCTAAGTGTGGTCTAACCAGGGTTTATACAGCTGCAGCAAAACCGCGTGGCTCTTAAACTCAATCCGCCTGTTAATGAAAGCCAAAATACCAAACGCCTTCTTAACAATCCTATCAACTTGGGTGGCTACTTTGAGGGATCTATGTACATGGACCCCAAGATCCCGCTGTTCCTCCACACTGCCAAGAATCCTGTCTTTAACCCTTTCAGCTTTCAGATTTGACCTTCCAAAATGAAACACCTTGCATTTATCCATGTTGAACTCCATTTGCCATTTCTCAGCCCAGCTCTGCATCCTGTCAATGTTTTGTTATAGCCTGAAACGGCCCTCAACACTATCTACAACACCACTGATCTTTGTGTCATCAGCAAACTTACTAACCCACCCTTCCACTTCATCATTCAAGTCATTTATAAGAACTACAGAGAGCAAAGGCACAAGAACAGATCCCTGAGGCACACCACTGGTCACTGACCTCTTGGCGGAATACTTTACATTCCCGACTCGATGTCATCTTTCAGCCAGCCAATTCTGTATTCAAACAGTCAAATTGCCCTGTGTCCCATAGCTCCTAACTTTCTGAATAGGGTTAAAACTTCAGTTTTAATGTTGCAACCTCCGAGTCACCCATGGCTACCATGAATCTTTAACAAAGTCAAAACAGCTGTGCTCCTGGTTGAATAGGTACCTGCTCTCACAGCAGCTCATTCCACCAGCTCCCACAGGTCAAACCCCACCTCCACTCTCATGGGTGTAATTCCCTCCCTAATGGCATTGTGGGTCAGGTCACAGCAGGTGGACTGCAGTCGTTCAAGAAGGCAGCTCACCACAACCCTCTCAAGGGCAACTAAGGATGGGCAATAAATGGGGGCCCCTCCTGTGTCCCCACCACCCTCCAACCCCACCCCTGCCATTACCGTTCTCGTACTCTCGAGTCTCATTGTGGGGTTCACAGCAATTTACAAACCTCAAAACAAGATAATGGAGTGAAATAGTTTGGGAAGTACTATCTTAATGGATCTTGAAGATGTGATCAGAGATTTGGCTGTTTGCTCAGACTTTATTATCAGTCCCTTTGGACAGACCCACAATTAACTGTTCATGTGTGAAATAAAGTTGCTGCATCTGCTGCTACGAACTAGTCTAAAACCAGCACTAGCATTTGAAATGCAAATAAGCATTCCATAGGTATTAAACTGAGGCA
This sequence comes from Hemiscyllium ocellatum, assembly GCF_020745735.1. Classification (NCBI taxonomy): domain Eukaryota; kingdom Metazoa; phylum Chordata; class Chondrichthyes; order Orectolobiformes; family Hemiscylliidae; genus Hemiscyllium; species Hemiscyllium ocellatum. The sequence continues at coordinate 13,831,180 of NC_083442.1, forward strand.
CCCAAAATCAACATCATCAAGTCTAGACTTCACCTTGGCCAGAAGACAGATAAGCAATTCAATAGGATGTTTTCTGTTCTGGCAAATTAATGATGCCAGTTTTTCAGATTTTCTGAATTATATTGATGGTCCATTGAACTGTCATAAATAGATAATGTGAGCAGAATAATTTACCTTAATCATTGGTCCACTAAGAGTGATAGGAAGGGACTCAATGGATTGACAATGGGAGCCACTATACTTCAGAACTCTTGGTTAAGGGAAGCGATGAGGTACAAGTCTCATTACAAAGGAAACAAGCTCTTCGGCCCAACAGGTCCACACCAACCCTCCAAAGAGTAACCCACCCAGATCCATTACCCCACACCAGTACCTGACACCCACCCCAACCAATGTACCTAGCCTACACATCTCTGAACACTATGAGCAATTTAGTTTGGCCAGTTCACCTAACCTGCACACCTTTGGACTGAAGGAGAAAACCGGAGTACCCAGAGGAAATCCACATAGACACAGGGAGAATGAGCAAACTCCACACAGTTGGCTGAGGCTGCAATCGAACCAGGTCCTTAGTGCTGTGAGGCAGCAGTGCTAACCACTGAGCCACCGTTCCTCCCCTTCCCCCCCAAAATGATCATTTGTCATTATTGTAAGAACATCTGGTGAGGAGAGGGAGGCTGTGCACTGATGCCATGCTCATCAATGCAAAATAACAGGGCTGGAGTGTGAACAGCACCTATTAAATCATCTTGCTGTGTATCAGTCAGTACAGGGCACCAGAGTGGAGTTAAAAAGCATTTTCAACTATAATCTCCTTTCAGGTGAATTAAAATTTATAGATGCCAAAAGAACTCTGTGTAGTGGTGTCTGCCACTTTATTCCTTCACCTTGTCCTGAATGGTAACAATGTGGAAACGTCCACTCTTTCATTGCCTGCTCCTGTGCTGGGGGTGACCAACATTGAGGTATCAGTTCCTTCTTCCCTGGCAATCTACCCACTTAGCTGGAGTTGATATGGGAGAGAGCTTTCATTGCCTACACCTTTCTGATATCAGATTGAGTTGGTGTAGCCAGTTATTGTAAGTGTAGGTCCCTCTTGGTTGACTTGTAGTTTTGCTTTTCTTTGTCTGTCCACTGGACCAGCTGAGAATTGGTTCAATGTCAGAATTTACAGTAGTGAGCTATATCCTGCCCATGGCCCAGTCAGCATATTCAGATCCTTCTTATGGAAATTACCTCGATTCAATAAATGTTTGAAGTAATTTAGTGGCTGTACACTGTATCAAACAAAAATGGAAAGCTGATGGTATAATATTTCTTTCTATTCTTTTCATTTTCTATAATTTTGTCTGCATGTAATGTTTTTTTATTGCTGTATTACTGCTTTAGAATTGACGAGAGTGGCAGGAAAAAATGTGGTCAATACTGGCCTCTGGACCAGAACACTCGGGGAAACTATGGACTTATTTCTGTCAAAAGCCTGGCAGTAGAAAGCTTTAAACATTATAACAAAACAACACTAGAGATTCAGAATGTAGAGGTAAGGGATCATTACTTTCTGCTTTATCCCTGTCTAAAAATGCTAACTGAACAGTTGGACTGAATTGGAAATTGAACGATTCTTGAATACTCAAGTCTCAGAGCTGCTTTTCAATCCAATGTGCTTACTGTTGGTTGACCTGTCTTAATACTTGCTCCCCTTCGCTTTGACAGAAGGGACTAAGAACTGACTCAACCAGTTTGATTTCATTCAGTGTGGGTATGATAAGATTGATGATGGGTGTTGAGTCTTGAATAAGAAAATCTTGCCGTTTGAGCCAGAATGTTAACAGGACACTTGTGCCACTTTCATGTCAGTAATAAAACAGAAACTGCTGGTAATATCCAGCATGTCTTTATGGACGGAGAAACAGTGATAGTATTTAAAGCTGATGACCAGCTACTTGGAGCATTTTCTGTGTTTATTTGACGTACCAGCATCTTTGCTATTTTGTGCACTCCTATTTGGTTTTTGAAATTAACCATTTCTCCGGTTCAGTACTTACCTTTACTGCACTGAATCATCATTGTAACCTTTCCTTCACTTGTTTTGGCTAATTGCCTCCAGAGTCCTTGATGTATATAATCATCATTAGAATTTGAACATCTCCAGCAAAGCCAGCATTATTGCCCAGCCTAATTGGTTCTTGTGACATAGGAATATAGTCAGCCCCTCAAGTGCTCCACCATTCTAGATCACCTCTGATTATCTACCTCAATGCCATTTTTCTACGGTGGGCGTGAAGAGTAAGTCAATAAAGTGTGGCGCTGGAAAAAGCACAGTAGGTCAGGCAGCACATGAGGAACAAGAGAGTTGACGTTTTGGCTTAACCTTTCATCAGGGCATGAAGATCCTCCATGTCAAACCACTATAGTCCGTACAATGAAAGCATTCTACCCTGCTGTTAGGATGGGAGTTGAAGACGTTTGACCCATTGCTGGTATATGTCCCAAGTCAAGGTGGCATGTGATGGGATTCCTATACATTTCTTTTAGATGGAGTGGTTTGGGAGAATCTGTTTACCTTTATGAATGCTGGAAGGTTAGGATGAATCGCTGTGTATGTGAGCATTGTGGTCCTGCTGATGTAATAGGTTCACATTAGAGGATCAGTAGTGGTAGTTTGTCATTGTTTTGAAAGCTGAGTGTTTTCCTTTGTAAAATGGAGTGCAGGATGGGCATTTAGATGTACTTCTGACCCTGAGATTATTATAAGACTGACTTTGCTCCTGTGTTGCCTCAGTATGTCAGTGTGCTGCTGCTAGTGTAACTGAGCCAGAAATCTCCAAACTCACTGACTTACTACGTTTATCTGATCTCTAGCTGAGAGGCAGTCAGGATCCCAGAGGTGGAAAATGTGAAAACTGACTCTGGTTCCCACATCTGATCGCCACCCATCGATTCCCACGGGAAGTGCCCGGTTTTGTTGTGAATAGATTGTTAACAGTCACTGTCCTGTCAAGCACATAGGCATTTCACCAGGCATGGTGAAATTAGCTAAAAGAGAGAAGAGCTAGTACTTGTAATGCCACCATAAAACAAATTCTAATTGAAAAGAGGGAATAGATCAAATCTGCCACAGTCTCTTTGGTATAATCCCGTATGGTTTAAAGCAATTTCATAGCTCGAGAATATTACTTTCTTTCCATTTGTCCAATTTAGCATATCAGTCATATTTTATTGAATGAGAGAACGCGCTTGTCATATAGCCTACTCCTGGCATTATTTCATATGATTGCAGAGTTTTAAAGAAGTGGATATGTACGCTTACACAGTGTATCTGAAATGCAATCTAAACTGACTGAAGTGTATCCACAAACAAAGTTGTTTGTGTCCTGGTTTTTGACTGATGGTTTAGTTGTGTGTTGAGCGCAGCATTCCTGATATGAACTTTATCAGATTATGTTGGTTAGTGCAATTTATTCAGTTAATTCAAAAACTAATAAGCATTGTGAACTTTTAACAGGAGTACTATTAAAAAGATCCACTGGCTTCATTCAAGAGGAGGAATTGTCAGCATGCTAGGGTGTTTGTTTCCACAACTTGTTCTCCCACTGCACTCTAGTCTTTCCCTTCTGGGCATTGTTTCCTGGCTCCCAGCTATCCTCTGCTGTCCTCTGAAGTGTCTGCTCACAGCCTGAGTGTTTCGTGCAGTGAGTGCTCACAGGCTGTACCACTATGTAAATAATTGCATTTAAGCCTGATCCTGTTGTGTTATTCTGATATTTTGACCCATACACAAACATTTCAGTACTCACTGCTGCCTTGGCTAATGCTGACTAACTGTGGGTGGAACTTTCAACCTTGTGTGCCTCACTAATGGGCAGTACCAAAGGGAAGGTGAACTGTGAGGAGGATGCAAAGATGGTCCAGTGTAGTTTGGAGAAGTTGATTGAGTGGGCGAATGCGTGGCAGGTGATGTATAATGTGGATAAATGTGACATTCTTCACTTTGGTTACAAAACCAGGAAGACAAATCATTATCTGAATGGCGATAGACTGGAAAAGGGTGAAAGTGAGGACTGCAGAAGTTGGAGATTAGAGTCGATAGTGTGGTGCTGGAAAAGCAGCGAGTCAGACAGCATCTGAGGAGCAGGAGAATCGACGTTTCTGGCAAAAGCCGTTGTTGTTGTACACCAGTCACTGAAAGTAAACATGCAGCTGCACAGATGAAGGAGGTGGCAAGTGATACATTGGCCTTCATAGTGAGAGGATTTGAGGACATGAGTGGGGATGTCTTGTTTCAATTGTATTAGTCCTTAATGAGGTCACACCTGGGGATTGTGTGCAGTTTTGGCCTCCTTACCTGCGGAAGGATGTTCTGATTGTAGAGGGAGTGCAATGAAAGCCTGTCACACCGAATTCTGGGATGGCAGGATTGGCCTGTGAAGAGAAACTAGATCAGTTAGGAATATATTCTGAATCTCATAGAATTCTATAAAATTCTCGCGGGGCTTGACAGGATAAACAAAGCAAAGACGTTCCCAATGACCAGGGAATCCAGAATCAAAAATCATAGTGTAAGGATACTGGAGGAGGTCATTTGGTACTGACATAAAGGGAAACTTCTTCACCCAGAGAATGGTGAACTTGTGGAATTCTCTAATTAAAAAAAAAAGTGATTAAGGCCAAAATATTGAATGTTTCTAAGAAGACGATAGGTATAGTTCTTAGGAGTAAAGGATCAAAGATGCGGGACTGAGCAATATGATCGCCATTATCATGTTGAATAGCAGAGCAAGCTGAAAGGGGTGAATAGCCTATTCCTGTTCCTTTTGCCTCTGAAGTGGTGGAAGGAGCACTGACTGAAGGGTTTTAAGCTGAAATCTCTAAATCTCAACTTCTCTTGTATCAACTTAGCTCTGTGTAAGTATTGTCATTTTGGGTTCAATAGTGATCAGTTCGACAAGGTACCTAGTAAGAGTAAGTAGACTCTTTGGCCCTGGAGTCTGTTCCACCTTGCTCTAATTTTAAGGATTTTTTTTTGTTTTAAACAATTGGATTATATCAGCCCTCAAACGTTTAAAGACAGGGAAAAGAACAATGTTAATAATCTTATCCTCCCAATTCCACCCAACTGAGTCATAAAGTCATACAGCATGGAAACAGACCCTTTGGTCCAACCTGGTCCATGCTGACCATGGTGCCCACTCAGCTAGTTCCAATTGCCACATTTGGCCCATATCTCTCTAAACCCTTCTCATCCAAATGTTGCTATTGTAACTGCCTCAATTGCTTTCCCTGGCAGCCCATTCCATATACACACCACTCTCTATGTGAAGAAGTTGTCCCTCAGGTTCTCAAGGTCCCTCTCACCTTAAACCTCTGGTTTTCAATTCCCCATTCCTGGGTAAATGACTATATGCATTCATCCTGTCTATGTCCCTCATGATTTTATACACCTCAATAAGGTCACCCCTCATTCTCCTACATTCCAAGGAATAAAGTCCTATCCTGGCCAACCTCTCCCTATAACTCAGGCCTATGAGTCCTGGCAACATCCTCCTAAACGTTCTTTGCACTCTTTCCAGTTTAACTACATCTTTCCTACAACACGTTGACCACAACTGTACACAGTACTCCAAGTCCAGCATTACCAACAAATTATACAACTGTAAAATAACATCCCAATTCCTATACTCAATGCTTTGACTGATGAAGGCCAGCATACTAAATGCCTTGTTTACTGCCCTATCTACCTGTGACACCACTTTCAAAGAACTGTAATACTTGTATTCCTGGGTCCCTCTGTTCCACAACGCTCCTCAGGACTGATTATTTACTGCATAAGTCCTACCTTGGTTTGACTTTCCCAAAGTGCAACATGAATCCTCGGGCCACTTCCCCATCTGATCAAGATGCCTCTGTAATTTTTTTATAACCGACCTCGCTATCAACAATTCTTCCTAATTTTATATAATTTGCAAAATTACTAATCGTGCCTTGTACATTCACATCCAGATCATTTTTGTAAACAACATATAACAAAGGTCTCAGCAGCGACCCCTGTGGTACGCCTCTAGTCAAAGGCCTCCAGCCTAAGAAACAACGTTCAACCATCAGCCTCTGCTTTCTCCCTTCGAGCCCATTTTGAATCCAGTTATCTAGCTCTCCCTGGATCCCATGCAACGTAACCTTCATGACTAGCCTGCCTTGTTGGACCTTGTCAAAGGCCTTCTTACTAAGTCACCATATCATTCTGGTGAATCTGTGCTATACTCCCTCCATAACCTTTCCGAAGTAACTTATGTAGGTGGGATGTTCAACGGCTGTCACCTTTTCAAGTAGATGTCAACAATCCAAGAGATTCACTATTTGGAGAGCATTAAGGGAGTTCCCTAATCTCTAGGTTGATCATTTGTCTCTCAACCAACATAATCTAAAACAGATTGCCTGGTTATAATCTCTTTTGCATTTGAGAGATCTTGATGTGTACCAAGTTGACTGTCACATTTGCTTACACAAATAAGTTAAAAAGTAAAGAAAGATTTATATATAGGCTTCAAACATCCAAATGTGCCCCATACCATTTGGTCATTGTGGTAATGTAGGACTACTAGCAATTTTCACACAGCAAGCTTCCAGAAACAGGCATGTGATAATGACCAAAAGATGTATATTGGTCAGAACAGTGAGGGGGGAGAAAAATAATCCCCTCTTCTCCTTCACAGTACTGTTATGCTACCTACCTACCTACCTTCAGAGAGAGAAAAGAAATATGCAGCCACACTCGCAAGGAAGTTTGCACTGGAAAATGTATGTTTCAATTAGGTCACCTCACTCTTTTCTCAACACCAGAGAACGTAAATACAATTTATTCAGTGTCCCAGCCAATCAAGTAAACCTTTACTGTTCTGCCTCCAGTGCCAAGTATATCCTTGGTTATGGAGACCAAAACTGCATAGATTATTTCAGAGGTCTCATCAATGCATTGTATACTGAAACAATATTCCCTTGCTGCACTCCAAATCCTTTGCAATAAAGACTAACATGCATTTTTCTTAATTGCTTGTTATACCTGCATCCTAACTTGTGAAAATACTCAAATTCAAAAGATGAAGGACGGTTGAATAACATGGAATTGTTATACTACAGTGGCATCTGTAAGCTCTCTTTTAAAGCTCACCCCCCAGTACCCTGTGATCAACTCCATTGATGAACCACCATAAATGGAGAGATGCAACAAGCAATCAAATGGATGAAAAAAAGGGAAATCTCTGGGCCAAATTGTAATCTAGCCAAGGTTTGCAAAGTTGGACTTTTGCTCACATCAAGACTCCAACCATGCTCTGAATTTTGAACAAAAAAGAAATCTATGGCCTTGGACCCAGTTTCAGGGATGCAACAATTTTGACTGTCCTGAAGAAGGGAGAAAAATCATGCTCTGGAAACAAGTTATTTCCCTGTTGTCCAAAATAGGGAAAATCCTGACAAGCATTCTCCAGAATCACCTGCTTCCTGCATCTGAGAAAATCCTTCCAGAATATATGTGGCTGTAGACCTTCCAGAAGACCTCTACTGAGATCTTTTGTTGCCAGACAAATACAAAAAAAAGTCAAGAACACGTAGCCTTCATTGCATCCATCGACCTGATTAACGTCATGAAGATTTGTAGCAGAAATTAGTATGTCTAAATAAACCTCATCCATGAATTGATAACACCCAAATCCATCTTGATATTAACATCCAAAAATTTTTGCCCCTTCTATTCCTATGGTCAAAATGAATAATTTACAAGTCCCCATGTTATGCTTGATCATGTGCCACATTCACACACATTTAACCTGCCTATATCATTGCACAATCTTTGTAGCCTCCTCAAAATTTACATTCCTACCTAACTTTAAATCGTCATCATAACTTAGACACATTGTTCTGCGTCTAAGTCATTAATGTAGACAGAGAATAGTTGACACCCCAGTACTGCGGCAATCCACTAGTCTCAGCCTGATGACTTGAAAACTCTCAATTAATCCCTATTCTCTGCTTGTTGAACTTGAATCAATTCACTGCAGATGTTAGTATGTTATCCTCAACTCCCTAAGTCCTTATTTTTTCTATTAACATTTTTATGTGACAGTTCAGTGTGTGCCTAAATCCAGAAGCACTAAATCTATTGGTTCCCCTTCATCAACCCGACCAGTTACATTCTCAAAAAACTAACGTATCAAACACGCTTTCCCTTTTCTTAAACCAAGTTGACTTTGATCATACATTGATTTTCAAATTTTATTTCCATTGTTTAGACTCAGTTAAGTGCAGCTTTCAGCACTTTCCTTACAAGTGATATCAGAGAAGATAGTGGTCCAGAGGCATTATTGCTAGACTATTAATTCGGAGGCCCAGGTAATGTTTTGGAGACTTGGGTTTAAATCCCACCATGGCAGATGATGGAATTTGAATTAAAACTTTTTTAAAAACATCTGTAATCGAATGATGACCATTGATTGTCGGAAAAGCCCTGCGACTTCACTATGTCTTTGTGGAAGGTAACTATTCTTAAGTCAGCGAGCAAGATTGGAATACAAGAGCATCTCCAACAAATGTTGCCATACCAACTCCGCTGCGGACAACAGGCCTACACTCCTACCATGTCCATTATAGACTGTTTGACAATGATCAAGGCAAATCTCCTCCATGCATTAGTTAACTTTAGGAATGTCAGTAAAGATTGGTGAATTAGTTGCTTGCCCACTCTGTGGACACTTGGCACAAACAGCTGGAAGTGGAGAATGAAAAAAATTGTTTAAGAAAATTATATATCACTAAGCTTAAAAAAAACCTCTTGTGCTGGTTCTAATTTTCATTTCTCTTGTAGTCCCATGAGAGACGCCAGGTGATCCACTTCCAGTACCTGAGCTGGCCAGATTATGGAGTCCCATCTTCAGCGACAGCTCTCATTGACTTTCGGTCAGCTGTCCGACAGCAGCAAGGTCTTTCTATCCAAAGCTTGGGTAACCGGTGGAAGGGACACCCTGGAGGACCACCCATCGTTGTCCACTGCAGTGCTGGCATTGGGAGAACTGGTATTGTATAAAATATCAAAAACCTGCTTTATTGTGGGATTGTAGGGACAAAGGAGAAACCGATAGATCTGAGGCAGATGTTTGACATCTCCTTGTGCTTTTTTTGCACAAAACAGGAAAAACTATGAAACTTAGCAGACTTCAGTGCCTTTAACAAAGGTGACAGTTATTGGTGTGATAAGCTAGGATTTATTTTTTAATCTTGTGATGTCTCACAAGCTAATGGAATTCTTTGAGGATGTGACAAAACACATTGATGAAATAGAGCAGTATATGTGGTGTTCATGAATTTTAGCGAGGTGTTGATAAGGTTCCCCATGGTAAGCTCATTAAGAAAGTAAGGAAATTTGGGATACAGGGAAATTTGGCAGGCCCACAGAAGACAGAGTGTGATAGTAGATGGAAAGTATTCTGCTTGGAGCTCAGTGACCAGTGGTGCTCCTCCGGGATCTGTTCTGGGACCTTTGCTCTTTGTGATTTTTATAAATGACTTGGATGAGGAAGTGGAAGGGTGTAAGTTTGCTGATGACACGAAGATTGGCAGGTAGTGTGAAGGGCTGTTGTAGGTTGTAATGGGACATTGACAGGATGCAGAACTGGGCTGATAAGTGACAGATGGAGCTCAACCTGGAATAGTGTGAAGTGATTCATTTTGGAAAGTCAAATTTGAATGCAGAATACAGAGTTAAATGCAGGATTCTTGGCAGCGTGGAGGAACAGGGATCTTGGGGTCCATATCCATAGATCCCTTAAAGTCGCCACGCAATTTGATAGATATTGGTGTGTCGATTTTCATTAGCAGGGGAATTGAGTTTAAGAGCTACAAGGTTATGCTGCAGTTATACAAAGTCCTGATTAGACCACACTTGGAATATTATGTTCAGTTCTGGTCGCCTCATTATGAGAAGAATGTGGAAGCTTTAGAGATGGTTGCAGAGGAGATTTACCAGGATGCTGCCTGGACTGGAGGGCAGGTCTTATGAAGAAAGGTTGAGGGAGCTAGAGCTTTTCTCATTGGAGCAAAGAAGGACGAGAGACAACTTGAAAGAAGTGTACAAGATAATGAGGGGCATAGATAGAACGAATAGTCAGAGACTTTTTCCCAGGGCAGAAATGGCTATCACAAGAAAGCATAATTTTAAGGTGATTGGAATAAGGTTTAGGAGAGATGTTAGAGGTAGGTTCTTTACACAGTGTGGTAGGTGCGTTGAATGCATCTAATGTCAGAGATATTAGGGACATTTAAGTAACTCTTGGATAGGCACATGGAAGATAGTAAAATGAAGGATGTGTCGGTTGGTTTGATCTTCGAGTAGAAAAAATGGTCGGCACAACACCAAGGGCCGAAGGGCCTGTACTGTGCTGCACTGTTCTTTGTTCTATAATTATCTGCCTTTAACTGTCCTGGCCTGTCTGATTTGTATCAGTCATTCATCTGATTCCTTTGCTCCCAATATAGCCATTGGGTGAAGTGTGAAAGCTGGCCTGTGGGTTTTTTTGATCCCCTCATGGGATGTGGGCATTTGGCTGGACCATTTATTGTCCATTCATAAGAATCACTGATTGGGAGCCTTCTTAAACCGTTAGAATCCATTTGGTGTAGGTACACACGCAATGTCGGCATGAAGGGAATTTTGATCCAATAACTTTAAAAGAATAGTTCATTTACAAGTTTACAAATTACCTGATAGCTCAGGTAATTTTGTTATTTTATGTCTTCTTTACACCCAGAATCCACACCATTCCAGTTACTAATCATTGTACCTAAACACAATGGCTGCAAGAGCAGATCAGATGCAGGGGAAAAATCCATAACTAGTAACTCTCATAGTGACTGCTCAAAGTCAGTCCATAACATACAAATCAGAGGTGTGATGGAATACTCTTTGTCTGGATGGATGCAGCTCCAAAAACATCAAGAGACTCAATAACATCCAGGATAATGCACTCTACTTGATTTGACACTCAATCCATCACCTTAAACATTCACTGATCTCAACAGCTGCAGTGCAAAACATCTACAAGTGTACTGCATTTATTTCAGAGAGCTTCCTTGACAGTATCTTCCAAAACCAAAGCCCCCTCCCAGCTAGAAGGACAAGGGCAGAAGATTTCCTTCCAAGTTGCCCATCATCCTGACCTGCACCTATATCACATGTTTCTTCATGTTGGATGGGAAAGAATTCTCAAACTCACATGGACTGTAGTGGTTCAAAAATCTGATTGACCACCAACCTCTCTGGAATGAGTAATGATTGTGCCACTGTGCCAAAGAGACCCGCATGCTATAAATTTTAAGTTACCAGACACCTTAGTTTCATTGTCTATAAGTTACTGGAAACAACAATGTGGGTTTCAAAAAGTGTTTACAGTTTGAACATCTGTGGTATCTTAGCTCCAAGATTCTGGCAGTGTATGTCTGTTACCTGAAATCTTGACCACTTGACATGTGATGGCTTTTGTTCTGTAATCAACGTTGACAGACGACATCATGAGCAGCGCACTAACTTCTTTGCTGCTCTGCTATTTGGTGCTCCCTAGTGGGAAAGCTACAAATTGTCACTGTTGTGATTGCCAAAACTAAACACATCTTTGTACCTTGGTTTATGATGCAATATGTGTACACTCAGTTTATAGTGATGCTTATTTAGAATTGGTGTGTTTGCAGTGTAGATTTAGGATACTTGGCCCAACTGTTCATGCCAGTAATTATATTTTAAATTAGCAGCTTCCTGACCTACTTCATCTCACCCTATGAACATAACCTGTCCAAATCCAACTTGCTGTAGAATCATAGCATGGAAGGGGGCCATTAAGCTCATTAAATCTGCATCTGGTCTTTCAAAGAGTAATTCTGTTAACCCCGTTCCCCTAACTCTTTCCCTACATCTCTGCAATTTCTTCTCCTTCAAGTAATGATTTCAATTCTCATTTGAAATAATACTCAAATTGGATGCACATGCTTTTCAGGCTATGCTTTCCAGATCCTAACTACTCTTTTGCATAAGGAAGTTTTTCTTCATAATGCTTTTGGCAATCGCTTAAATCCTGTGCCATATGCAATCTTCTCAATTACTCCAGATCGTGGGGAGTTCAAATTCTCACTACTTCCCGGATGAAGATTCCTGCCGAATCACCTTTTGGATTTACTAGTGATCATCTAATATTTATCCTGCCTTAGCTTTGGGATGCCACAAACGGAAACAATCTTCTCCTCACCTATTAAATTCGTTCATAATTTTAAAGTCCTATATCAAATCATTCTGTCGGTCTTCACTTCTCCAGAGGAGGAGAGCTCCAGCCTGATTAATCTAGCCTGATAGAACCTAGGGCTCCAAGGAGCAGACCTCCAATCTTCGAGAATTGGGAGAATGATGGGGCTTGTTATGGAACTGTGTGTATGTGTGTGTGTGTGTGTTAGGAATCTGTCAGTGCAGTAGAGTATGGACAACAATCATCTTGGTTATCCCCACCATTGCACAAAGACTTTGATCAGCCGGGACTGCGAGATAGTTGGTGTGCAGTTGCTGCCATATGTTTTTTAAAAAATTCCTGTGAGCAAACTTATGTTTGGAAGTTAAAACATCAGGGCCCTCTTGGACCATTCCAGCGGCCTTGGTGGCAAAATTTGCCATCATTGCTTGGTAACTCCAGCACTAGGTTGCTGACATTGCTGCTCTGAGTGAGATGGTGGGCAGCTCAAAGAATAAAGCGGTAGATATGCGACCTTGTTGATGGATAAACGTGAAGAAGAGCACCAACTCCATGAAATTGGTTTCACCGTTTTTTAAAAATCTCAGTGACCCTACTCCACAAACATTCCAGGACCTTCCAGTTCACCCTAATCTAGAAGCAGTACAGCATAAGCATCAGTGCCCGTGCCCAACTCTAGAAGCAGTCTCTGAGGCCAAAAACAAATTCGACTCCAGCCTCAATTGATCATTGTCTATGACACAAAATGAGATAAGTTGATTCTCCTTGGTGATTTAAGTATGAGAGTTGGGAGGGGAGATTGGCAAAGGGAAGATGTTACACTGACTCCACCTTATGAAATACCTAGAGCATAGACTGATCAAAAGAGTATGGCAGTAAACTTGTAACAAATATTAAAAACTGCCTTTAGAAGCTTCAATAAGTATCTGAAGAGAAAATGATCAGTGAAGACTAATGTAGTCCCTTACAGTCAAGAGGAAATTATATAGGGGAACAAATAAATTGCAGAAGAATTAAACTTATATCTTGTGTCTGTTGAAATATTTCCCAGAAATGTTAGGGAACCAAAGTGAGAGGCAAGAATTGGAGGAAGTCAGTATTAGTACAAAGAGGGTACTAGAGAATCTTATGGGGTTAAAGGCTGACGAAGATGGGGTCCTGGAAAATTGGAGGGTAGTAGATGTGTCATTGTTCAAGAAGGGCTGCAAAGAAAAGCCTGGAAACTCTAGAGCAGTGAGCTTAACATTTGTGGTGGGTAAGTTACTTGAGAAGATTCTGAGGAATATGATGTACATGCATTTGGAAAGACAGGGTTTGATTAGGAGTAGTGGCTTTGCCTCACACAAATTTATTAAAGTTCTTTGATGAAGTGACCAGGAAGGTTGATGAGGCCAGAGTGGTAGATGTAGTCTAAATGGATTTCAGTAAGGCCTTTCATAAGGTTCCACATGGTAGGCTACTCTGGAAGATTAGATCACATGGATTCCAGGGGGAGTTGGCAAATTGGATACAAAATTGGCTTAATGATAGGAAGCAGAGGATAATAGTGGAAGGATGCTTGTTGAACTATAGGCCTGTGTCTAGTGGAGTGCCTCAGGGTCGGTGCTGGGCCCCTTGCTGTTTGTTATAGATGGCACCTGTACAGTATAGAAACAGGCCATTTGGCCCAACAAGTCAACACCAACCTTCCGAAGGATATTCCACCCAAATCTATTCCCCTACCCTATTACATTTCCCCTGACTAATGCACCTAACTTACACATCCCCTGAATATTATGGGCAATTTAGAATGGCCATTTCACCCAGCATGCACATCTTTGGACTGTGGGAGGAAACCCACGCAGGGAGAATGTGCAAAAGCCACACAGTCACCCGAGCTAGAAAGGAATCCAGGTCCCTGGTGTTGTGAGGCAGCAGTGCTAACCACTGAGCCACTGCTATTGATATGAATGATTTGGATGAGAATGTACAAGGCGTGATTCGTAGGTTTGCTGATGACACTAAAATAGGCGGTATCGTGGACAGTGAGGAAGGTTATCAGAAATTGCAGCATGACCTGGATCATCCCAGGTGGGTGGCACGGTGGTACAGTGGGTAGCACTGCTGCCTCACAGTGCCAGAGATCCGGGTTCAATTCCCACCTCAGGCGACTGACTGTGTGGAGTTTGCACATTCTCCCCGTGTCTGTGTGGGTTTCCTCTGGGTGCTCCTGTTTCCTCCCACAGTCGAAAGATGTGCAGGTTAAGTGAATTGGCCATGCTAAATTGCCCGTAGTGTTAGGTGAAGGGGTAAGTGTAGGGGAATGGGTCTGGGTGGGTTGCGCTTCGGCGGGTCGGTGTGGACTTGTTGGGCCAAAGGGCCTGTTTCCACACTGTAGGTAATCTAATCCAATCCCGGCAAGTGGGCTGAGAAAAGGCAAATGGAGTTTAATATAGATAAGTGTGAGATCTTGAATTTTGGGAAGTCAAATCAAGGTAGAAGTTTCATGGTGAATGGTAGGGCCTTAAGGAATGTAGTGGAATGGAGGGACTTGGAGTTCAGGTTCACAGTTCCCTGAAAGTGGAGCCACAGGTAGACAGGGCAGTGAAGAAGGCTCTTGACACAAGACATTGAGTTTAGAAGTTAGGAAGTTATGTTGCAGTTATACTGTATGTTGGTGAGGTCATACTTGAACTATTGTGTTCAGTCACCTTGCTATAGGAAGGATGTTACTAAACTGGAAAGAGTGCAGGAGAAATTTACAAGGATGTTGCCTGGACTCAATGGTCTGAGTCCAGGCCCTTCCTGATGAAGGGCTTTTGCCTGAAACGTCGAATTTCCTGTTCCTTGGATGCTGCCTGACCTGCTGCGCTTTAACCAGCAACACATTTTCAGCTCTGATCTCCAGCATCTGCAGACCTCACTTTTTACTCAATGGTCTGAGTTATAGGGAGAGGTTGGACAAGCTAGCACCTATTTCTTTAGACCATAGGAGACTGAGGGAGGGGGGGGGGGATCTTATAGAGGCATGTAAGATCCAAATAAACCTGTTGGACTATAACCTAGTGTATGATTTTTAACTTTGTACACCCCCAGACCAACACTGCACCTCCACATCATTAAGATCATGAGAGGCATGGATAGGGTGAATGCACTCAGCTTTTTTTTTCCAGTGCTGGAGAATCAAGGACTAGAGGACATCAGTTTGAAGTTAGAGGGGAGAGAATAAAATGAAACCTGAGAGGCAACATTTTTACACAGAGGATGGTACACATATGAAATGAGCTACTAGTAGAACTGGTTGAGGTGGTTACATTACCAACATTTAAAAGACATTTGGACAAATACGTGGATAGGAAAGGATTAGAAGGATATGGGCCAGGTGCAGGAAAATGAGGTTAGCATGAACAGACATTATGGCCAGCGTGGACCAGTTTGGGCCAAAGGACTTGTCTCTGTGCTGTAGGACTCCATGACTCCAAATCCTCAGGGCTTGTTGATGTGCATTCCAGAATACTGAGTGACCCTGGAAATATTGAATACTTTGGTGGTCATCTTTCAAAATTCTGTAGACTATGAAATTGAAACAAATTTCTGCAGAAACAGGTCTGGTAGTATCTGTGGAGAGAAAGCAGAGTTAACCTTTCATTGTGTGCAGGTTTAGTTCCTCTCTTTCCTCAGAGGGAGTGCAGTCAAGGTTCAGTAAGCTGATGCCAAGAATGGCAGAACTTTATGAAGAGAATTTGGTTCAACTGTGCCTGATTTCACCTGAGATTAGAAGAATGAGAAAGGATCTGATTAAAGCATATAAAATTCTAACTAGGCTAGACAGACTACATGTAGGAATCTTATACTCCACAACCACCTGATGAAAGAGCAGTGCTCCGAAAGCCAGTGCTTCCAATTAAACCTGTTGGAATATAACCTGATGTTGTGTGATGTTTGACTTTATACATGCAGGAAGGATGTTTCCTGGTTTTGGAATCGAGAACTAGGAGTCACATTCTCAGGAAGTGGAATACGTCATTTAGGATTGAGATGAAAACACATTTCTCTGCTCAGAGGGTAGTTAACTTATTTCATACCACAGGAGGCTATGGAGGCCAGCTCACTGAGAATATTCAGCAAAGAAATTGAAAACCTTTTAGACATTAAAGGCATCAAGAGATATGAAGAGAAAGCAGAAATATGCTATTGAGGTAGAAGATCAGCCAGGATATTGAGGAATTGTGAATGCGCAATGTTCAGCAACAATTATTAATGGACATCTCCACTTCTGACCTGATGATGGAGGGAAGGTCGTTGGTGAAGCAGCTGAAGATAGTTGGGCCTAGGACACTACCCTGAGGAATTCCTGCAGAGATGTCCTGAAGTGAAATATTTGACCTTCAACCACAGCCATCTTTCTTTGTGCACAGAATGACTCCACCCAGCAGAGTTTTTTGCCAATTTCCATGGACTCCAGTTTTGCCAGGGCCCTTGATGACATATGAAGTCAAATGCTGTCTTAATATCAAGGACAGTTATCCTTACTTTGTCTCTGGTGACCATATTTGGACCAAAACTGCCATGTGTTCAGGAACTGAGTTGCACTGGCCCTGAATTTGACGTTGAGTTGTTACTGAGCAAGTTTTGACTGTTAATATTTTTATCGTCTGTTGGTAGATTTTGATCATGCATGAGGAAATTTTTATTTTCAAAACTGCAGTTTCTCAAACCTATTGTGTCAACCTTGACTCTTATATCGCTCTTGCCTCTGAGTGAAAAAGTTGTTATCCTACTCCAAAGCATTGTGCTTTGTAATCTAGGCAGGCACTCCAGTACTGCGGGCCAGCAGAGGTACTGCATTGGTAGGTATAAATACAGAAAGCTCGACATAACAAATCCTATAAATTTCTCAAAGAAAAGCAGATGTACTATCTCTGGTATCCTGGCCAAAATTTATCCCTTCCATTAATATCATGAAAATAGATAATGTTGTCATTATTGTGTTGTTCAAATGTATTAACTTGCTGCCTGCAAATTTGCTGCTGTGTTTCCTACACTGGTATCATGTGATTACAGGTCAGAAATATTCAATTGCTTGTATACTACTTCAGGATGTCCTGAGGTTGAAGAGTGCTATCGATTGATTAGCTCAGTTGGACAGCGAGGTTGCAATGTCAAGTGAAGCCTGTAGCCTGGGTTCAGTTCCCACCTGAGGTATTGTGACCCTCTGTTACACTACCACCAGTTTGTTGAACAAGTGAAAGGTTAGGTAAATGTCCCCTGACTAACCTTGACCAATTTGCAATTACCCAGGTGTGGTGAGATAGACAAAGGGGCCAACAGTCAGGGGAAGATCCAACACAACTTTATCAAAGATTTTATCAAGGAGAAACAATATTTATCAGAATCTACTATTGTGTTTTTAATTAAACTCTGACAATCTCTTCACAGGCTTCTTCAGTAAACAGTCTCAAATTCATGCTAGCTATTTACTTCTGCCATGACTTTTTGTGAATTTGCTAGACCAATCCACAGGTTCCCACCATTGCATTTAAACTGTTTATCTGAAAGGACTGGTAATACCCATTCAGTAGGACTGGAATAGGCTTCCCCTCAGTCTTTCAATTTGGGCTTGCCCTCTTATCTAGGGTTGGTTCTGGTCCAGGGCGTCTGACCGAGGTGGTCTTGCTGGAGGTGCCATTGAAAAAGGTGCAAGAAGCAGAACGAGTGGGAGCTCCAGGTTGCCTCTGTTGCTCCCCCCCTTCATTCCCTTCTCAAAGATTCTGTGGCCTGTGCCCAATATTAGCAGCAGGTAAGGGTAGGAGGATCCAAGATGAAGCAACTTTCTATTTTTGGAGGTGCAGAACATGGTTTTCAATCTTTAGCTGTCATGCTATCATTGTGCTCTGTATCTGGCCTCCTAATGGGCTGAGTACCACCAAGCCTGTCTAGCATTCTTCTGATGAAGCAGGTTTACTTTTCAGCCCCTAACCTTGAAGACACTGGGCCTTCCAATTGCAAGGTGGCCTGCCTCCTCCATTTGCTGGTCTTCCAATTGGAGTTCCTATTTAATTGATTTCGTAGATTCGCTACCATGTGGAAGCAAGCCATTCAGCCCATCAAGACCGCACCAACCCTCCAAAGGATGTACCACCCAGAACTGCCGCCTCTACCCTATTCCTGTAACCATGCATTTCTCATGGCTAACCCACGTAGTCTGCACAACCCTGGACACTAACCTGCAGATTTTTGGACTGAGGGAAGAAACCGGAGCACCCAGAGGAAGCCCACGCGGACACTGGGAGAATGTACAAACTCCACACTGTCACCCGAGATTGGAATCGAAGCGGGTCCCTGGTGCTGTGAGGCAGCACTTAACCTCAGTGAACTGAGCCCAAGTACATTCTGTGTGCAGTGTGGCCATCACTATGCGAGGGGCATCGGAGCAATCCATTCCTTCCCACTGATTTAAGGCCAAGGAAGGATTGTGTAAAGGGAACCACATAACTGAACTGGGCAGGAGCTATAATTATTTGTCCTGTGTCCCAAGGATTGGGAGCCTAACTCTAAGGACCATTCATCCACGGAGGAAGATCAGTTCCAACTTGTAGCTGATCCACAGCTGTACATTTTACAATAAATGTAAATGGTTACAGTTAGTAACACAATTTTCAATTATATATCACCCTCAACGGAGTAAAATATCCCAACAAGAATGCTACCAGACAACATTTAACATTATGCTATATCAGGAGATGTTCGGTCAGAAGATCAAATATTTGGTCAAATGGCTAGGTTTCAAGGAGCTCCCTTAAAGAATGGAAGACATGCAGAAATTTAGTGAACAATTTCAGAGCTTAGGGCAGAGAAAACTGAAGACATAGCTGCCAATGAAGTTGTACAGGAGACCATTCCAGGAACATAGGTTTCCCTTTGAGGCTTGTGTAGCTAGAGATGCATTGAAGAGATTCAGAGAGGAACAACACTGGAGTGATATGAGAATGCAGATGTTAATGATGTAACCAGTTATTAGACCAGTAGCTAATACAAGTCATTAATCTCCGAGTGATGGGTGAGGTGACTTGGTTTGAGCTAGGAATGCAACATCGGAGTTTGGGTAAGCTCAGCTTTACAAAAGGGACAATGTCGAAGACTGCGCAAGAGGGAATTTGAAGAATATACCAGTAACAAAGCTTAGATAATGCAGGTTTCAGCTTCAGTTGGACTGAGATAGATGGGCATATCATGTCCATTACCTGGTGAAGAATGGTGAAGCAGCTTCCTGCTGTTCAGTCTCCTCAGTTTAAGTTTTGTAGCTTTGTTTTACCATACAAAGGAATCAATGAGGAGGATAGGAACATACTCACACCTAAGATCAAGTCAATATTGAGGTTTAGCAAAGCTACTTGGCCTTCTAAGTCTCTACTCACAAAGCCCTGCTGTTTCCTATCAGCACTTTAAATATTTTCCCCAAAGTACTTATTCAATTCTCCTTTGAAGATTATCAAATCTGCTTCCATTATCCTTTTAGACTCTTGATCCTAGATGGCAACAACTTGCTGTTTGAAGAAATCTTTCCTCATGTTACCCCGATTTATTTGCCCATTACTGTAGATTCCATTCCCCGGTTCCCACTTCTCTGTTGGAAATAGCTTGTTTTTATTTACTCTGTCAAAACTAGTCATGATCTTGAACACCTATACCAAATCTCCTCTTAACTGTCTGTTTTAAAGAGTATAACAGCGACGTCTTCAGTCTCTCCATCTTTGTCAATCCCTGTCTCTTACAATAAATATTCTGACAAACCTTCTGCACGCTGCCTATGGACTTGGCGTGATTATTAAAGTGTGGTGCCCAGACTTGAACACTTGCACCAGTATTTTATAAACGTTTAGCATAATATATTTACCTTTGTATTCTATTAATAAAGGAACCATATGCATCCCAACTTGTCCTGCTACATTCAAACTTCTGTGAACATGAACCTACAGGTTTTGCTTTTCTCTCCACCTCTCTCTTTACCCACCCCCCCCCCGCCCCCCCATCACCTGATGAAGGAGCGTCGCTCCGAAAGCTAGTGTGCTTCCAATTAAACCTGTGGGACTATAACCTGGGGTTGTGTGATTTTTAACTTTGTACACCCCAGTCCAACACCGGCATCTCCAAATCGTCTCTGTATTCAATTCATATTTCAAGAGATCTGTCCATTTCATCAAACTGTATACTTCCTGAGTTTGTTCTTGTCCTCATTGTTTGCTACATTTGAATTTCACATCAAATACAAACTTTGAATTAATGCTATACATTTGTATGCCAGTTAGGTTATTAACATATATCAAAAAGCACAGTATTTCTAATTCCAAACCTGGGGCTCCAGCACTGTAACCCTGTCCCTAACCTGCAAAACAACCTTTCACCTCTATTCTCTGCTTCGGTCCTTTCCTCAATTTGGTATTCATGTTGCCATTGTCATTTTGCTCCAGTGGATTTGAACTTTTCTAGCAAGTCTATTATTTAGTACGTTGTCAAGTTCCTTTCAAAAGTCCATGTATACAAATTGCTCAATATGGTCCTCTTCAACCCTTTCTGTTACTTCTAAGTATACTGGACTCGGTGGGACAGATCTGGATTTGGGTTTGGAACTCAGGAGATGGACAATGGCCTTTGGAGAGAATGCTGAGGAGTAATTTCTCACAGTAGACCTGTAGATAAAGGGCTGTTATAAATATCAAACATATGTACAGTTGCAGCTTGAAATGTGCTCTATTGTTCTTGTAAGATTTATTTGATAGAAATTCACTGTATAAATGTAAATGTTTGCTAAAGTCAGTGACTGGCTAATTGGGCTTGTTAAATGTGTTTTGTTCAGACCCATACTTACGCTGCTTATTTTTAACTCTCCAGGCACTCTGTGCACTTTGGATATATGCCTTTCTCAGCTGGAAGATGTGGGTACGCTCAACATATACCAAACCGTCCGAAGGATGCGAACGCAACGAGCCTTCAGCATCCAGACTCCTGACCAGTACTACTTCTGTTACACAGCAATTATCGAGCATGCTCAGAGGAAAAACCTACTGTCAGCCAATCATTAACAAGAGAATCTCCTCCTCCCCTCTCCCCAACATAGATTATATACCACTTCTGCACACATGCAGATGAGCTCTACTAATATACTCCTCGTACATCTGTAGACGTCCACCTTTTGTGATTGTACAAGATCCTAGAATTAGTACTAGCCTTAACTACTTGGATAGAACTTATTTTACAATGGTTTAATGCCATCGTACCAGTAGCCATCTTCATGGAGCATATAGACATTTCCTGAAGAAAATATGTTACAATTCATTTATTCCAATAATGTAGCATTAGAAATAAAATCTACGGTACAGGAGACATGAGTGGTCAATGATAAATGAAGGCGATCATTTTCGCAAAGACTGAAACCACAACCTTTAGACACCATGTGGCTGGAAATTGAAGTTCTGTAACGTGTCGTCTGTGGACCAGACTTCCTCCTTTTTCTGAAAAAGAAACTTGTTAATGACATACAAAAAGAAAATAACAACAAAAAAATTACCTCAAGCATCATCTGAGGGATAGCAGAAAGCACCAAGTTGTACTTCTGTTACCTCGGGCCATGATTAACATTGGGAACGCCAGACGGATTCTTGACCCTGGAGGCAGTTCTCGTGTCAGTCTCATTGACAAAGACAAGCTGGGGAATGAAATGTCATCAGCCGAGCTGTGTACTTGTCACTGATGTCCGTGCCTGTGAGATGAGTTTACTCTTTGTGCCTTCTTGTCTTTTATTCGTAATTGGGGCTGTAGTGCATGCAGCCAAAGTGTTATTCAAAACTTAACCTTTCTCTCAGGGGAACTTTATTTTTCTTCCCTTTATCTTTCTCCATCTCTTTTTTTTTTCCATTTCTCTCAGTTGGATTTGATTTAGTTAGGGTTCTAAAAGCATAATGGTTACCCAAACTGCTTTGAAAATCTGCAACTCCACCTGTCTCCCAAAAGCTTCGTTCAAGCTGAACATGAGAACAGAGGAGTTTACACAGCTCGGTAACCCTCTTGCTTGTCACTGCCTCTGTTGACCTTTAATATAATATCTCCATATACATCAACCTGAAGCAGCCAGTCTGATCTGGACTTTGCTATATGTCAGAAATTTCTGTGGCATTGTAAATTTATTGCAGCCTGACTTAACGCCATGAACAAATGACAGAACAAGTCCTGTATTTTGAGTACGCTTATGTGCATACTATTGGGTCATTTTCTGCACCTGCCCAAATTTCTTAACTTCAGGATTTCCGTTACGATGGATGACATTTCTCAGTAATCTTTGAGTCGTGTCATTGCTTTCAACAATCATGAATTCTTGGCTTGTTTTTGTGTTCCTTTCCAAAGGGCAGAATGTGGAAATAATCCTTGAGAGATGGATAAACCTGTGAGGCAAGTATAAACCCTTCAGGTTGATGCAACCATACATAGAGATAATTGTCAGCTGACAGCAAGCAGTCCACTCCTCCTGGTGAAGTGATCACACCATTAGAGCCCAGTGAGGGGAATCTAGGATGAATTCCATGATAGGAGTGCTCAATATTTTTTGCTGTGTATAGTTTTCAGAGAAATAACAAGTGCTTTCATTTACCACACAGTACCTTTCAAATGAATTATATTTTGCAACACTGACCAAATCTCTCTGCATCCTTGGAAATTTGAGGCCAATATTTATGTTGTGCTACTTTACACATGCAATGCGTTTTCTTGTATGTCTGTTATTCAGTTTTCACTGTTTAGTTTGTGTCAGGAAGAACAAAGGCAATGGAGCAAACTCTTGACTTTGAGAAGATTGGTTTTCAGGTGTGTTGGGGGTGGGGGGGGAGATGTTCAGCAAAAACAGCCATCACAGCCTTTAATGGTGTTCCTGTTATATTGTATTGATTTTCTCACACAGGTTTATAAATGGTCATTGTAACAGGACTGAAATTGATAGATGGTATGACTTTCGGAATTGTAAGTTTATATGTGAACTAGTGAATTGTAAGCCAAAATAGTTAAAATGAATGGTTTAATTCTATTGTGTCATTTATTGCCTTAAATCAACAATGTCATGGATATTCTTGGATGATCTTGACTTAACTGATATGTGTCATACAAAATGGGTCCTAATTTCCTTTGGAGAATTGTCCTGTACTAATTCACGATTCAGTGAGCGTTTAGGTTCAGCCTTGCACCAGTACTCTCCATCACTCCCACCTAAATGGACTGTTATCATTCTTGATTCCGAGGATATCCCAAAATAGAAGTTGTGCTTCTGACTTGCAAGTGAAGACATTGAGTTCTGGTTGAACTTTTACTTGAGGGATTTTCAGTAGATTGATTTGCTGTAAACCCATTGGTTGTGAGGAAAAAGCTAGTTCCCTAGCTCAAATTTCTGCTGCAAAATATTTTTTAGATTTTTGCATGAAACAGTACAATTTTACTCTTAAGAACCTCAGAAGAGCAAAAAGGGAACAAAGGGCTATTTTTCTCATTACTCATTGTCCTCAACGTTGGAACATTAGGCTGCCATTCAGTAAGTTTATGGCTGATCTGTAGCCTGACTCCATCCACTTGCCTTGGTTTATGTCCCTTAATGGCATTGGTCAGCAAAAGTCTAGTGATATTAGATTTAAAATGATTTTTTAAGATGCAGTCAACTGCTTCATGTAGGAAGAGATTTCCAGACTACTACCACCTTTAGTGCAAAAATCTGTTTTGTAACTTCTGAAAAGTTTTAAGGAGCATCATAGTGAACTCAAAACATTAATTCTCTCTTTCTCCTGAATTGCCTGGCTCTGATTTTAAAGTTATGTCCTTTGATCTAGACTCTGCCTACCAGCACAAAATAAGTGTACAATCTATCCTTGTAATCTCTTGTAAAATCATCCCTTACCTTTCAGTATTCCGATTTCATATAATTTCTTCCCATAATTTAACCCTGTGAGTCTTGGGTGCCTGGACAGTTCCAAGATTAATATATCCTTCTTAAGGCAGAATGTCTGAAACTGCACACGTACTAAAGTGTGGGTCTTTGTATACCTCAAGCAAAGTTTCATCCACTTTATATCCTACATTGCTGAATATAAAGGCCAGCATTCCATTAGCCTTTCTAATTTTCTTTTGTATCTGTTGTTTATATTGTAGAGGCCTGTGTATATGGATCTCTTAAATTTCTTTGAACTCACACTGGCTGTAGCTTTCATTAAATAATATTGAAGTATTTCAACATAACCTATATAGCATTAATCTACATTTTGCACTCTCCTGTAACAGCAGTACCTGAACTGCAACCTCTTAATGTTGCCAATATCTAAATAACTTGTACGGAGATTGCGTGTTTTCACTTGTGCATCTCATTTGCTGATCTATTTTAATTTTTTGGAGTTTGGAATTGAATATTTGAATGTTCCTCACTGCTGGATAAATCCTTCGTTGCTCACATGTACACAAATGACTGGGAACAGAGATTAAAACCTTGTGTGGTGCCCCCAGGATTCATGACCCACAAGGACTGCAAGTTTGAGCATTCCTGTTGTACAAGTATTTGACTCTTCAACTTTACTGCGAAAGCTATTCCACTCGCTGAGTTCAGAGGTTTTCTTCCTTACCAGCTTGAACATTGTTGAATTGATCATTGCTGCTCAGCGTCTGAGTGAGGAGCATGAACTAATTATGAGTTATTGTTACTGTATGTACAGCAGCACTCAAAGTGGAAACTCTCCTGATTGTGTAGTACTTAGATTTCTTTTATCCAAAAAGAAAATGCTGAACTTAATACTCCATTAGAAGCAATTCTGGAATTGAGTGTACATCAGCCACCCAAATGATGAGGGAAGATTTGTGCTATCATAACCCATCATGTAAACAATTGAATTGTATGGGCTTGTTTTATTTCATGGTAACCAATAGCCCCAATTTGGCCTCACTAACAATACTGGTTAATGTACATTGGTAGGCATAGATCATATTATTAGTTGACACTTCATTGCACGCATGGGCCGTTATGTATATCTCAGGCTCATGGTTTTTTGGTTTTGATCCTGTTACTGCATCAACCTGATTTCCAGAACAATGAGTTGCAGCCTAGAATGGCATATGAATGTGGAAAAATATTACCTGACTACTTAGGAGAATAAAACATTGGTCACAGAATTGAGGAGTAAAACTCCTTCCCATTGTGTGCCCTCCTACTATAAGCTGACGGTAACATTTTTGCAGTTCTTTGGATCATTTGAGCAATAATGTGACTGAGTCGACAGGCTATACTTCCCGATGTTGTAAAGGTGAAAAAAAAACGAGGAGGAGAACATGAGTTTGATTAGAAGAGCTGACATTAAACTAAGCTGAATGTGTTCAGGCTTAGGATTGAACATTATACTGGTAACAAAAGTGTGTTAGACCTAAGAGTTCTACAGCACAAATACACCAGTCATTTTGGTTTTATCAGCAGGTTTCTCCCCAACATATAGACACATCATCCTCATATTTCCAACCAAATTACTGAAAACCAAGAATTTGATTCGACAACACTGAAGAATGGTGATATATTTCCAAACGAACTTGTATGTGGTGATGAGCTTTTACATCTCTTGGTCTTGTCCTTAAAAGTTATGGTGGTCATTGGTTTGGAAGGTGCAGAAAGTTTACCTAGATATTGCAATGAATCTTGTATTTAGTTATATTGCTGCTACTGTATCGAGGAGAAAGTGAATGTTTAAGTTAATGGTGTGCCAATCAATATTTTGTCCTGGATAGTTTCGCTCCTCTTGAATATTGTTGGAGATGTACTCATTCAGGGAAGTAGGGAGTATTCTTTGCACTCCTGCCATATCTATAGATAGCACCAGGCTTTGAGGAGTCAGGATGTGAATTACTGGCCAGAGATCCCCAGCTTCTGACCTGTTCTTGTAACCATATATTTATATGGCTAGTTCTGTTTCTGGTCAGTGGTAACCCAATGTCCAGGCTGGTAAATTCAGCAATTTCTTGAACTTTAGGAGGAGACGATTAGATTCTCTGTTGTTGAAGGTGGTCATTTCTGGTATTCGGATACAAGTGCAATTGATCAGCTGAAGCCTTCATGTTATCCAGGTCTTGCTTCTTGCAGATTCCTTCCTTCTCTGAGGAGTTGCTGGTTTTGCTAAACATTGCACTCAGCAGTGAATATTCCCACTTCTGAACTTACGATAGGCAGAAATCTGTTGATAAAGCAACTAAAGATGATTAAGCCGAGGGCACTACCCTGAAGAACTCCAATGGAGTTGGCCTGGAGTTGAAATAGTTGACTTCCAGCAACAGCAGTTGTCTTCTTTTGTGCTAGGTATGACTCCAACCAGTGGACAATTTTCCCCAAAGTTCCCATGACTTCAATTTTACTGAATTTCTTGATGTCATGTTGTTAAATGTTGTCTGGACGCACATCATATTTGGAGTTCAGCTCTTTTATTCATGTTTTGGCTCGGGTTGGAATGAAATCCAGTGTCAGATGGCACTGGTAAAACCAAAACTGAGTGTCAGTTCACAGGTTATTGCTTGAATATGCGCTGCCTGGGAGTTCCCAGTAATGGATCTATCTCTCCTCATTCCATCAATAAATCAGGCTGATGCACTGGAACACTGCACATTTTCCAGACCTGGACATCAGATTGTCAGCAAGGACCAACTTAGCCCTAATCCTTGATCACCTATACTGTTTCTTGCAGCCATTCCAACCCCATAAAGACCCTGCTTCTCAACATTTTTATTTCCAAATTCTCATCCCACCTCAACTGAGAAGGATAGTCGCTAGTTTGATATAAATAATTTGGATATAAAGGGACTGTCTCTACATGCTGCTCAAAACAGGCTGAGAACAAAACACTGGAGAATGGCTTTTCCACTTTATAGATGTGTACGTATGTGCGCCACCATTTATTCCTCAACCAACATTTCTGAAACAGATTGTCTGGTCATTAACACATTGACCTTTGTGGAGACTTGCTATGCAACCCACAGCAAGTGGACTCCAGTGATTCAAGAGGGCAGCTCACCACCACCTTCTCAAGGGCTATCAATGATGGCCAGCCAGCGACGCCCAAGTCTCTCAAATAAATTTGAAAAAAATACAAATAGGCTATTATGTTCCCTATTTTACTACACATCCTTCATTGGCTGTAAAGTGCTTTGAGATTAGGGTGCTAAATAAATGCCAGGTTTTTAAAAAATATCTATTCTGTGTGCATGCATCTATTTGCCTACATGGTATTTCTTCATCATGTTTCCTTCAGGATTAGAGGTTGATAATACAGCTTTTGATGCCAGTGAGATTTAGAGCTCTGCTTTTGACGAGTGTGCTCATTGTGACCAGCGATTTTCCAACTCCAAAACTGGCCATTGCTAGAGGATGCTGGAGTCAACCTGTTATGCTAACATGTAACTCGTGCCCAGAGTTTAAGTATTTGAAGTGTGTTAGCCTTAACACCTGCGATAACTATATGGGTGAGTACTTGACAATCGTTAAGAAACTGCTAAGCCTTTAGTTCGTGTAATTTATTACAAGTTGAGATTGTAGTAGATTCATGGAGCAAATATACTGCTTAATCGCAAAGTATGGTATAGATCAGGGAAGCAATTCAGACCATTAACCGATCATCCCAAAGAATGTCTAAGACCAATTGCCATAGCGCTCAACTGCTTTTTGAACTACTCCTCCATGACATTGTGCTTATTCTAGAAGTTTATCTTCATGAGTGGTTTCTAAACAGAATCTAGATGTAGTAGCCATTTTGAACCTCTTCACCTGTCCATGTGCTTGTGCCATTTTGCTCAATAGGGCAGCGTGATCTTTATTTTATTTGCACTTGGAATTAACTGTGACAAAATGGGTACAGAACAAAACTCTTACAGCAACATGCTTTGAAGATGATGCTGGGATGCAGAAACCTGGATTAATTAAATAAAGTTCACACTGGGTCTGTATCAAAAACCACATTTTCTTGTCTTCACTTCCCACCCAGGCTAAGGGACAAGGGATGTATTGTTCTCTCAACAATGCATGTCATCCTGTTTTATTCTAGAAAACACCAGGAGGTGGGAACAAAATATCTAATGTTTGTCAGCCTAAGTCCAGACTTGCCAGTTGTTTTTTTTTTAAAGATGTTTCAAACAACAGGAGTGGACTTTTAAATCAGTCTGTGAAATACCCCACTGTTTGCAAGAGGTGCTGCTTGAAGCTAACACTGGTATGTGCCAAGGATTTGAAATAGAACCAACAAAACAGTGGAATTTCTCCCTGTCAGGTCCATTTGGTCTCATTCCTTTGTTCATTTCCAGCTGTCCTTTAAATTTGTGTTTTCCATTTTTTTAATCAATTTATTTTGTAAAGGGTATTACCAGTTCTGTTTCCACTATTGTTTTTTTTGAAGGACAATCTATTTCATAAGAGTCTTTGAATTAAAATCACTTTCTAAACCTTTCTCGTTGTCCTTTTGGTGAGTGCCTAGTTGCCAAGGGCAAGTGTCTTTTTTTTCCTTAATGATCTGAACAAGCTTCTCGTGTAGAGCACAGCTCTCTGCTCCCCCCTCAACCTTGCAGGTGCAATGCTAACAGCCCCTTCTGCTGAGTTTAATATTCTCAAGAATGTGAATTTAAGCAGATTTCATCTTGCCCCTGTGCACTGATGAGTTGATTCTTTGTTCATATAGTCCAGGAATATTGATATTGCTCCGATGTTGTTCTGAACATTAATGCAAGTCATTGTTGATTTGACAGTAGTTTAAAATATTGCGAATATTCGGAACATATCAAAGTATTGTTCTTAGCACACATTCTGAGATGAGCAACATGATAAACCTGACCCACAAATTAGTTTAGCTGATGTCTTTCTACAAGCAAAACAATTTGCCGAATACTTCCTGTATTCTCAAAGACCATGCTCCTTTAACTGTGGAATTTGGAAATTCCTATTCAAATCAGGTTGTTTGTTGATAACTATGTTGTGACATCATCCACAATTGGTGTATTTTTTATATTTTATGTTCAACCGTTCACTTGATTCGCAAGTAACAAAATTTACTCTTGCACTGTTAAATTTATAATGAATTGTCGGTGCAATGATTGCCCAAACATGAAATGAGACCAATTGTGGTGTAGAAGTATAGCAGGGCTCAAAGACTTAGTACTGATGTGGTACTGACACAGCAGTTTTGTTCCAATCTGTAGCGTTCCCACAGAGCCCTCTGCAGTTAACCCCCTTACTGGGTGTGAACCACCAAACCCCGGTCATCTTGTTCACTGCAGCAGTTGAATGGTCACTTTTTTTCTTTGATACTGTGGCCAAATTTCAGCAAAAGTTGTCAAGTTATTGGGACCACCATAGGTATAATGTTTCCAAATCATTGGAAAAGTTGTGTTACAGGACACAGTGGCTGAGACACGGGCCTATTACTAGCCAACTGTAGTTAAAACAGCCTGCCCATAATAAGTTAAAGTGCTTTAAAAATATTTATTGTAACTCAACTGACAAAATTATGCTTTGTGAAGATTGTTATTACATTACGTATATTGTTAATTCCTGTTCTTTTCCAGTGCTGTTCAAGTAATGTACTATTTATTATTTTTTTAAGTCAATAAACCATTTTATTTCACTACAACTGAAATGATTGGTGACTTGCAGTTGGATAACTTGGATGTATTTCCTATATTACATAGGATGAACATTGCCTTCCATAGTACTTCGGTAGTTGCGTCACACTTTAGGGCATTCTGATGTTGTGAAAGGTGCTTTGTAAATGCAAGTCTTTCCTCCTGGATTTGACTTTTGGGTTATTTCCATCAACATTTGATGGAACACCTCCTAGTCCAACCTGAAATTAAAAAGATTTTGCACTTGAGTTATCAGTCACCCAGAAATATCAGGCAAGCTTTGTTTAGAGGAGGCAGCCAGGCTCTGCAGCTGAGTTTCCACCAAGTTAAATTGAATCAGAAGAGTTACTGATTATTTTGGGGTTGTGCTGACTCTCCTTGTGATGGGAAGCCAGGTGTTTAACCTTGAAGGCACTTAATCTGTGAGTTCACAACCAAGCTTTTTGGACCATGTATATCCAGGTGGAACAGTTTCCAGCAGATATTCTCTATCCCCTTGGTGTCAGTGCAACACACACTACCTCATAAATGTGAACTCAAGGACCACCACTCATTCCTAAGTCAAAGTTGGAGAGTCAACACTTGGTAAACTATCTCAAGGGCTGAGTAACTGCACCAAGTAGCACAGACAATAGACTTCAGACTGACTTTATTTTGAACCTTCAGGGTGTGTGCTTTTTTTGTCAGCTAACATCTGGATGTGTAAGACAATTTCCTGATGGATCAGACTTCCTGTGAAAGCATCATCAAGTATGTAAAGGTGCTATATAAATGCAAGCTTGTTCAGTGCATCTCCTGAAATGATGCGGGTAAAGCTTCTGTTCTTCCTCTGTGAGACATTGACTTCAGTTGTTTGAGACAAATACCCTCGTACAAGTCACAGCCTTTGGGAAGAAAACTGCAGATCAAATATATTTTAAATGAATGTATTGGCTTAAAATGCAGCACAGAGCTCTGCAAAGAATATATCTGTTCCTACAAACTCCACATTGCATAAATGAGAAACCATTGAGAGATTATGGTTATAGTTATAGTATGATGTTATAGAACATAGAAGGATACAGCGCAGTACAGGCCCTTCGGCCCTCGATGTTGCGCCGACCGAGTCCTACCTAACCTATACTAGCCCAATAACTTCCAAATGCCTATCCAATGCCCGCTTAAATGAACATAAAGAAGGAGAGTTCACCACTGATACGGGCAGGGCATTCCATGAACTCACAACCCGCTGTGTGAAGAATCTACCCCTAACATCTGTCCTATACCTACCACCCCTTAATTTAAAGCTATGTCCCCTAGTAACACCTGACTCCATTAGCGGTAAAAATGTTAGTTGAAGTTATTCTGGAGAGTGAGTTAAATGACCAGTTAGTGTTGGTCTGGGGAAGGATTTTTGGTGAGCACACTGGGCTCTCTGATATTCACCTGAAATAAAACTAGCTCTAATAGAAGGATCAAGAATATTTAGTGACATTTTTATTATGAAGTTGTACACATTTCCTCAGCTAAATAGGAAGCTTCTGGGAGACCTGCATCAAAGGAGCCTGGAGGCTGAGCTCTGAGCTGTTCACAGCTTCAGGATTTAATATTCCATGTTGTTGTGGTTCTGTTCGCCGAGCTGGGAGTTTTTGTTGCAAATGTTTCGTCCCCTGTCTAGGTGACATCGTCAGTGCTTGGGAGCCTCCTGTGAAGCGCTTCTGTCATGTTTCCTTCGGCATTTATAGTGGCTTGTCTCTGCCGCTTCCGGTTGTCAGTTGCTGTCCGCTGCAATGGCCGCTTTATTGGATCCAGGTCAATGTGTTTGTTGATAGAATCAGTGGATGAGTGCCATGCATCTAGGAATTCCCTGGCTGTTCTCTGTTTGGCTTGTCCTTTAATAGTAGTGTTGTCCCAGTCGAATTCTTGTTGTTTGTCGTCTGTGTGTGTGGCTACTAAGGATAGCTGGTCATGTCGTTCCCTTTAGAAAGGAGACGAAACATTTGCAACAAAAACTCCCAGCTCGGCGAACAGAACCACAACAACGAGCACCCGAGCTACAAATCTTCTCCCAAACTTTAATCTTCCATTGCTGTCCTCTCCCAAAGTGTTGTGGGTGCTTCATATTGATGCATTGTGGAAGTGTCTCCATTTCACTTGAGAATTACTCTTGGATCACACCAGCCAGGCAACAGCACCATCCAAGTCTCTCCCTCGTGTTTTCATCATGCGGGAAGTTTGAATGTTTGGCCCCGAGTGGCCAGGCAGGTGTCTCTAATGTGAGTACATGTCGGCTCCGGTAAAGAGCTCTGATTTGTTGCCATGTTCGTTCTGTCCTTGAATCCTCGTGTCCCGTAAATACTGACCTTCTGAAAGCAACTATCTCAAACCAAAATAACAACAAAGCACTGCAGATACTGGCAATCTGAAACAAAGTGCTGGAGAAACAGCAGGTCAGGTAGCATTCGGGTAGATAGATAGACAGACAGACAGTTAATGATTTCTTTTCACTTTTGTTGTTTCGATGATGTAAATGTAATGTCACTGTGCACTCGTAATTAAGAAGCCGACTGTAACTCTTTGGGGACATGGGTTCAAATACCTTCATGGCAGCTGCTGGAATTTAACAAATGAATAAATCCAGTAATAGATCCATTAATAATGGTAGCTATAAAACTGTCAACTGTACATAGAAACAAACATGTTCATAAAAGTCCTTTTAAGAAAGGACATGTTAAACCCTTCCTTGGTCTTACATGTGACTCCAGAGCCAGAGTGATGTGGTTGACTCTTACCTATTTTCTGAAATGGTCTAACAACCCACTGCGTTCAAGTGCAGTTGGAATGGGCAACAAATATTGGCCTTGCCAGTGACCCCCACAGTACTTGAAAGAATAACAAAAACGTACATCTGCCACAATTCCTCTGTTCATCAGATCCAGGGTTTTTAAAAGCACTTTACTTAGAAAGCAGAGCATCAGAATCAGAGGTATCTCAATTAGAAATTCAAGCATTTCCTGAATTCCATAAAACATATCATCATCATGTTCAAGTCTGTATTGATTAGAATCTTGTTCCACGTTCTGACTTTTACTAAAAATGTTAAGATCAAAATGGAATATGATGCAGAATGAAGGGAGTGAAAAATATACATCAGTGTGTGTCATCAGAGTAAGTATGAATAGAATGATATAATGAGTGGTGAGTCCCAGCAAAACAATGAGTGTTGAACACTCTGATGAATCTGAATCTGAGATGAATACAAAGGACATGGAACATAGAGATGTGCACTGCAGTAAGTTTTTTTTTAAGGATTCTTCAATGAAAGTGGAAGAGAAAGGCTGAATGCAATCCAAAGACTCTTGATTGAGTTTTTTGAAGAAGTAACAAACAGGATTGATAATGGCAGAGTGGAAGATGTGATCTATATGGACTTCGGTAAGGCGTTCGACAAGGTTCCCCATGGGAGACTGTTTAGCAAGGTTAGATCTCATGGAATACAGGGAGAACTAGCCATTTGGATACAGAACTAGCTCAAAGGTAGAGACAGAGGGTGGTGGTGGAGGGTTGTTTTTCAGACTGGAGGCTGGTGACCAGTGGGGTGCCATAAGGATCAGTGCTGGGTCCTCTACTTTTAAATGATTTGGATGCTAGCATAAGAGGTACAGTTAGTAAGTTTGCAGATGACACCAAAATTGGAGGTGTAGTGGACAGCGAAGAGGGTTACCTCAGATTACAACAGGATCTGGACCAGATGGGCCATTGGGCTGAGAAGTGGCAGATGGAGTTTAATTCAGATAAATGTGAGGTGCTGCATTTTGGTAAAGCAAATCTTAGCAGGACTTCTACACTTAATGGCAAGGTCCTAAGGAGTGTTGCTGAACAAAGAGACCTTGGAGTGCAGGTTCATAGCTCCTTGAAAGTGGAGTCGCAAGTAGATAGGATAGTGAAGAAGGCGTTTGGGATGCTTTCCTTTATTGGTCAGAGTATTAAGTACAGGAGTTTGGAGGTCATGTTGTGGCTGTACAGGACATTGGTTAGGCCACTGTTGGAATATTGCGTGCAATTCTGGTCTCCTTCCTATCGGAATGATGTTGTGAAACTTGAAAGGGTTCAGAAAACATTTACAAGAATGTTGCCAGGGTTGGAAGATCTGAGCTATAGGGAGAGGCTGAACAGGCTGGGGCTGCTTTCCCTGGAGCATCGGAGGCTGAGGGGTGACGTTATAGAGGTTTATAAAATTATGAGAGGCATGGATAGGATAATTATACAAAGTCTTTTCCCTGGGGATGGGAAGTCCAGGACTAGAGGGCATAGGTTTAGGGTGAGAGGGGAAAGATATAAAAGAGACCTAAGGGGCAACGTTTTCACGTAGAGGGTGGTACATGTATGGAATGAGCTGCTAGAGGATGTGGTGGAGTCTGTTACAATTGCAACATTTAAGAGGCATTTGGATGGGTATATGAATAGGAAGCGTTTGGAGGGATATGGTCCAGGTGCTGGCAGGTGGGACTAGATTGGGTTGGGATATCTGATCGGCATGGACGGGTTGGACCGAAGAGTCTGTTTCCATGCTGTACATCTCTATGACTCTGAACATAAAATATCAATATCGTCACAGGAAGAGAGAATGCTCATTTTCATAGAATCCATACAGTGTGGAAACAGACCATTTGGCCCAACAAGTCCACACCGATCCTCCATATTTGGTCTGTGGGAAGGATCTGGAGTTCCTGAGGAATCTTGGGTCCCTAGTGCTGTGAGGCAGCAGTGCTAACCAATGAGTCACCATACTGCAATGCAACACATAAACTTGACAAAACTTAATCTAGCAAGCTGAAGTTATATCTCAGCTTCCACCTCACCAACCTCCGTGTATCACATCATCCTCTGTCATTTCCGCCACCTACAAATGGACCCCACCACCAGATATATGTTTCCCTCCCCACTCCTATCCGCTTTCCCTAAAGACTTATTTCCTCATCAGGTCCACGCCCACCCTCCCCTCCCAGCTCTTTCCCTACCACCGCAGGAATTGCAAAACCTGTGCCCACACATTTCCCCCCCCCCCCACCCAAGGCACCAAAGGAGCCTTCCATATCCATCAAAGTTGCACCCGCACTTCCACACATCAATTTACTGTATCCGTTTCTCCTGATTTGGTCTCCTCTACATTGGGGAGACTGAACGCAGAGCGCTTTATGGAATATCTCCAGGACACCCGTACCAACCAACCCCACTGTCCCATGGCCGAACATTTCAACTCCCTCTCCCGCTCTGCCGAGGACATGCAGGTCATGGGCCTCCTCCATCGCCACTCCCTCACCCCCCGACGCCTGGAGGAAGAGCACCTCACCTGCCTCCGGACCCCCCAACCCCATGGCATTAATGTGGATTTCACCAGTTTCATCATTTCCCCTCCTTATCCTAGTTTCAGCCTTCCAGCTCAGCACCAGCCTCATGACTTGTCCCACCTGTCCATCTTCCTTCCTGCCTATCCATGCCATTCTCCCCTCCGACCTATCACCTTTACCCACCTCCATCCACCTATTGCAATCTCAGCCACCTTCCTCCTAGCCCCTCCCATTTATCTCTCCAGCACTGCATTCTCGACTCTAATCTCCAGCATCTACAATCCTCACTTTCGCCTAAGTTATGTCAAGCCCAATCTACTCAATCACCGTAATATCACCAGTGTAATTGCTGTCTCTGATATAGAAACATTCAAATTCCAAGCACAGCTTATAATTCCAATCTGCAAGGCGTCTTTTGTCTACTTAGCGGATGCATGAAATGTCCTGAGGAAAGGCACAACCCATGTGTTCCAGTAACATCAGTGATGGTTGGAGCACAGGCTCACACCTTTGTTGAGAGAAGGTGACTGAAAGTTACATATTGGGGGGAAATAAGATTGCAGGATCAGAAATGGTGGATTTGGGGCACATAGTGTTCTTCGAAGAGAAGATAGATGCACGGTAGGGCAAAATCCCAAAGATATTTGTAGATGGTAAACCTTTTCAAAGTGATACATTGGGAAGTATACAAAAATTGACGAGGAGGGTTTGTCGAGATTTAAGAGTAAGATGCAGAATACAAGTTAGAGTTTGTATGATTAGGGATTTGTGGGAAACATTGAAGATTTGAAACTTGAATGGGGTGATATTGTGAAGGTGGTGAATGTATGGTCCTGTGGAAGAAACAATTTTGGATCAAATTAATCTAATTCCAGCCAGGAAGTCATTGTTGATCATCATAAATACCCTTCCAGGAAAGAAATCTGCTGTTCTTGCAGGGTCTGGCCTAGATGTGGCTCCAGAATCAGGGGAAGGTGGTTAAACAACTGTCTCAAATGGACAAGCAAGCTCCTAAGCTTAAGGGCAGTCAGGGATGGGTAATTCCTGGATTTGCTAGTGATGTATACATCTCGTGACTAAAATAAAAATAAAACAACATTGTCGAATTTAGCTTTGTGAAGCTGGTAGAATGGGACAGGGGAATAGGGTGCAGTAACTGTTTGAGAGCCAAATAGAGTCATAGAGATGTACAGCATGGAAACAGACCCTTTGGTCCAACCCATCCATGTTGACCAGATATTCCAACCCAATCTAGTCCCACCTGTCGGCACCCGGCCCGTATCCCTCCAAACCCTTCCAATTCATATAACCTTCCTCATGCCTCTTAAATATTGCAATTATACCAGCCTCCACCACATCCTCTGGCAGCTCAATCCATACACGTACTACCCTTTGTGTGAAAAAGTTGCCCAGTAGGTCTCTTTTATATCTTTCCCCTCTCACCCTAAACCGATGCCCTCTAGTTCTGGACTTCCGGACCCCAGGGAAAAGACTTTGCCTATTTACCTATCCATGCCCCTCATAATTTTGTAAACCTCTATAAGGTCACCCGTCAGCCTCCGACGCTCCAGGGAAAACAGCCCCAGCCTGTTCAGCTTCACCCTATAGCTCAGATCCTTCAACCCTGGCAACATCCTTGTAAACCTTTTCTGAACCCTTTCAAGTTTCACAACATCTTTCTGATAGGAAGGAGACCAGAATTGCACGTAATATTCCAACAGTGGCTTAACCAATGTTCTGTACAGCCACAACATGACCTCCCAACTGCTGTACTCAACAGTCTGACCAATAAAAAATGGAAATATATAGTAATTGATTTATACAGTTGTCATGATATGGAATGCAGTACCTCAATTAAAGTTCAAATCCAGCATGAACTGCTTCAGTGGATTTTTCTGGGTTAATTTACTGTTTGAAAACAGGCAGTGGAATCAGATTCACCTGATTTGACATTTCATTGACAGCCTGAAACAGGAGACCAACAGTCACAAAAAATAGAAACCTTAGTTGAGATGGAAGGCAGAGGTATCTCTGGCAGAAGATCGGCTTGTTATGACAAGTGAATCAGCTGCGTCTGCTTAATTTGTTCCTCGAGTGATGTGCAATTGTGATTGAACACACTGTGTCCAACTCCTTATTTAGTTTGTTTCAGTTCACATCCATTGCTATCTCCTGGGTATGCCTATGAGAACATTTGTATCTATCTGTTCATTATTAAATACTGGAAAGGTCAGACCTTAGAGTGAAACCTGACTTGATAGATCATTTATTCTTATTATTTATCATAGAGGTCAGTCACTGAACATATCCTTAAAGATCTTCAAATATACCTTTATCAAAAACAGGTAAGTTTATTACACAAAAGGAAAGGATGGACTATTTCACACTGTACAAGAGCTACTGGACTAATCTCATTAAAGCCATCAGAAAGATTCAACCTTTTTATCAGTGCAATACCCTCATAGATACTTCAGCCTCCGTGCAGAGTCATAGAGTCCTCGAGATGTACAGCACAGAAACACATCCTTCGGTCCAACCCGTCCTTGCCAACCAGATATCCCAACCCAATCTAGTCCCACCTGGCCCATATCCCTCCAAACCCTTCCTATTCATATACCCAACCAAATGCCTCTTAAATGTTGCAATTGTACCAGCCTATCCATGCCCCACATAATTTTGTAAACCTCTATAAGGTCACCCCTCAGCCTCCGATACTCCAGGGAAAACAGCCGCAGCGTGTTCAGCCTCTCCCTGTAGCTCAGATCCTCCAACCCTGGCAACATCCTTGTAAATCTTTTCTGAACCCTTTCAAGTTTCACAACATCTTTCTGCTAGGAAGGAGACCAGAATTGTCTACCTCTACGTGAAAGCTCCTTAGTCTGGTGGCATGAGTACAGTTCCCCTGATAGAAATTGCTGCACGTTCATTCAATTATGTTTTCTTTAGTTCATGTCTCTCACTGAGACCTTTAAAAGTGCTAACTCAGCTGAATTATTGCTTAACATGGGTTTTCTTTACACTTGTGTTCAATAGAATGGTTTTCTTCCTGATACCTCAAAAGTCTTCAGCTTCTGGAGCTTTCATCTTATTGATCCAAGATCTCAGGACTTCTTCTCAGAGACACCAGAGGTAACGGTGTAGGAGTGGGGAGAGAGCTGATTCCTGGAGGTCCTCTGGCTATGATTAGCCAGAAGCAGGCAAGGGCAGTCCCGACCACCATGAGAATGTGTTGGAGGAGGTTGATAAGTCAGGTTACAAGAGGGAATAGTTCACCCTTAGTTCAGGTACAGAGGATGCCAATTGTAACTTTGGAGGTAGGGAGGCAGGTTCTGAACATAGTAGGAGCCAAGAGTTTTTTTTTGAGGGGATAAAGATGACAATTTTAAAGGAGAGAGTGACCAATACCTTTGGCTGAGGTGGAGTGGAGATTGGTTGGCAATTTGGTGGGAATAGGGTGGAGAGAGCAGCAAGTTAATCACATGGACAACATGAGCTCAGGGAGAGCATGAAGGAAGATAGCAGAGAAACGTGAGAAAAATACAAGTTCATGACCTGAGCAGGTGAAGACTTCAGGTGAATTGAACCCATTGAAACTGGAAGCGAGGGATATGGCAGAGACAACTATTTAGATTGTCTAAATCTTAGTGACTAAAGTCCAGTGTTCTCAGAAATCAGCACAGCATGTCTGCAGCAGTAAAAAAAAACAACCACCTAACTATTCTAATCCCATTTTCCAGCGTATGGCCTTGTGTGCTTGGCAGTGTTGGAAAATGGGATGAGCGTCTAAATACTTCTTCAATGTCATGGGTTTCTGCCTCAACCACCCTTGCAAGCAGTGAATTCCAGATTCCCACCTTGGGAATCAAGGTCCCTCTGATCCTCGGTGCTTCCCAGGGTCCTACTGTTTATCATGGATTCTCGTGTCATCTTTGTCCTGCCCAAGTGCATCACTTCACATTTATCCAGATTGAATCTATATGCCACTGATCAGCCCCACCTGACCAGCTTGTAATTGAGGCTAGCTTCTTCACAACTTACCTTACCATCAATTTTTGCACCATTTGCAAACTTACTGAACAGTCCTCCTACATTTAAGTCAAACTCATTTACCTAAACTACAAACGTGACCCCCCCCCCCCCGCCCAAAACATGACCCCTGTGGGAGCCCATTGGATATAGACTTTCAACTGGAAAAACATTCCTCAACCATCACCCTCTGTCACTGAGCCAATTGTGGATCTCATTTGCTAAATTTCCTTGGATCACACCTTGGCTATCAGTCTCTCATGTTAGGCCTTACCAAACACCTTGCTGAAGTCCAAGTAGACTACATCAAAACCATTGCCCTCATCTACACACCTGATCCACCTCTTCGAAAAATGCAGTCAAGTTGGTCAGACATTACTTCCCCTTAACAAAACTATACTGATTGTTCTT
Organism: Hemiscyllium ocellatum; assembly: GCF_020745735.1. Taxonomy (NCBI): domain Eukaryota; kingdom Metazoa; phylum Chordata; class Chondrichthyes; order Orectolobiformes; family Hemiscylliidae; genus Hemiscyllium; species Hemiscyllium ocellatum. The sequence goes on from NC_083442.1 coordinate 13,870,865, forward strand.
CATTAATCCCTACCTCTCCAGATGCAGATTAATTCTATGCCCCAGAATTGCTTCCAATAGTTTCCTAACTAGAAGTCAGACGATTAGCCTTAGTTTCCTAGTTTATCCCTTGCTCCCATATCGTCGAATAATGATAGCATGTTGCCTGTCCTCCAGTCCTCTGGCTTTTCTTCTGTGGTCAGAGAGAAATTGAAAAGTTTTGCAAGCACCACTGCTTTTCCTCCCTTGCCTCAATTAACAACCTGGGATACATTCCACCTGGCCCAGGAGTTTTATCTAATTTTAAGTCTGCCAGACAGTCAGAAACTCTTCTGTGTTAATTTCTTTAATTCTATCAAAGACCTTCTCCCTAATTTCCATATCCATATAATCTCTCTCTCACTAATGAACACTGACTCAAAGTATTCATTTAGAATCCTACCTACCTCCTCTGGCTCCATGATCAAATTTCTGCTGTGCTCCTCAGTATCATTTTACACTTAATGGATCTTAAAAACAGCTCAGGATTTTCCTTTATTCTGCCACGATCCTTTCACACCCAACTCTCTGAATCTCCCTTTTCAAGTTCCCTTTTGCATATTCTATACTCCTCTGGGACTTCTACTGTTTTCAGGCCTCAGTATCCACCATCTGCTTCCCAATTTCTCTTAATCCAATGCTGGACATCCCTCAATATCCAGGATGCCTTTTAAGAATTCCACTCCCTCAAAACCTTTCACATCTTGACTACTGCAGTTAACGTTAGGAAAGTTGAACTCCCCAACTGTAACCATCCAATTACTTCTATACATCTGCACTGTGCCCACATAGCTGCTGTTCTATTTCTCTCAGGCTATTAGGGGCATTGTAGTACACTCCCAGCAATGTAATTGGTCTGTTTTGGTTTTTAAGTTCTATCCATATGGCTTCATTTGAGGAGCTGCCTAAAATAACATGCCTCCTTACTGCTGTAATTGATTCCCTGATCAAAATTGCAACACCTCTTCTTCTTTGACCTGCTTCCCTGTCTCACCTGAAGACCTTCTATTCTGGAATATAGAGCTGCCAATCTTGTCCCCTTCACAACCACGTCTCATTAACAGGAATTACACCACTACCTCATATTTGAATTTGTTCCCTCAACTTATCCGTCTTGTTCATGAGGCTCTTGGAATTCAAGTAGACGCTTTGACTCACTTGTTGGGAATCTTCTCATTTTGGTTGTTTATCTCCCACCTGCTGAACATTCTCTGGATCACATTCCCTGCCAATTTAGTTTAAATGTGGAGGAGCCAGTGTTGGACTGGGGTGGACAAAATTAAGTCACACAGCACCCGGTTATACTCCAATAGGTTTATTTGGAAGCACTAGCTTTCGGAGCACCGCTCCTTTGTCAGTTACCTGGTCAACCAAATAAACCTGTTGGAATAAAATCTGGTGTTGTGTGATTTTTAATTTAGTTTAAACCCTTCCCAACAGCCATAATCATAGAGGTCTACAACATGGAAACAGGCCCTTCAGCCCAACTTGCCTATGCAGCCCAATTTTCACAATTAAACTCAGCCCATTTGCCTGCATTTGGGCCCTGTCCCTCCAGACCTATCCCAGGCATATACTTGTCTAAATGTTTCCTAAATGATGAAATTGGACTTGCCTCCACTGCTACCTCTGGCAGCCCATTCCAGACACCACCTGCTATGTGAAAGAATTACCCCTCTCCCCTCTCGCCTTAAACCTATGCCCTCTAGTTTTAGACTCCCCTACCCTGGGGAAAAGCTGACCCTTCAGTCTCCAATGCTCCAGGGAAAAAAAGTCCCAGCCTAACCAGCCTCTCTTTATAACTGAAACCTTCCAGTCCAGGTAACATCCTAGTGAATCTTTTCTGCACTGTTTCAAGTTTAATAATATCCTTTCTATAGTAGGGCAACCATAACTGCTCACACCAACGTTTTGTACAGCTGCAACAAGATGTTCCAACTCTCCTATATTCACTGCCCTGACTGACGAAAGCAAGCATTCCGAAAACCTTTTTCTTCACCCTGTCTACCTGTGAGTCCACTTTCAAGGAGCTATGACCCTGTACCCCTAGATCTCTTTGTTCTATAACACTCCCCAGGGTCCTACCATTGACTGTGTAACTCCTGCCCTGGTTGACCCATCAAAATGCAACTCATTGCATTTACCTAAATTAAACTCCCATCTGTTATTCCTCAGCCCACTGGCCCAGATGATTAAGATCTCACTGTAGTCCCACATAACCTTCTTCACTGTCCACTAAGCCACAAATCTTACTGTCATCCACAAACTTACTAACCATGCCTCCTAAATTCTCATCTATATCATTTGCATAAATAACAAATAACAATGCACCCAGCCCCAATCCCTGTGGCACACTACTGGTCACAGGCCTCAAATTTGTAAAACAATCCTCTATCACTACCACTACCTTCTACCGTCAAGCCAATTTTGCATCCAATTGGTTAGCTCTCTCTGATCCCTTGAGATATAACCTATCATGCAGTACCTTGTCAAAGGCCTTGCTAAAGTTCATGAAGATAACGTTTACTGCACAGCCATCTTCTACTTTCTTGGTGACCTCTTCAAACTCTCAATCAAATTCATTCAACATGATTTCCCATGCACAAGTCAACACTGACTATCCTAATTGAGTATTTGGCCCTCCAAATGCTTTTAGATCCTGTCTCCCAGAATCCCCTCCAACAATGTAACCACCACAGACATTAGGCTCACTGGTCTGTAGTTCCCAGGGATTTCCCTGCAGCCCAATGTTGTAATGACACAACATGAACCACCCTCCAATCTTCAGGCATTTCCATGTGACTGTTGATAATACAAATATCTCTGCTAGGGGCTTTGCAATTTCCTCCCTAGTCTCCCACAAAGTCCTGGGGTTCACTTCATCAGCTCCCAGGATTTAATCTAGCTTCATATCCAGCACCTTCTGTTCAATAATGTAAACTTTCTTCAAGATATCACTGTTTATTTGCCCAAGTTTCTTAGCATCATGCCTTTCTCAATGGTAAATACTGATGAGAAATAGTCATTTAGGATCTCATCCATCTCTTGTGGCTGCACAGATAGATGACCTTATTGATCTTTAAGGGACCCTATTCTCTCCCTTATTACTCTTTTGCTGTTCATGTACTTGTAGAATCTCTTTGGATTCTCCTTTACCTTTTCTGCCAAAGCCATCTCAGGTCCTCATTTAGTTCTCCTGATTTCTCTCTCAAGTGTACTCCAACACCTTCTATATGCCTCAAGGAATTCACTTGATCCTAGCTGGCTAGACGTGTCATATGCCTCCTTTTTCAAGACCAGGGACTCAATAACTCGAGTCACTTAGGGTTTCCTCCTCCTGCCAGCCCTACCCTTCACTCTAACAGGAACATGCTGGCCCTGAACCCTCATCACCCCACTTCTGAAAGCCTCCCACTTATCAGCTTGCTAACAACCTCCTCCAATCAACATTTGAAAGTTCCTGTCTAAGACCATCAAAATTGGCCTTATCTCAATTTAGAACTTTAATATGTGGACCAAACCTATCTTTTCCATAGCCATTTAAAAAACTGATGGAATTATGGTCACTGGTCCCAAAGCACTCGCTCTACTAACACTCCCATCACTTGCTTACTCCCCAAGAGGACATGAAGTTTTGCCCCTTTTCTAGTATGGCCAACTACATACTGCATAAGAAATTCTTCCAGAACACACTTCACAAATTTCTCTCCATCGAAGCCCTTAACACTATGGCAGTGCTGGTCAATATTAGGAAAGTTAAAATCCCCTACAATTGCAACCCTATTATTCTTGCAGCTACCAGCTATCTCCTTCCATATTTCTCCTTAATCTCCTGCTGACTATTTTAGGTCCTAGAGTACAATATTATCAAAGTGATCTCCCCCTTTTTATTTGAATGGACTCAGTGGACAAACCCTCAAGAATGTCCACTCTTAGTCCTGCCATGATCTCCCTCATCAAAAATGCAAACTCCCCCATCTCTGTTGTCTCCCCTTCTATCCTTCCTATAGCATCTGTACCCTGGAACATTGACCTGCCAGTCCTATCCCTCCCTCAGCCACGTTTCTGTTTTAGCTATAATATCCCAGTTCCATGTACCTGTCCATGCCCAGAGTTCATTTGCCTTTAATGCTGAGGCCTGTTGCATTGAAATAAATGCAATTTAACCCAAACTACCCTTACTGCCCGCGCTGTCTAGTACTGAGATTACCAACACTGCCTTTACTATTTAACTTGCTGTCATTAACTTGGGAACTGTCCTCAACCTTCTCTTTCGTCTCCCACCTCCCCTAACAGACTAGTTTAAACCCTCTAGAGAGACTCGAGTAAATCTCCCACCAGGATGTCGGTTCCCCTCCAGTTCAGATATAATCTGTCCCTCTTGTACAAGTCACCTCTACCCCAGAAGAGATCCCAGTGATTCAAGAATCTGAATCCCTGTCCCCTACACACAGCTCTCAAGTCACACCTTCCATCTGCCATATCCTCCTATTCCTACTTTCGCTAATACGTGGAATTGGAAATAGTCCAGAAATTACTACCTGTGAGGTCCTCCATTTTAACGCTCTGCCTAACTCCCTCTAATCCCTCTTCAGGACCTCATTCCTTTTCTGACATATATTGCTGGTAAAATAACATCTGGCTGCTCACCCTCCCTCTTAAGAATTTTATGCAACTGCTCAGAGATGTCCTTAACCCTGTCACCAGGGAGGCAACACATCATCCTGGAATCATGATCGTAGCCACAGAAGCACCTGATTGTGCCCCTGACCAGTCATATTCGCTTCAACTTTGCCCGACCCTGGTCTACAGCAGAGCTGGTCATGGTGCCACAGGCCTGGCTGCTATAGTTGTACCCCACAATAGTATCCAAAACAGTTATACCTGTTTGAGAAGGGAATAGCTACAGGAGACTCCTACTCTACCCTGCTACCTCACTTGGCTTAAGTGCAACCCATCCACTTTCTACAGATCCCACCACCCTCAAAAACAGCCCCAATTTCCCAGAAACATTAAAGTCCTTTCTCCTGTAACATGGTTAAAAATCACACAACACCAGGTTATAGCCCAACAGGTTAATTTGGAAGCACTAGCTTTCGGAGCGCTGCTCAATCACCTGATGAAGGAGCGGCACTCTGAAAGCTAGTGTTTCCAAATAAACCTGTTGGACTATAACCTGGTGTTGTGTGATTTTTAACTTTGTCCACCCCACTCCACTACTGGCTCTTCCAATTGCGTGCAGTATACGGAGTAGAGTAAATGAGCTTCTGGCACAGATCGAAATGGGCAGGTATGATATGGTGGGCATCACGGAGACATGGCTGCAGGGGGATCAGGATTGGGAGCTAAATATCCAAGGATATACAGCTTATTGAAAAAATTGAGCAGTTGGGCAGAGGGGCTGGGGTTGCCTTGTTAGCAAAAAATGAAATTAAATCAATAGCAATAAACAAAGTAGGGTCAAATAACGTAGACTGTGTGGGTAGAGTTGAGGAACTACAAAGGTTTTAAAAAAAAGGGTGTTAGCTGTAGGCCTCCAAACTGTAGTCAGGATTTGGGATATAAGGTAAGAAAGGACAGCACTGCTTCTCACAGCGCCAGGGGACCTGGATTCGATTCCAGTCTCGGACGACTGTCTGTGAGGAGTTTGCACATTCTCGCAGTGTCTGCACGAGTTTCCTCCAGGTGCTCCGGTTTCCTCCCACAATCTAAAGATGTGCAGGTTAAGGTGCATTAGCCATGCTAAATTGCTATAGTGTTTAGGGATATTGTAGGTTAGGTGCGTTAGGAGAAATGTAAAGTAATAGGGCGAATGGAGTTTCTGGGAGTAATTCAGGAAACACGGAAGAGATTCATCCCAAGGAAAAAGAAGCATGACACAGGGAGGATGAGGCAACCATGGCAGTCAGGGATAGCATAAAAGCAAAAGAGAAAGCATATGGGAACCAGAGGTTTGGGAAACCTACAAAGACAAACAGAGGACAATGAAAAAAGAAATAAGGAGGGAGAAGTTTAATTAGGAGACTAAGCTAGCCAGTAATTTTAAATAAGATTGAAAGAGTTTCTTTAGACATTAAAAGCTCAAAAAAGACACAAACGTGGACATTGGGCTGCTGGAAAATGTTGCAGGAGAGATGGTAATGAGGAACAAGGAAATGGCTGAAGAACTGATTAATTACTTTGTATCCTTCTTCATGGCAGAAGACACGAGTAATATCCCAAAAATTCAACAGCGTGAGGGGGCAGAGCTGAATATGGTGGCCATCACCAAGGAAAAGGTGCCAAAAGAACTGTAAGATCTGAAAGTGGATAGATCACCCGACCAGATGACCTGGTTCTAAAGGAGATAGCTGAAGACATAGCGGAGGTGTGAGTGGTGATCTTTCAGGTATCACTGGCGTCAGGGAGGGTCCCAGAGGACTGGAAAATTGCTAACATGACACCCCTTTTTTTTTATAAATATTTTTATTGAAAACCTTTTAAATTTTTTTACAAAACACTTATATACAAAGAAAAAGAATAACACTGTCAAAACAGAAACAAAAGGCAGTACAAAGGCCATAACACAGTACCATTGTTAATAAATGACCTACTATTCCTCCAAAACAAACACATCTACATAAACTAAACTACAAGCATATTAAATAAATACGAACAAACTAAATTCAAGTAACTTAAATTCTATCTCACTACTTTATTCTATTTCACTCACCACACCTGCACGGAGGCTTCCGTCCCTGGGAGCACCAGCTATGGTACCTGTATTCTCTTTCCCCAGCCTCTCCCTCCCAGTATTCCATGAGCACCCTTACTGACTCCTACGGCTATACCACAGCCCTAATTAATATTACTGATAAGTCTGTGTCTGTATAATTTAGGAGAACGTGAGGACTGCAGATGCTGGAGATCAGAGCTGAAAAATGTGTTGCTGGAAAAGCGCAGCAGGTCAGGCAGCATCCAAGGAGCAGGAGAATCAACGTTTTGGGCATGAGCCCTTCTTCAGCTTATGCCCGAAACGTCGATTCTCCTGCTCCTTGGATGCTGCCTGACCTGCTGCGCTTTTCCAGCAACACATTTTTCAGCTCTATATAATAGAAAAACTATTCCGTTTTGTGTTGCACCATATTTGTGAGGTTGTCTTGGGGGAGATGCTCCATCACCAGCCTACACCACCCCATAAGACCTGGTGGTTTTTCCAACGTCCAATTCACTAGAATGTTCTTCCTCGCACAGTGGGTAAGAATATTACACAATCTCTTCCCATGTTCCCCCAGAGAGGGCAAATTTGGCAACCCCAGAAGAAGTATCCACGTTAATTTAAATCCCCTGATGTGCTTTCGCTCCCTTACTATAGCACTCCAGTATCTCTGGGCCTTACAACAGGACCAGCAACTTATACTAATTTTACATTTGGCTCACCCTGATGACACTCCTCTCTTGAACTTCGCGAGCCTCTCTGACACCATATGAGCCCTATGTAAGCTCTTCAATTGCATAGCCTGTGCTCTGTTACATACTGAAATTTTTCTTACATTTCCCCGGATGTCTTCCCATACCTCCGATGGGATATCCTCTCCTAACTCTTGATTCCATGTCCAACAGAGTCCTTCCATATCCCCCAGGGCCCAACCTTTCTGTAAATGATATAAAGTACTGAGTGAACTGTACACTGATGTATTCTTTTCTCCATGTCTGACTTGTAACACTGACCCAGGAGCGTAGTCTTCCTCGGTATATAGTCCCTTATCTGGAATGTCCATATTAAACAATCCATATTTCTGACTTGACTGACTGAATGACATCAGGACCTTCCCCCCCAAATAAGTCTCCCCTGTTTAAGAAGGGAGTAATGCAGAAGATGGAAAATTGTAAACTGATTAGCCTAACCTCAGTCGTTGGTAATATTTGGGAGTCCATTGTGAAGGATGAGATTTCTAAATTCTTGGAAGTGCGAGATCAAACAGGGGTGTCAAGGACAATTAGTCTAAGACCTTGTTATTTACCCCATTGGTGGGAGCCCAAGGATTTAAACCTGGAACAATGGACTCCGGCTTTAAGGCATGGGAGAAGGGAATCTTCTGTCTGGGAGATTTATTCGAGGGAAAGGTCCTGATGTCATAAAATAGGGCAAAGTTAGCATGGTTTCATCAAGGGGAGGTCATGCCTGACATAGCTGCTAGAATTCTTTGAGGAAATAACGATCAGGTTAGACTAAAGAGAGCCAACGAATGTTATTTACCTGGACTTTCAGAAGGCCTTTGATAAGATGTCGAACAGGAGGCAGAGTTAGAGGCAAAGTACTAGCATGGATAGAAGCTTGGCTGTCTCACAGAAAGGCTTAGTGTTGGGACCACAACTTATCACTTTATACATTAACAATCTAGATGAAGTTGCTGAAGGTATTCTGGCTCAGTTTGCAGACAATACAAAGATAGGTGGAGGGACAGGTAGTATTGAGGAGGTGGAGAGGCTGCAGGAGGATTTGGGCAGGTTAGGGGAGTGGGCAAAGAAGTGGCAGATGGAGGACAACGTGGGAAAGTGCGAGATCGTGCACTTTGGTAGGAAAAATAGAGGCATGGACTATTTTCTAAATTGGGAAAAAATTCAGAAATCTGAAGTGACTTAGGAGTCCTAGACCAGGATTCTCTCAAGGTAAAATCGCAGATTGAGTTGGTAGTTAGGAAGGCAAATACAGCATTATCATTCATCTCAAGAGGACTAGGATTATAAGAGCAGGGATGTTCTTCTGAGGCTGTATAAGGTTCTGGTCAGGCCATATTTAGAGTATTGTGAGCAATTTTGGGTCCCATACCTCAGGAAAGATGTATTGGCCCTGGAGTGAGTCCAGAGGAGGTTCATGAGAATGGTCCCAGGAATAAAAGGCTTAACATATGAGGAATGTCTCAAGACTCTGGGTAGAGACTCAATGAAGTTTAGAAGGATGAGGGGGAATCAGATTAAAACTTTCAGAATACTGAACGGCCTGGACAAAGTGGATGTTGGGAAGATGTTTCCATTGGCCGGAGAGACAAGGACCCAAGGGCACAGCCTTAGAGTAAAGGGACGGAGATAAAGAAAAACTTCTTCAGCCAGAGAGTGGAATCTGTGGAACTCATTGCCACAGAAGGCTATGGAGGCCAGGTTATTGAGTATATTTAAGACCGAGATAGGCAAGTTCATTAGCTACAGATTCTAGGGGCAAATACAAAATTAAAAACACCTCTCAGTTTGTGATTTAAAATTAACAATTGATTCAGCATCAATGACCGCTGGTGGAAAAGACTTTGAAACCTCCGAATCTTGCGATTAGAAGTATTGTCTAATTTCATTCCTGAAAGGTTTGGCTCTCATTTCTAGTCTATATCCCCCACCCCAGTCCCAGACTCCCTCACAGGGAAATGACGACTCTGTACATGTCTGTTCCCTTAATATCAATAAAACTTTGATCAAATCTCCCTTCACTTACAATGTGATGGAATTCAGTCCCAGTTTGAGTAATTTCTCTTTGCAGTTTAAGCATTGGAATACTAGTGTCATTCAAGAACATTGCGTCCTCTCCTGCGCTGATATGTCCTTGCTGAGGTGAGGTACGCAGAACTGCTTAAGGACCCTCTAGTTATGCTCTAACGAGGGCTTTCTGAAGTTGAAACATGACTTTTTCCCCTCTTGTATTCCAGTCTCCTGGAGAGAAAGGCCAGCACTACTTTAATGTTTTCAGGTGTGGAGGAGCCGGTGTTGGGGTGGACAAAGTTAAAAATCACACAACACCAGGTTATAGCCCAATGGGTTTATTTGGAAGCACTAGTTTTCGGAGTGCTCCTTCTCTTCATGTACTTATCCAAATATCTTTTAAATGTTGTAACTGTACCCGCATCCAGCACTTCTTCTGGCAGATCATTCCACATATTAAAAAAAAGTTGCACTCTAGGTACTTCTTAAATCTTTCTCTTCTCCCCATAAAAATATTCCCCCTAGTTTTGAACTCCCCCTAGGGAAAAGACCCTTATCACTCACCTTATCTATGCCTGTCATGATCTTATAAACCTCTATAAAAGGTCACCCCTCAACCTCTAGTGAAAAAAGTCCCAGACTTTCCAGTAGTTCAATAAGAAACTGTCAAAACAAATTTCACGCATTGATAAATCCATTCACTAAAATGAACCAGTTTTTAAACACCAAACTGAGGAGAAACAGGATAGCAGAGCGATGAGGAGATGGAAGATGCAGCGCCAAGTGGCAGGGGTTATGTAGGGAGGAGATGCAGTGGGAAGGAGGCAGCAAGTTGAGGTGGGGATGATAGATGAGGCAAGTGGGAAGGAGAAAGGAGCCAAACCTATGATGGGGGAGGGGAGAGAAGAAGCAGGGTCCAAACCTTGGGGAGGTTGGGTGGGGGTGGGAGGGTTAGAGACAGAGGGGCCATCTATTTTTCTTTGAGGAGATGGTAAACACAAGGAAGAGGGGTTGATCTGGAGCAGAGAGTTCACAAACATTTCCCAGTCCACTATGTGAGCCAGTCACCTCCTCAAATAATCTGCTGGGAAGGTGATGGCCCAGTGTATTGTTGCTGGACTATTAATCCAGAGACCCAGGTAACATTCTGGGCACTTGGGATCAAATCCCACCATGGTAAATGGTGGAATTTGAATTCTGTGAAAATTTTAGATTAAAAGTTTAATGATGGCAATGAAACTGTTGCTGATTGACATCAGGTGTTTCTCCCTAACAATCAGGGAAGGAAACTGCTCTCCTTCCCAGGTATGGCTTACACGTGACTCCTGACCTACAGCAGTGTGGTTGACTCTTACCTGCCCTCTGGGCAATTAGGGATGGGCAATAAATGCTGCCTGGCCAGAGATACCCACATCCTGTGAAAGAATAGTGCAAAAATCAGATTCATCAGGAATGACCTGCCCTTCACAAATTTATTGTTAATTATTAATTAATTATGTAACTATGATATTCAAAAAGGGAGGGAGGGAAGAAGCTGCAGACCAGCGAGCTTAACATCTGTCATGGCGAAGATGAGAAGAGATCTCTTTAGACTGCAGCACTTCACACACTATTACCCATGCCAAGCACTCAGTGGCTCAGTTATTAGCACTGCTGCCTCAGTGCCAGGGACCTGGGTTCGATTCTAGCCTTGGGTGAATGCCTGTGTGGAGTTTGCACGTTCTCCCTGTGTCTGTGTGGGTTTCGTCCGGGTGCTCTGATTTCTTCCCACAGTCCAAAGATGTGCAGATTAGGTGGACTTTCTATGGGAAATGAGGCCGCAAGGATTCATTAGGAGTCTGGGTGGGATTGAGAGCAGGATGGAACTCCATTCATTAGCTGGTAGTTGGATTTGTAGTACTATTGCTTAAATACTTCAAGGTAATGATGAAAATAAACCAAAATGGGGCAAAAATGTTCAGAAGACAAATGAATTTGCTGTTTTTTAAAGACATTACTGCTTTTAAAATACTCAGTTGCAACAACAAGTGCTTGATGTTACCATTTAAACACAGAACAGTGCTTCAATAATCCTACCCCTCATTCCACTGTCACTGTCAATAAATGTATTAAGTCACAATGAGACCAACGGACTGCCACTCAGGATAAAATCACAATCAGACCAGGTCTCGTTAGTAATAGAAAATAACTTCATTATAACTTTATATTTAACTTCAACAACAGTAAAGAAAATAAAGCATCACCGCAGGATTGCAAAACCTGCGCCCACACCTCTCCCCAAGGCTCTAAAGGAGCCTTCACTGTTTTACCTGCACTTCCACCAATATCATGTATTGTATCTGTTGCTCCTGATGCGGTCTCCTCTACATTGGGGAAACTGGATGCCTCCTAGCAGAGCGCTTTAGGAAACATCAACCACACCACCCTGTGGCCCAACATTTCAACTCCCCCTCCCACTCAACTGAGGACATGGAGGTCCTAGGCCTCCCTCACTGCCGCTCCCTCACCACCAAACGCCTCATCTTCCGCCTTGGAACACTTCAATCCCAGGGCATCAGTGTGGACTTCACCAGTTTCCTCATTTCCCCTTTCCCCCACCTCACCCTAGTTCCAAACTTCCAGCTCAGCACTGTCCCCATAATCTGTCCTACCTGCCTATCTTCCTTTTCACCTATCCACTCCACCCTCCTCTCTGACCTATCACCTTCATCCCACCCCCATTCACCCATTGTACTCTTTGCTACCTACCCCCACCCCAACCTCCTCTTATTTATCTCTCTCCCTTCAGGCTCTGCCTCTATCCCTGATGAAGGGCTTTTGCCCGAAACGTCGATTTTCCTGCTCCTCAGATGCTGCCTGAACTGCTGTGCTCTTCCAGCACCACTCTAATCCAGAATCTGGTTTCCAGTATCTGCAATCATTGTTTTCACATTCACACACACGCAATTAAGACAGCCATAAAGACAAAATGGTTCAGCACTGAACATTGGGTGGAACAAGCATTGCCCACAACACTGAAAGAACACTGGATCTGGAAAACTATAAGTCACTTCCAGTAAATGCGCAGAAGTGGGACACAGTTTCACAGCAGTACAAATGGTGATGGTTACAGATGCAAAGAGCCCAATATGATAGAACAGTCACCATTAGAAAAAGTACCCAGGGCATTCCTCAGAAACCAAAAGAACTGTGGATTCTGAAGAGAGAAAACAAAAAAAAACAAATTGCTGGAAAAGCTCAGTAAATATGGCAGCATCTGTGGAGGGAAAGCAGAGTTAATGTTTCAGGTCCCTTCCTCAGCATTCTGAGGAGTGTGTGTGTGTATAAAGGGGTAAATGTTTGTGAGAGGGTGCATGTGTGGGTGTGAGTGTATGAGAGAAAGCTTGTGTATGAGGGTCTGACAGAGTATGTGCGTGTGTCAGTGTGTCAGAGTGCCTGTAGCGTGACATGAACACAAGGTCCCGGTTGAGACCATCCCCATGGGTACTGAACTTGACTATCAGCCTCTGCTCGGCCACTTTGCGTTGTTGCCTGACCCGAAATATGCCTTGGAAAATGGCTACCTGAAGATCCGACATCGAATGTCCAGACCACCGAAGTGCTGTCTGTCTGGGAGGGAACACTCCTGTCTGTTGATTGAGAGTCAGTGATGGTCCTGAAAACTGGAATAAATTCAGAATCCTAAAAAGGTAATAAACACAGAAAATAAAGCAAGTAAATCAAACAAGGAATATAAAAAACTGATAACAAGAGTTTTTTAAAAATATATCAAAACAAAGAGAAGTTAAAGTGAATAGAAGTCTCTTAGAAAGTGAACCTGGGGAGACAACTTTGGGGAAATAAAGGAATAGCAGAGGAGTTAACAGATATTTTGCTTCAGTCTTTATGGTGGAAGATACTTTGAACATTCCATTAATACTAAGGAATACTGGGACAGGATTACCATCACTGGAGAAGTAGGATCAGAGAAACTAACGGGGCTCAAGGTAGATAAAGCCCTTGGCCCTGGTGGCTTGCGTCCCATGATCCTAAAAGGGGGCTCCAGAGATAGTGGACACATTGATGTAATTTTCCAAACATTGTTGGATTCTGGAGAAGTTCCAGAGGATTGGAAAACTGCCAATGTAACACATCTATTCAAAAAGGGAGTAAGGTAAAAAGCACAGAACTGTAGGCCAATTAGCCTAACGTGATTGTTGAAAAATGTATTGGAAGCAATACTTAAGGAATTAATAGCAGAACATCGGGAAAGTCATAATCTAATCAAGAGTCAGCATGGTTTCATGAATGGGAAATCATGTCTGACTAATTATTGGAGTTTCTGAGGAAGTCTCAACCAGAGTGGTAAGAGGGGAACTAATAAATGTGTTGCAATTGGACTACAAGGAGGCATTCGACAAGGTACTGCACAAAAGGTTAAGTCATAAGAGCTCATGGTGCTGGAGGTAACATATTGGCATGTGCAGAGAATTGGCTAATGGGCAGGAAACAGCGAGTGGGGATAACAGGTTATTTTTGAGGTTGGCGACCTGTGACCAGTGGGCTCTACAAGAATCAGTGCTGGGACCACAACTATTTACAATATACATTAATGACTTAGAGGAAGGAAGTAGATGACACAGAAATAGGTTCAAGAGGGATACAAACAGTTAATAGAAAGGTATTGGTAGGTTAAGTACATGGGTAAAAAGTTGGCAAATGGAATATGATATGGGAAAATGTGAAGTTGTTCATTTTGGAAGGGGATACTTGTGTACAAAACACAGAATACAGCACACGGGGGTGCAGCAGGTAATCAGGAAGGGCTAATGAAATGTTGGCCCTTATTTCAAAGGGATTGGAGTATAAGAGTAGGCAAGTCTTACTGTAACTGTACAAGCTGCTGGTGAGACCACATTTGGAGCATAGTGAGCAGTTTTGGTCCCCTTACTTAAGGAAAGACATCATTTCACTGGCCCCAGTTCAGAGAGGGCTCATTTGGATGATCCCTCGCAAGGAGGGATTGCCTTATGAGCAAAGTCTATACAGGTTGGGATTCAACTCACTGAAGTTTAGAAGATTGAGAGGTGACCTCATTGAAACACATCAGATTCTTAAGGCGATTGACAGGGTGCTTCCCCTCATGGGAGAGTCTAGGACCAGAGGGCATCATCTCAGAATAAAGGGATACCAGTTTAAGACAGTTGAGGAGGAATTTCTTGTCTCAGAGGATTGAGAGTCTTGGAACGCCTTGCCACAGAGAGCAATGGGGGCAGAGTCTGAGGTAGTTAGATTCTGACCAGTTGGGGAATTAAGGGTTACGGGAACTTGTAGGTGGACTTGAGAAATGTCAGATTAGCCATGATCCTATTGAATAACAAGATCAAAGGGGCGAATGACCTATTCCTATTTCTTGTGGTTTTATGGTCAGTGATGGTCTCTCCCATTGGCTGACAAGACTCCCCATTCCGCAATAAGATTAGCCCAAATCTCCTCCGTTCTGATGGATCAGTCAATTATTTAGAGCAGGGAGAGAAGCCATTAAGATCCTCGAGCCCATTCTGTCTCTTCATCCTGGCTACATTTCCCTTAATACTTCACTGATCAGAAATTCCATTGTTCGCAGGCTCAGTAGGCCTCAGGCTTTCTGAGAGACAGGGTCACAAATGCCCAGTGGGTTAATTGGCAGCAAGTCTCACTTCTCTAGTTTGGAAGTTGCAGTTTCAAGTTTCATTGCAGAGACCTCATCACTAACATTCCTCACTGATTTTTGGAGGAGGCATTAAACAGAGGTACACAGCCTGTACACTGAGATCAAGTACAAAGATCCCCTGGCTCAATTTCAGAGACGACCTTGGGAGTTTCCTCCCATGCTATGGAGATAATTTCTCTCTCAACGAACATCACACGATCGAACATCTGTGTTGTTGCCTGCAGATTGGTTGCTGCATCCCCCAGCTACCAACCACCCAGAAGGACAGGGCAGCAGGTACTTGGGAACACCACCAACTTCAATGTTCCACTCCAATACACTCACCAGCCTGGCTTGGAAATATATCACTGTTACTTCACTGTCGCTTGGGTCAAAATTCTGGAACTAACCTCCCCACCACCCCCCCCTCTCCCAACTAACAGCATTGTGGGACTCCATACTGCAAATGGGCTGCAACAGCTCAAGACGGCAGCTCACCACTGCTGTCTCAAGGATAATTTCAGGGCAAACTTCATACAGTCACAAATTCATAGAGTCATCCAGCACATAACAGACCCTTTAGTCCAACCAGTCCATGCCGACATAATCCCAAACTAAACTAGTCCTACCTGCCCATATCCCTCCAAACCTTCCTATTCATGTACTTATCCAAGTGTCTTTTAAACATTGTCATTGTTCCCACATCCACCCTCCGTGCAAAACATTTGTCCCTCGTCTTTTATGAGTCTCTCTCCTCTCACCTTAAAAATGTGCCTCCTAGTCTTGAAATCCAATGCTGAAATTACATTTAAAATGTTGGGTACATGAATAGGAAGGGTTTAGAGGGATATGGGCCAAATGCTGGCAAATGGAACTAAATTAATTTAGAATACCTGGTCAGCATGGACGAGTTGTACAGCTCTCGGACTCTAAATTAGAGGGAACTTTGGAGTGGTATTCCTTCATATGTTGCGGGCACTACTGGCATTTGTTTATCCCTAATTGTCCTTGCTCGGCCATTTCAGAGTCAACCACATTGCAGTGGATCTGGAGTCACATATAGGCCAGACCAGGTAAGGACGACAGATTTCCTTCCCAAAAGAATTTAAGGGGCAGCAGGAGAAATAGGCCATTCAGCCCATCGGGACTGCTCTGCCATTCAATTAGATCATGACTATCAACGCCTCTTCCCCATAATCCTCGATTCCGTTACCAATTAAACATCTGAACGTCTCAGTCTTGAACATACTCAAAAACCCCCAGCCTTAACAGCCCTCTATGGTATAGAAGCCCTCCTCCTCTCGGTTTTATGCCCTCTGGTCTTAGACTCTTCCCATAACAGGGTACAACCTTATTATAACTACTGTGTCAAGA
Source organism: Hemiscyllium ocellatum (assembly GCF_020745735.1). Classification (NCBI taxonomy): domain Eukaryota; kingdom Metazoa; phylum Chordata; class Chondrichthyes; order Orectolobiformes; family Hemiscylliidae; genus Hemiscyllium; species Hemiscyllium ocellatum. Next base: position 13,887,378 of record NC_083442.1, read on the forward strand.
CCCCTAAGAATCCAGTCTGTTCAATAAAGTCTTCTCTTGACTTTTTATATTCCAATGAGTACAGGCCTAACCTACTCAACTTCTCCTCATAAAACAGTCCTTCCTTACATGTGAACTTTCTCTAAATTTCTTCCAAAATCAGCGTATCTCTCCTGAGACAAGGAGAACAAAACACTCCACATTATTCCAGCTGTGGTCCGATTCGTACCTTGTATAGTTTTGTATCATGGCCTGATCACTGATCCCTGTGCTACTCCTCAGGTTACCATTCTGAAGAAATCCCAACACTGTCCTCTGTTAGTTAGCTACTCCCCTTGTTATAGACCAGGCCAGATCCCCTCAAAAGATTTCAAGAAAGTAGCCCAGACCCTAACTTTGCTAGCTGTTTTAAGCAGGTGTAACATGGGTATTCCAGGAGTAATGCAGCTGGTCAAACCCCTTAAACAAAACAGAATTTATTAACAAGCTTACTGAATGAAACACAGACACAAAAGAAAACACAATACCAAATAACTCAACCTATCTGCGACAATCCCCATAAACACCCTTTGGCACAAAAGGTCAGAGAGCGAGAGAATGGGAACACGTTCTTCCGGGGAGCTGCTTCTTGGACCAGCAGCCTCAAACTGACCGCCTGCTTTCAGTGAACAGCCAGACTGCTACAACCAAACCAAACCAGAGAAAAGCTAAGCTGTGAGGACTGGCCACTCCCCCTTTCATTGTATAAATGTTTCTTTTAAACTCTAAAGCCTCTTGCCTGAGGCAGTATCTGTTAGATATAATCAAATTGGCCCTAAAACCCATCCAAGTCAGATTTTTTGGAATTGCTGCTCTTACAAAGAAAAAAAGTCTTGTTTGTTTTCTTGTTTGTCACATTCTCTTCATGCTAATATACAGCACTACCATCAATACCATGGGCTCTTAGAGCAATAGTGAACCAGTTGGGTTTTTACAGCAATCAATGACAGTTTCATCATCATTGTCACTGAATTGTTCATGTTCTAGATTTTTAAAGTAAAGTAGTAGGCATGGTGGGATTTGAACCTGTGTCTGCCCCCCACTCCTCAGCCTGGCTCTCTGAATTACTGGTGACATTACCCTTTCAGTTTTGTTTGCAATGGAAGTTAAAGCTGATGGCTCCCTCCTTTCTGCTCATTATGGAGCCATAGAGCTGTACAGCATGGAAACAGACCCTTCAGTTCATGCTGAACACATATCTAAACCAACCCCGTCCAACATTTGGCCCATATCCCTCTAAACCCTTCCTATTCATCGATACATCTAGATGCCACCTTCCTTTGGCAGCTCATTCTATACATGCACTATCGTCTTTGTGAAAAAGTTGCCCCTTAGGTCCCTTTTAAATCTTTCCCCTCCACCCTATTCCCTCTAGTTTCAGACCCGCCTATGAGAGGTCATGCTTTCAAGGTGAGAGGTGGAATGTTTAAGGGGGATACACGTGGCAAGTACTTTACATAGGAGGTGGTGGGTGTTTGGAACACGTTGCCAGCAGACATAGTAGAGGCAGGCACGGTAGATTCATTTAAGACGTGTCTGGACAGATGCATGAGTTGGTGGTGAGCAGAGGGATACAAATGCTTAGGAATTGACCAACAGGCTTAGACAGTACATTTGGATCGACTCAGGCTTGGAGGGCCGAAGGGCCTGTTCCTGGGCTATAGATTTTCTTTGTTCTTTGTACCCTGGGGAAAATGACCTTGGCTTTTCACCCTATCCATGCTTCTCATGATTTTATAAAATTCTATAACGTCCCCCCTCAGCCTCCGACACTCCAGGGAAACCAGCTCCAGTTTATTCAGCCTCTCCCTATAGCTCAAATCCTCCAACCCTGGCAACATCCTTGTAAATCTTTTCTGAACCCTTTAAAGTTTCCTATAGCAGGGAGACCAGAACTGAATGCACTATTTTAATAGGGTCCTGTACAGCTGCAATGTGATCTCCCAATCCCTGTACTCAATGCACTGACCAATAAGGGAAAGCATACTAAATGCCTTCTTCACTATCCTACCAACCTGCGACTCCACTTTCAAGGAACTAGGAGCCTGCACTCCAGGTCTCTTTGTTCAGCAACACTCCCCAGGACTTCACCATTAAGTGTATAAGTTCTGCTCTGATTTGCCTTCCCAAAATGCAGTACCTCACATTTATCTAAATTAAACTCCATCAGCCACTCCTTGGCCCATTTGCCAATCTGATCAAGGTCCTGTTGTACTCTGTGGTAACCTTCCTCGCTGTCCACTGCACCTCCAATTTTAGTGTCATCTGCAAACGTACTAACTATACCTCCTATGCTCACATCCAAATCAAATATAGAAATGACAAAAAGCAGTGGACCCAGCACTGATCCTTGTGGCACACTGCTTGTCACAGGCCTCCAGTCTGAAAAGCAATCCTCCATCACCAGCCTCTGTCAAAAGGGAGATAAATCCCTGGGACCTCTAAGGTGAATAATCTCCAGGACCTGATCAGGTGTATCCTAGAACTCTGTGGGAAGCTAGGGAAATGATTGCTGGGCCCCTTGCTGAGGTATTTGTATCATCGATAGCCACAGGTGAGGTGTCGGAAGACTGGAGGTTAGTTAACGTGGTGCCACTATTTAAGAAAGTTGGTTAGGAAAAGCCAGGGAACAGTAAACCAGTGAGCAAGTTGATGGAGAGAATCCGGAGGGATAGGATTTGTGTGTATTTGGAAAGACAAGGACTGATTAGGGAAAGTCAACATGGCTTTGTGTGTGGGAAATCATGTCTCACAAACTTGATTGAGTTTGTTAAAGAAGTAACAAAGTGAATTGATAAGGGCAGAGCAGTGAACATGGTCTATATGGACTTCAGTAAGGCATTCGACAAGGTTCCTCATGGGAGACTGATAGTTAACTGAAGAGAGCTGTGAAGAGGTAAAATAAAGGCTATACGGTGCGTTTAAAGTATTAAAACTCCCGGAGGTGGTTCACAAATAAAAACACTTAAGACAATATTAAGGTGATGACTAAATGCTTGGTTGAAAAAATAAGGTGCATCTTAAAGGAGAAAAATGAAGTCGCGAGGCAGAGAGAGGAAATTCTGGATCTCAAGGTCTAGGCAACTGAAAGCAAAGTCACTCAAGGTGGTGCAATGACCAGAGATATGTAAGAGGCCAAGGTGAGAGGTGCACAGAGGGTTGTGGGGCTGGTGGTGTGATGAGTGGAGATGGAGTAGCTCAGTGGCTAGCGCTGCTGCCTCACAGTGCCAGGGACTAAAGTTTGAATCCACACTGTGTCGAATTTGCATATTCTCCCCGTGTCTGTGTGGATTTCCCTACATGGTCTGGTTTCCTCCCAGTCCAAAAATGTGTAGGTTAGGTGGATTGGCCAAGCTAAATTGCCCATAGTGCCCACAGATGTGTAAGTTAGGTGGATTGGCCAAGCTAAATTGCCCATAGTGCCCACAGATGTGTAAGTTAGGTGAATTGGCCAAGCTAAATTGCCCATAGTGCCCACAGATGTGTAAGTTAGGTGGATTGGCCAAGCTAAATTGCCCATAGTGCCCACAGATGTGTAGGCTAGGTGGAGTAGCCATGGGGAAATATAGGATGACGGGGACAGGTTAGGGGATGGGTCTGAGTGGGATGAACATAGGAGAGTCGGTGTGGACTCAGTGGGCCAAATGGCCAGCTTCCACCCTGAAGGGATTCTGTGAAATGACTGAGGATGAGGAGTTGTTTGTTGGAAAGACAGCTTGAGGAACTCATTGGAGCAGAAGGAGAGAGCAGGGAGGCTGTTGGGTTTTGGAAGGAGTAATCAAGTCTGAGAAAATTGCTAAAGAGCAGGGAGACTCCAGGAGTACTGATGGGTTGGAGCAGCAACTTTGGAGGAACTTCTTGAGGGATTGACAACAGAAGAGAGAGGGCCTTTGGAGATGGGCAGGCAAGTTTGAAATAAACTAAAAAGTCAGTTTGAAGGCAGCAGCCAAATGTACTTGCCTGTACATTGTAAGTCTATTTGTCTGCATACTTAGATTCAAAATGTACAAACAAATAAATTCAAAATATACAGGCAAATAACTCAAGGGAAAGTTCAAATTATATAGGGCTTCACTATAGAAGACTCATTAACAGTGGTTAGCACTGCTGCCTCACAGTGCCAAGACCCAGGTTCTATTCCCAACTCAGGCAACTGACTGTGTGGAGTTTGCACATTCTCCCCGTGTCTGCGTGGGTTTCCTCTGGGTGCTCCGGTTTCCTCCCACAGTCCAAAGAGGTGCAGGTCAGGTGAATTGGCCACGCTAAATTGCCCGTGGTGTTAAGTAAAAGGGGTAAGTGTAGGGGAATGGGTGGGTTGTGCTTCGGCGGGTCAGTGTGGACTTGTTGGGCCGAAGGGCCTGTTTCCACACTAAGTAATCTAATCTAAACAGAATTGGAAACAGATGAAAGATAATAAAAAAAGGACTGGCTTACAATCAGAGGTGCCATTCTGAGACTCCCCCATGGTATGTTAGCTCCCTGGACACCACGGAGAGGTTGTGGAATAGTCTGCAACAGAGGGAGTGAACCAAAAGCTGTGGACACACTATTCCAAATGACAGAGAGAAAGCAGGCATCGAGGTCCCATAGTCAGCTTTTCAGGAGCAAAGGAGGAAGTTAAAAAAGTAGGACTTCAAAAGGCAGTACTCATTCCCAGTGCCACACTAGTAATAAATAGGAGGATTCAGAGATTCAATGCATGGCTTCAGCATGGAGCAGGAGAGGGGCTTCAGATTCTTGGGGCATTGGGATCATTTCTGGGGCAAAAAGGCACATACTCCAAAAGGACAGGTTGTACCCCAACAGGACTGAGGCCTAGGTCCTCATGGGAAACCTCATGGGAGGGGTGAGGAGAGTTGAACTAACTGGGAGGGAGATGGGCACCATTATCAAAAAAATTTTTTAAAAGAATAAGTTGCATAAAATTAAAATATTAGGCATTGCCCTCGTAACCTCCAATTCCTTCGTTGATCAAAAAATCAATCAAACTCAGCTTTGAATAAATCTAAAGACTCAACCTCCACGATGTTCGCTGGAAGAGCATGACCCGTTGAGAAGAAACACTTTGCTTTGTTATTATTTTCAAAGGGAGATCTCTTATTCTAAAACTGTGATCACTGTATCTGTGAGTAATAAATCAAATTTTAAGAAATGGAGTCAAAAACATCACCGGATTTTAGTCTCTCCCAAGAGGAAACATCTATCTACTCTATCGCGTCTCCTCAAAATCTTACGCTTCGTTTTGTCAAACCTCCAATGGATAGAAGTCCAACCTGTTCTTAGGCTTAGACCTTCCTCTCTGGTAGGAGTAAAGTGAACCATTTCTGCCTTGCATCTAAAAGAGTTAGGAATATAGGAGCAGGCCATTCGGTCCATCATGCCTGCTCCTCTATCAATCTCTACTTTAAACAAATTCAAAGACCAACCTTCCACAGCCCTCTGTGGTAGGGAATTCCAAAGGTTCACCACCCTCTGATTAATAATAAAAAAAATCCCTATCCTGGTCTTAAATGGTATCCCCCTTGATTTTAGACTTTCCAACCAGAAACAGCTGACCTACATCTACCCTGTTTATCTCAAAGGTTTCAATAAGATCACCACCTCTCATTCCGTGAAGCTTTGGAGCATACAGGCCCAGTTTACCCAATCTCTCTGCCTAGGACTAACCCACCATCCTGGGAACAAGTCAGGGAAATCTTCAATAAAAACAAAATACTGTGGATGCTGGAAGTCAGACACAAACAGAAATAGCTGGAGAAATAGTAGGTTTGGCAGCAATAGTAGGGAGGAAAAGCAGACTTAATGTTCTAAATCCAATGACCTTTCATCAAACTCAAAACTTCATTGCACTCTCTATAGCAATAATATCTTTCCTCAGATAAGGAGACCAAAATTCCACACAACACCCCAGGTATAGTCTAACCAAGGTCCTATACAACTGAAGCAAGACTAACTGCTCCTCGACTCAACTCCTTTTGCAATAAAAGTTAACCTACAATTCACCTTCCTAACAGCGTGCCGTACCTGCACGTTAGCCTTTGGTGATTTATCAACAAGGATACCTAATCTCCTTTGAACATCTACATTTTCCATCCTCTTGCCTTCTAAAAAACACTCTGCACATCTGTTTCTCCTACCAAAGTGGATAACCTCACAGTTTTCCATGCTACAGTATATTCCATCTGCCATGTTTTTGCCCTCAGTAAGCCTATCCAAATCCTCCTGGACTGCTTCACATCTTCTTCAGAACACACATTCCTGCTTAGCTTTGTATCATTCACAAATTTTGATTTATTACATTTGGTGCCCAGTTCTAAATCATGGGCATACACTGAATAGTTAGGAAATATTGTAGTTTTAAACAGAGATTAGACTCAAATAAGGGATATTAAGTAATCCTAGATTCTAGGATATACAAATGGAGAAGTAGACCTAATCATATTGTTGCAAGATTAATAATCCAGAGACCAAAGTAATGTTCTGGGTACCTAGGTCAGATTCCCACTATGGTAGATGGTGGAATCTGAATTCAATGAAACCTGAATGACCATGAAACTGTTGAGGATTGTTGGGCAAAACCCATCTGGTTTCCCTTTAGGGAAGGGAATACTATCCTTACTTGGTCCGGCCTACATGGGACTCCAGATCCACAACAGTGTAGCAGACGCTAAATGCTCTTTGACAATTAAGAATGGACGATTTGTGCTGGCTTAGCCAGTGACCCCCACAAGTGAATAAATAATATTCAGGAGTGATAAAAAGTGCAGGGAAAGTTGGTGGCGTTAATTAAGGAGAATGTTGTAGTGCTGGACAGACAGAAGTCAAGGACAGAACCTACTAGAAATAAGGAATAAATAAAAAAAAAAGTATATTTACATTGCTTACTATATTCTGTGGGCCACCAACCAGTGGAAAAATGCAGATGTATACATTTGCAAGGTAATTACAGAGAAATGAAAGGATTATACAGTGATTTATTCTACTGGAGAAACAGTTTCTTGGTCAATCAGTGTCAACTTGCCAACCAATCAGCACTCTTTTCTCCTGTGTAGCAATTTAAATTTGGCATTCTTGCATTTGTCCTGATGAGGACAAGATGAGAAGCTTCACAAACATGTCTCTCTTTTCAGTAAGATTTAACTTCTATGCAGTACTACCAAGCAACTTTTATTGTACAGTAATTATAATAACTTAACTTACCCAAATATAGACTGGGACAATAGCAGTGTAAAGGGCAGAAAGGGACAAGGAAAATTTGAGATTCTAAAAATCTCACATGTTTCAACAAGGTCATGTCTTGTTCTTTTGAAGTGCAGCGAGTACAGGCCCAACCTACTCAACCTTTCCTCATAAGACAATCCCTCCATAATAATTCTAGTATTTTCTCTATTGTTTGAGTAAATTGTTTGAGCAGTGGCCAAGTAGTGATTACTCAGTATCACTTTTCTAAAGTCCTCCCTTCCTCTGTTGTGACTTATTGTTGCTTTTGGGATGTTACTTATATTCTCTATAATGAATACTGATGCAAAATATCTGTTTAATTCATTAGCCATCTCTTCATTCTGCATTAACTATCCAAACTTACTTTGTGGACAACACTAACTTTGTTAGCTCTTTTCCCTCTTAAATATTTGTAGAAACTCTGACTGTTTGTTTTATATTTCTGGCTAGCTTTTTCTCATACTCGAGTTTTTTCTCTTATTATTCTTAAATTAATCACTTGCTTTTTAAAAAAAAATGTTCTGTCAAATCTTCTAACAAGCCACTTGTCCTTGCACAATTAGACTCTTTACGTTTAAATTTGATCCTATATCTACCCTTCCTGGTTACTCCTGGATGGTGAGACAGTTACTTGGAACTTATCTTACTCATTGGAATGTATAACCTCAGTTGTGAAGAAGCATCTAGACAGAACAATTTGGGACAAAATTAGTTCTCATTTGAGCAAATGTGAGTTAATTAAAGTCAGCATGGGTTTTTCAAGGGTAGTTTGACTTTAACTAACTTGCTGGAGTTTTCTAATGAAGTAACAATGAAGGATGATGTGATGTACATGGACTTACAAAAGGCATTTAATAAGATGCCACACAGACTCATGAGCAAAAGTTAGAGATCATGGAATGAAAGAGACAGTGTAACATAGATATGAAATTGGCTGAGTCCCAGGAGATACAGTAGGGGTTAATGATAGTGGTAATCCCCAGGAGTTGACGACATCAGAACTATTGCTTTTCCTTATTTATATAAATGACCAAAGCCTGAGCGTTTAAGGCATTATTTTGAAGTTTGCAGCTGATACAAACTTGGAGGCATTGCAAACTGTGGCCAGACTGGCCACTCAAAATGCTGAATTTATAGTGGATTTACAAAGACTGGACCATAACTGAGGAATGCTGGGAAACTGAGGCAAACCTTGACCAAAGTGACTGTGCTAATAAACATGCTGCAGAATCCAGACGGGCTGCAGCTACAGACAGTACGTAATCAACCTTGTAGCTGCAGACCACACTTTACACACCCGAATTTGGGTTTGAATAGAGGAGTCAACCTACTGCCTTCCTCAGGCCAATTGGAAACATTGGGGTGTGTACCGGACACCTTTATTTGGAGGGGGCTATGTGCACCCAGCACCTCCAGGAATGGATGCCCAAGGACCACCCTGCTATCAACATGTCAACACCTGGTTGATCTAATGGAGGACATTGAAGACCCTCCCAAAAGGGTGAGATAAGCTACAGAGAATAAGAATCTCTGCAACACCACCCTCAGGCGGTAGCTCAAGACCAACTACCAAGAAGAGAAGATTCCCCTGGGACCACTGGGAGAAGATGACTAGATGGTCATCACCACGTGGTTCAAGACCAAGCTTTGGTGTGGTGGTATATGATCATCCAGAGTTAAAGCACAAGATAGTTGATTAGATTTTTAGCGTAAATTGTTAGTTAATAGTGTATTGTTATTATAGCATTAATTGTTTTAAATAAATAAATATTATCATTGATTATTATTAAGAATTGAGTCACAGTTTCTTTGTTGTATATAAGAGTTAAACACATTGCTGGCTGGCACAATAGAACTATGAGAAAGATGGTGCAGAACTAGAAAAGCACATAGAAAAGTTGGTGGAGTGGCAAGTGTCAAGTGGAGTAGAGTATATGGGGGGATATCAGGGGTAGGTTCTTTACCCAGAGGGTGGGGGGGGGGGCATGGAATGCGCTGCCTGTGGGAGTGGCAGAGACAGAATCATTGGTGACTTTTAAGTGGCAATTGGATAGGTACATGGATAGGTACTTAAGCTAGGACAAATGTTCCGCACAACATTGTGGGCCGAAGGGCCTGTTCTGTGCTGTTTTGTTCTATGTTTATATGTTCTAGTACAGAGAAGTCATAGAGATGTACAGCATGGAAACAGACCTTTCAGTCCAACCCGTCCATGCTGACCAGATATCCCAGCCCAATCTAGTCACACCTGCCAGCCCATATCCCTTCAAACCCTTCCTATTCATATACCCATCCAAGAAGTATGGTGAAGTGATTAATTTTGTTAGGAAAAATATGGAGAATCAAGAAAAAAGGTACAAGTCTAATGGGGGCACAGAAATGGAGGAAGCGGGGTGTGTGTGCAGAAATCATTGAAGGTGGTACAACCAACTGGCATTCTGGGTATTTCCGACAGGGGTATAGACTATAAAAACAAGGAAGTTATTTTAATTTAGTACAGCCTCAGCTGGAGTAGTTTCCAATTCTGGGTGCCACATCTTAGGAGGATGGTGAAAACAATAGAGAGCGCACGGAAAAGATGTTTGAGAAATGTTCCTGGGATGAGGAACCTCAGTTATAGTTGAAGGAGTTGAGAGAATTGTAAGATTTGATCAAGGTGTGAGGAATCTGGACGGTGTAGAGCAGGAAAACTGTTCCCATTACCAAACAGAGACAAGAACAAGCAGGGTCACAGGAAGAATGGCATGAAGCGAATTACTCATTTAGAGAACTGGTGCAGACATGTTGGGCTGAATGGCCTCCTCCTGAGTAACAATTCTATGATACTATGCAAAAAAAGTTATGTAGGTAGGTTGATGCATTATCAAACTTGGTCAAAGCTCAATGGCTAGTTTAAGAAGTCAAGGTTAGGACTGCAATGCAATATGGAGGGTGTACTGCACTGTTGGAGGTGCTGCCTTTGGAATGAGATATTAAGTCATGCCCTTATCTGCCTGGGGGAATGTAAAAGATTTCATTGCACTGTTTTGAAGAACAGTGGAACCAGGTGGTCTCCTAGTACCTTTGACAACATTTGTCACTCAATCAACATTACAAAAACAAATAGAAGCAAAATACCCTGGATGCTAGAAAACAGAAAGTTGGGTGCACTATTATTTGTCATCTATGTAAATGATTTGAATGAGAATTTAGGAAATTAGTAGGTTTGAGGATGACACAAAAGGTTGGTGGTGGTGGAACGTGAAGGAGGCTATCTGGAAATACAGTGAGATGGTGATCAACTGGGCCGATGGGCTGAGGAATAGCAGATGGGAGTTTAATTTAGATAAATGCAATGTGTTGCATTTTGATGGGTCAATCAGGACAAGGATTCACACTCAACACAGTAGGGCCCTGGGGAGAGTGTTATAGAGCAAAGAGATCTAGGGTATAAGTTCATAGCTCCTGGAAAGTGGAGTCATAGATAGACAGGGTGATGAAATATGCTTGCTTTCATCAGTCAGAGCATCGAGTTGGGGCGTCTTATTGTAGCTGTACAAAACATCGGTAAGACCACATTTAGAGTATTGTGTGCCGCTCTGGTCGCCCTATTATAGAGAGAAAGTGAGGACTGCAGATGCTAGAGATCAGTCAGAGTGGCGCTGCAAAAGTACAGCAGGTCAGGCAACATCCCAGGAGCAGGAGAATCCACGTTTTGTGCATAAGCTCTTCATAAGGAATGGTGGGGGGAGGGGACCGAGAGATAAATGGGGGTGGGGGGGAGGAAGATAACTGGGAAGGTCATAGGTAGATGCGGGGAGGGGAGGGTAGTGATAGGTTGGAATCCTATCACCATCACCTCCCACCTGCATCTACTATGGCCTTCCCAGCTAACTCACCCTCCTATTTATCTCTCAGCTCCGCCCACCACCCCCAAAAGAAATTCCTGATGTAGGGCGTATACCCGAAAAGGTCGATTCTCTTGCTGTGCTCATACAGCGCCACACTCTTCGACTCGCCCTACAATGGAAAGCGCATTATTAATCTAGAAAGAGTGCAGGAAAGATGTACTGGGGTGCTACCTGGCCTGGAAGCTTTAAAGTTATAGAGAGAGGCTGGATAAACTTGTCAAAAATGTTGTCTGTATTGTCGCGCTCGAGATCTGCGGATGGGATTGATAGGGCTGCGTGGTTGATAGAATATAACACCAGCACTAAAACAAAAATCGACAAACACTTCCACGTAACCATTAACTCAAAGGCTCACGGTTTGCATTGACCTGGGTTTCCTCGGGAGTCGGTACAGAATCTACTACACAGAGAAGGACAGAGCACTGTACTTGCATTCTGTTCGGGGGGGGAAACAGAGATTGACACAGGTCCACCACCAATCAGGAGCAACCTAAAAAGAAATAACCAAACTTCCACAGTTAAAGTAACAGCAGCGCCAAAGTGGGCCTTAACTTACAACGCGAACAGAATACAGATCAACAACAGAGTGTCCTCCCCAGGTACTCCAAGGCAAGTTGGAACAGGAAAGGAAACATTTGATTGACAATTGTTGAGATTGTATTGACGGAGGAGGTCATGAAATGCTCATTTTCTTGATACATTTCAATTGGGAGAAGATTTGAGATTGAAACCAACATGACAGTGTTTTTGGCGATGTGATTGGTTCGGCTAATGCCTTGTTCCTATTGGTGGGCTACCCTCTCGACACAGTTTTCATTCATTTTTTTCCCCCTTTGCAAGTCCTTCCTCATTGATAGCTTTTCCCGGCCATTTAAAGATTTGTTTTTCACATTTCCTACGTACCGGACGTTACTGTTCTGTTGATAAAGATGGGGGTCGTTACGGATTGCACTTGCGCAAAATGATTTTTGTTTTATATTCATATTATTTTTAACTTGCCGGTCCTTTTGAAAACATTATTTGTACTTTTACACGCGGAGGCGTAGAAGGGGATAGATAATTCAGCCCATCTTGACTGCACTGGTTTCCTGTAAAAGCAAATCCGTTTCTCTCATTCTCTCCTGTTCCCAAAGCCCTGTATTAGTTTGCTTCTTAAAGCACATACCCAATTTCCTTTTGACACCCCCCACCCCCGACACTCACTGGCCGAGCATTTCAGATCCGAACCACAGGTGGTGTAAAAATAGTTTTCCCCCACTTCACCATTGTTTTATTCGTAAATTACCTAACATCAGTGTCCTCTGTTTCTTGACTCTTCCACCTGGGTTCTGTCTAGGCTCCTGATGATTATGAATGCTTCTAGCAAATCTCTCGACTCTGAGGAGAGCAGACCTGATTTTTCCACTCTACTTACATTACTGAACTTCCTCGATCATAATAAAACCTATTCTCCTTAATCTATCTGCACGCTCCTTTCATTTATTTATTAGTGTGGTGCTCAAAATTGTATACTATGTCCTAGTTGATGCTGAACCAGTGCCTTATAAAGGCTTATTTCAATGCTATTGCCTTTGTGCTCTAAACCTCTATTTATAAACGCCAGGATTTTGCACAGCTTTTAAAATTAAACTTTGTTGACCTATCCCACTACTTTCATCAATGTGTGCCCAGAAACATCCAAACCCCTTTGTTCCAGCATCGCTATTAAATTATATTTTCCAAATGTATTTATTTTATGGCTTTACTTATTCTTCAAAAATGAATCATTTCATAATTTGCTACATTAAATTTAAATTTGTCAAATTTCCACTTGTGGCCTGTTGAAGTTGTGTTCTGTACAGCAAAGGTTTCAGCCGTTAATGGGGAAATCTGACTCTATACCTTGGACAAAAATAGAAATTCCTGGTAGAGCTCAGCAGGTCTGGCAGCAGCTGCAGAGAGAAAGCAGAGTTAACTGTTCTGAATTCTGAGGAAGGGTCACTGGACCCAAAAGATTAACTCTGATTTCTGTCTACAGATGCTGCCAGACCTGCAGAGCTCTTCCAGCAATTTCTATTTTTGTCTCTGATTTCCAGCAAACGCAGTTCTTTTGTTTTTTTTTAAATTTAGTATTTCACTCTATATTTTCCCTCAGTCTGAAGAATAACTGTTCACCCTGCTCATGCTTTCCTGTCACTCAGCTGACTTCATTTTCCATGCTGTCACCGTCCCTTTTATTAGGTGTTGTAATATTTACCCTTTAACATGGCCTCACAATTAGAGATATGAATCTCAAGATGATTGTAACCACTTTCAAACTTGGAATATTCAACAAAAAGAAATACAGTATGATTCAAATTGTGACCAACAGAATAGAAAATTTAGATCGATAAATATATATTACTTTGGTCTATTATTAGTAGTTGACCTAATAGTGATTCTTTATGATTAAACAACAACTTGCTTTTTTTAAAAAAAATTCTTTTGATAATGTGGACTTAGTAACAAGACCAGCATTGTTTGCCCATCCCAACAATCTCTCCATCAACATCAATAAAACAAAATGAGCCGGTTATTAACTTCAAGAAGCAGAGTGGAAGGCACGCTCTTGTCTGTATTATGGTGTTGAGGTGAAGATGGTCAAGAACATTAAATTCCTGGGAATGATCATCACCAATCTGTCCTAGTCCACCCATGTCAATGAATGATCAGGAAAGCACGACAATGTCTCTACTTTTTCAGGAGGCTAAGGAAATTCAGCATATCCACAAGGACTCTTACCAATTTCTTTTATAGATGCAGTACAGAGAGCAGTCTATCTGGTTGCATCACAGTGAAATTCGGCAACTGCTCTTCCCAAGACCACAAGAAACTAGAGACTCGTGAACACAGTCCAGTCCATCACACAAACCAGGCTTTCATCTTTTGACTCCATCTATACTTCCTGCTGCCTCAGGAAAGCGACCAACATAATCAAAGAACCCTCCCACCCCAGTTATGCTCTCTTCCGCAGAGGGTATAAAAGTTTGTTATACATGCACAAATAGAGTCATGAACAACTGCTGTTATTGGACTTCTGAATGGATCTCTCCAATTTTAAATTTAATGTTGATCTCACTCTGTGCACCTTCTCTGCAGCTGTAACACCATATTCTTCACTCTGTTCTATTATCCTCATGCACTTTTGTATGGTATGATGTGCCTGTACTGCATACAAAACAAAAAGTTCTCACTGTACCTGTGACAATAATAAATCAAATCAAAATAATACACATATAGGCCAGACCAAGTAAGGTTGGCAGATTTTCATCCTCAAAGGGCACTTGTGAACCAGATGGATTTTTTTAACAATTGATGGTAGTTTCATGGTCACTATTACTTTGTTCTTGCTGCTGAAATGGGATTTAAACCCACAATCCCAAATGCATTAGCCATATTCTCTAAATTACTGGTCCAGTGGCATTGCCACTAGACCCATGTCTCCACGAAGTCAGTAGTACTTTTAATTTACTAAAACATCCCAGAGTGCTGGATAGAATTGTTATAAGCTAGTTGATATTGAGCCATATCAGACCATATGGCCCAAAGCTTGGTCTGTGGAAGGCCCTAAGGAGTATCTAATGAGGAGAATCAAATAGAAAGGTTTAGGGAGGGGATTCCAGAGCTAAGAGTCCAGACTGCAAATTGTAAGCCAGAGATGCGTAGAGACAAAGGTTAGATAAACACAGATATCTCAGGGGAGTTGTAGAGAGACACAGAGGCCATGGCGGGATTAAGAAACAAGGGTGTGAATTTTAAAATCAAGCCATTGCTTAACTAGGAGCTAGCATAGTTGAATCAATCACATCACTGTGGAACTGGAGTCACGTGTAGGCTAGAGCAGGTAAGGATAGCAGTTTCCTTCCCTAAAAAAGGACGTTGGTGAATGCAATAGGTTTTTACTAAATGGCAGTTTAATGGTCACCATTACTAAAAATTATATGTTCCAGGTTTACTCATCGACTTTAATTTCCACCAGCTGCTGTGATGGGATTTTCAACATGTCCCCAATGGCCAAGGCTTGTGAATTACTTTCTCCATGAAATTAGTGCTATACTCACACTACCAATCCTATTACCCCCATCCTTAAAAGAGGAAAACAAGATATGGAAGAGCACTTCTTTTGAGAAGGCATTTTAGAGCTTGGGTCCAGGAAGTCGAGCTGGGTCCTCCAATAGGAGGAGTAATTGGAAGTGAAATAACTGAAAATGGAATAGTTTAGGTTGGATGGGCTTCAGATCGGTTTCACGAGTGAGCACAACATCGATGACCGAAAGGCCTGTAATGCACTGTAATAATGTTCTAATTAAGATTAGATATTTTAGATTAGATTTCCTACAGTACAGTACTGAAACAGGCCGTTCAGTCCAGCAAGTCCACACCAACCCTCTGAAGAGTAACCCATCCAGACCCATCTCCCTCCCCCCATATTCATCCCTGACTAGCATCAGGGATGCTAGTTAACATAATGCAAGATACTAATTGATATCAGGAATGCTCAGGATAGCATAACCAGATATTTTTCCAAGGGGAAACAGTTACATTTGGAACTTGTGGGTCTGTAGTTATTTGAAAACGTGATTTGTCTATGGAGATGATTTGCACGATTGGGAAGAACATGTTGCATTTTTGCACCTTGTGTCAAGATCAATAATTGCGTGTTCTCCAGGTTAGCTGAAACGTGTGTGTACAGAAGGTTTTCCTGACTCAACCCATAATATTGTTTTAGTTATACTTACAAAAAATTTGCCCCGAGTGCCCATGTCTGATTTACAGCTCACCTTGGTATATAGGAAAGTCACCATGAACAATCTATTCAAGGCTGGTGTGTGTACAGGTTTTCCCCTGACTCACCCCACCAGCCTTGAAAAGATTGCTCATGATGACTTTCCTATATACCAAGGTAGGCTGTAAATCAGACATGGGCACTCAGGGCCAATAAGCATAATTAAAACAATGTTATAAGTGTGACAGCCAATGCAAATGCAGTAGTGTAAACCAGAGTTTGGATGACAGTCTGTGGGATTTAACTCGCTAGGATTACATGCTTACATGCTCAGAATCCACAGATTTTGCCAATCGCCATTTTCGATGGTGACTTAAGGAGGTAACAGTTCAGCCTCAGATGGGCATGGGTACAAGTTTCACTTCAGAAGCTGGGCCCCATACTGACATTTGAGAATGATACAGAGGGAGCAGTGCACCAGAGGTAGCAATATGTCAGACTGTGTTTTGAGTTGGATGGCAGTGATCCCATCACATTATTCCGAAGAATGGACATGTTCTCCATTGTTTTAAGAAGCAGGACCAAGAGCAGACCATTTAGCCCCTCGAGGCTGCTCCACTATTCAATAAAACCATGGCTGACCTCAACTCCATTCTCAATTATGTCTTTCCCAAACTTCCTCGTCTATCAAAGATCTGCCTAAAACAGAGAAAGAAAATTCCAAACACTGCTGACCTGCAAGAAATTCCTCGTCTGTCTTAAACAGGAGACACCTTATTTTGAAACTGTGTCCCCTAGTTCCAAGTACCTCCATGAGGGGAACATTCTCTCAGAATTTTACATTTCATTAAGACCAGATTATTCTAAAATGCAACGGGTATAGGCTTATAAGACTCCATCATTCTTGGAAGTCAAATTCTTTCATGCCAGGAATCAGCCTTCTCAGTTTCCCAGTTTAGATAAAAACCGTTCACAACCCAAGAGACTATTATTCTCTCTCTCTCTCTGCTAACATATGTACAATGTGGAAAATGGACATTTGTCCTGCAGTGGTGACTGAAGGGGTAGAATTTTGCCTACCTTAAGGGATAGCATAAGCCTTTGAATCAAACAAATACGAGTTCGATCGAATCCCATTCCAGCAGGTACGGGCCAGGTATTGACTCCAGTACCTACATCAATGGGTCAGAGGGTCACATAGCAGCTGATGGGAGCTTGCTGTTTGCAAATTAGCAACTGGATTTCCTAACATGACAACAAGCGGCTGTTAACGTTGTGTGTGTGTGGGCGGAGTTTGAGATTACTTCTTGAAACTGACATCTGCAATGCATCGGAAGAAGCTCCCGAATGCGGCCAGACAGTATCCCCCGCCTGGCTTTGGGGGGGGGGGGAAAGAGAGAAAGAGAGGTGCAGTCTCTGTTCTCTCCCGGAGTCAGACCGGTGTTGGCGGGGTTGAGTTTAAAGCAGTGACGCTCTTTCAGTCCCCTCCCTCCCCGGGGCCTATGTTAATGAGAGGGGGGTGTTTCCATTCTCGGTTTGCCTGTGAGAGCGGAGGGGAGGGAGAGCAGCTGGGAGTTTGTGGGTGAGCGAACCCTCCGATTCTGTGTTGTTTGCGGATGCTTTCGTTTTCTGAATGGCGTTCCTGCTTTGCACAGGGTGGGGGGGCAGGGGCTGGAGAGTACGGGAGGGGGGTGAAGAGGGGGAACGCGTGTATATGTGTGTGTGGGGGGGGTGAGGGGAAAAAAAAAGATCTCCCCAGCCTTTACGAGTGCTCCCCGAGCCCGGGGAAGGGCTGGGCTTGGGGCGGCTGCTGCGGGGAGCAGCTTTTCGACTTCACCCACCATCTCCCTGGGGAGGGGAGAGAGAGAGAGAGAGAGAGAGACACCGTGCTCCTAAATACCCTCCACCACCAGGGGAGATGGCCTCCTCTCGGGGAGGAGAGGGCGGTGTTCCGCTCTCTCTCTCTGGCCACCAGCTTACTATTTATAATCTGTTCGGTGGGTGGGAGGGGGGGGGACGGGAGACAGAGAGAGAGGGGCTGCCCGCTCTCGTGAAGCTGCAGAGGGGGGAGCGAGGCGGAAGGGAAGCTGCGCAGTCTCCGGGCCATTTTGTTGTGTCGGATTCTCGGAGCCGCTTTGTGGGGAGGGGAGGAGGGGGGGTAAGGAGGGACTTGATCGGATTTAGGCTCCACCTCCCCTCCGGCCTCTTCCTCCACCCAATGGGGTCGGAGAGCTCACCCCGGGGGGGGGGGGCGGTCGACCATCTCGGGCTGTGTAACAAAAGCCTCTTCCCCTGCAGTAACTTTGCAAGCCGAGGAACCCGCGACAAATCAGCCCTCGGGTCCCGGGGGGAGACAATGAGGAAGGGGGCCCGGGGGGGGGGGGGAAAGGGGGCTTGGATGTTTCATTCGCTTCCGACCCTGAGCCCCTTCCACACCGCCCACCACCCCAATATTCCCGGGTAGTGATACTGCTAGGTGAGCGTGCCCAGGTTGAGGCGCCAGCCCGGCCCGAGGTGATGCCCAGGCTGTATAACCCATCCTCCTCCTTCCCCCGGCTCCGGGGTCTGCGGCCTCCTGACTCGTTCCCGCGGAGTAAACACGGCTCAGCACCGCCCCCTTCCCCATAAGCCACGCCCCCCGCACGCGTGTTCTGCTCCGCCCTTTACGCCCTATTGGCTAATGTCACTACACCGTTACCGCCTCCCCTCCTGATTGGCTGATGGCGGAGGGAGCCGATTGGTCCCTGCTACCTTCCCCTGGGGGTGGGGGGGCGGAGGGACGGCTGCGTCACAATGGAGTCTCACATAACGGGGCGGGGATTCCCTCACGCGCGGAACGGGATAACAAAGAGACAGGGAAGTCCCGCCCGGCATCACTCTCACCCTGGGGAGAGGGTACAGAGGCAGGAGTCCCCTGGGGGAGTCCCACCCCGGGTTAGCCTCACCCCAGCCAGGGGAGGGGGTGCCCACCGGGGTTACCCTCAGTGGAGATGTGAGAGAGTTTTTGGGGGGGTGAGGAGAGAAGATTGGCCGCTGTCACCCTCGCCTGAATCACACTCAGCCCCAGGGGAAACAGACAGGTGCCCTGCCCGACGTTAGCCTCACCCGGGGAGACGGTTTGGAGGGCGGAGGTGTGAAGAAAGAAAGGAAAGAGCGTGCTGCCCGTTGTCACCCTCACCCGGGGAAGAGGGCGTGTAGTCACTCAGTGGGTTCCCCGGGCGCTTGAACGTGAAATTACAGCAAGAAATGCAGTTTCTTCCACCCTGAAAACAAGTCAGGAAAGAAAACAGGGGAGAGGGAAGCCCTCCGAATCATCCCGGGGAAGCTACTGGTGTATGTCTGGGTTTCGGCCGCCTGTATTCGGCGAATTGAGCCGCGTCCTGGTTCATGTTACAAATTCAAAAGATGGAATCATGTATCGGCCAATGAAAAGCTTCAGGGCCAGAGAGTGTTGACTGTATCCAGTTGAGGGCGGGAAAGGGGTGGAGCCCAGACTTTTCACCCAATTGTAACCTTCCTTCAATCTTATTTATTTTTGCTCCGGTGTTTACTCTCGGGTGTTCTCCGCCCCTCCAAAACCTGCGAATCCAGCGTTCTCACGGTGTTAACCGGCAACTTTCGACCGACACAGGGATGAATATTATTTAGTTATATAGGGAGAGGGGGAAAAAAAAAAGACATAGGCAGCAAGAGGGCTGAACAGCTGGGAGGACTCGCAGCTGCTGAGCGTTCTAGGTCTCCGGCAGAAAAGGAGACAGACTTTCTAAAAAAAGTGCAACAACACAGCTCTGGGCCTGGCTCCATATTTTAACTCAAAAATAGCCAAGAGTTGATACTCGACTCTTCATTCCTCAAGAGCTAGAATCGTAAATTTGTAAACACGTTTACCAAATCAAAACGTAAATGGCCTTAAATAAAGACAAAGTGCTCAGCAGGTCTGGCAGTCTCCATGGAGAGAGAAACAACGTAAAAGGTTTCGATTCCAATCGGACGCTGCTTGAGAAGTGACCTTGTTTGGGAATTGTTAAGGCAGGGGGGAGGGCACCTTGTAAAGTTCAATATTGCTGTAGCCACTGCGTTGTTTACATCGTTCACCCGAACAGCCCTGGAGAAATTGTGAAGTTCAGGGGATAGAAACAGCTTTCAACCACAGCTAACGACTTTACACCAAAGCAAAAGTTTAAAAATGAGATTAGATTTAAGAAGCCGTTCAGAAATAACTAATAGTAATAGGGTTCGGTTAACGTCATTCCTCTTACTCACCAGAAGTTAATTGGAGGTTGCGGTGAGCAAGAGAGTCCCTGCTAAAGGTAACGCCTCTACGGGGAGTTTTGACTTTGAAAAAAGTCTTTACCCAGATTGCTTAAAGACAAAAAAAAAATTCGGACCCTCATTTTGGAAAGTTACATTTGAAATATCAGTATTCATTCTCTCAATGTCGTATCACTAAAAACTGATTCGACAGCAGAGACAAAGCACCGAAACAGACCTTTTCGTCCAACGAGTTCATGCCGAACATAATCCCAAACTAGTCTCACCTGGCTCATCTCACCAAACCTCCTAATATAATGAGTCCATTTGGATTAGTAAATGACATGATCCAGTTACAATAAAGCAAAGATCTTATTTACTGATGAGAGGTGGTGTTGCTGGCTGGGAAGATAGTAGTAGTTGCCCTTGATTAGCTGCCTTCTTGAACCACTGTAGTCTATATCTTGGAGGTAGATGTGCAAGACTATTAAAGGTGCAAATTCCAGGATTTAGGCCTATTCCTTCAGGATATTTCCAAGTCAGGATGGGGAGTGTTTTGGAGGGAATGTGAGCAGGGGGGTGATGGTCTCTCCTACACAGGAGTATAATTGGAGGTTTGGAAGGTGCTGTCAAGATAAGCCTTTGAGAGAGTTGTTGTATTACACCACTGCAAAAAAAAAAGGAGGAATAAAGATGCTTATCAAGTGATTTTTGATTAGATTCCCTAGTGTAGAAACAAGTCCACACCAACCCTCTGAAGAGCAACCCACCCAGACCCATTCCCCTACACTTCACACTATGGACAATTTAGCACGGCCAGTTCACCTAGCCTGCTCATCTTTGGACTGGGGGAGGAAATGTGAGCACCTGGAGGAAACCCAGGTGAAAGTGTGGAGAATGTGCAAACTCCACAGTTGCCCGAGGCAGGAATTGAACAGGTCTCTGGTACTGTGAGGTACCAGTGCTAACCAGTGTGCTGCCCATGGGTGGTACCCTAGGTGGAATTGGGCTAGTAGTATTGTTAGAGTTGCACTCATTCTGCAAGAACAGGACAAAAATCCACAGGATCCAGTCCCTCAAGCACAGTAGCCACCCTGGAACCTCAAGTATTCCATTATACTCCTGTCTTGTGCCTCAAGGATAGGTGGTGAGTTCCTCATTACAAAATTTCCAGCCTCATGTGCTCTGGTTGAGTAATATGGCTAGTTCAGTTGTTGTTAAATGGTGTAGGAATTTAGCATTTATCACCAAACCTGAATCTTATCTGGTCTCATTAGTTAAAGATACTGACTCCTTTAGAATCTATATAGTCCTGAAAACTTGTGAAATCATGAACTTCTCTACTTCTGCCCTTAAAATGGCAAGAATGATGAAGTGGTCAAAGATGTTCAGGCTTATGATACTGGCCTCAGGAACTCCTACAAATGATATTGTGGGGTGGAGTTAAACAACATAGTCTTAACTTTTGTTGGATGGCATTGGGTGGGGGACAGTGAAGAATCCTTAGCTAGTTAAAAAAATTAAAACCTGGTATAAAATTACCTATCAATTAGGCTCCACAGTTCAGAAACTGGAGTGATTTTCAACTTTGACTTAAACTGCAAAGCCAGTGTTACACTATTTGACTGCTCTCACTAGAGGAAAGTTCCAAGTGAAAGTGACTCCATTGCTGCCAAGCATTTAGCCATGGATGGCTACTTGTATATTGACAATCAAACTTGTGAAGATTAGATTACAGTGTGGAAACAGGCCCTTCAGCCCAAGTCCATACCAACCCGCTGAAGCGCAACCCACCCATACATTTACCCTTACTTCTATGGGTAATTTAGCATGGCCAATTCACCTAACCCTTCATCTAAACTTCATCTAAAACCCTTCAAATCTAATGAAAAAAGGCAGTAGCCACTGTTGTAATAAAAGGCATTTTGCACTAAGCTCGCTCTCACAAATGAGGTAATGGTAGTTAACATTCAAGTGAAATCACTGAAGGTGATTATAATCAAAGAAAATCTTTACGGCGGTGAACCCATGTATCTGCTGCCCTCCTTATGAAGGAGGGCTGGAGTTTGGAAAGGTGCTAGCTTGTTATCCACAGCTATTAATAAAAAGCTTCAATAAGAGCAACAATATAACCTTGAAACAATACTTCAGCTTGGCTAGAGGTTTTACCCAGACTTGCTTTTTCCTGCACAAAGTGCAAAAATGTCTCAATCCCTGGAAACAGGCCATTTGGCACACTGACGCTAAAAGAGCATCCCACCCACATCTTGCCCCCTCCAGATCCTATCCCTGTAACTCTACATTTCATGGCTAATTCACCATCCTACACATCCCAGGACACTGGGGTAATTTAGCACAGCCAAGCCACCGACCTACACATCTTTGCACTGGGGGGAAACTGAAGCACCCAGAGGAAACCCACAGACACAGGGAGCATGTGCAAACTCCAGTTGCTGGAGGTTGGAATTGAACCTGGTGCTAGAGGTAGCAGTGCTAACCACTGAGCCACTGCACTCAGGCAGGACTGGCCACTTCATAGCACTGACTGCATTATTGTATGGGATACTTTCATGTGGTGTTAAATCAAGGCCTCATCTTGTATGAAATATTTGATGTTTGAAAATATTTGCACCATTAAGACAAATTCACTGATTTGATTAGTTTGTAAAATGAGCAGAAATTGCTATTGGATGACTAATCACTTTTGAAGTCCACACCATTAACCTAAAACTAGGTAGATTTCTAGGATGAGGGAATTATTGGGAGAGATTAGGGTTGGATCTGTATCCATTGAAGTTTGAATGAATGAGGTTCGCTTATTGAAAGATCCTCAGAAGACCTTAAAATGGTGGGTACATAAAGGATGTTTCTCTGTGAAACAAGTAGATTAGGGGTCACTTTCAAACAAGGCGTTCTTGTTCAGTCAAAAGGCAGTTCACTACCTTCATTGCAATTCAGGATGAGCAGTAAGTGTGGCCAAGCCAGGAATTCCATCTCATGGAATTTTAAAATATTCCTGTTTAGCATCTTGTCAGCCAAATCACTAGCTCAAGTAACATCAGCACTCCCACCATGTTGAGAATTTGAAGTGTAGCTTTGTGCTGAAGCCAAGCCTGAAGTCTGATCTTCTAAAGCCAAGATCCTGCATTTCAGAGACCGTGTCCAACATCGTGTCCAACATCCTGTCCACCATTGGCATCAGAAAAGCGTCCTGTTGCTTTGTGAAAAAGGCGATCACCTAATACATTGGACCTCCCACCTGTACAAGACTAGTCACTGACCATCTTTGACAGATTGAGGGACTAACTAGGTAAGAATTTTTGCTTTGTTTTCTCTCCCCTCTCCACCAGTTGTTATTAAGTTCTTTTGCTTTGTTGTTGATCAGATAACTTTTTTCTCCCTTATGTCTCAGGCTGGTTCCTCTAACCCTATATTCATCTCAAATCCCACCCTAATACTCAACCACTAAAGTCAGTCTGAAAATGGAGATCTTGCTTTCTCACCTAGCTCAATTTTGGGCTGTCTGGTTTTTATGCACAGGTCCACAGACTATCCAAGTCAAAACATTCATCTATAATATTCAGATTGCAGCCATCTAGACCTATCTGCACAGGCCATTTCCCAAGTCCACTTTAGTGGAATTACCCATGATTCCATTTCAAACCCTGCTCTATTAGCTCCCAAATATTTCTTGGCTCTTGCTGATTCAGGATTGTTTACTTGTACACTTAAATTTCAAAATTCAGTGAACTATCACAAGCACTATCCCCATGTAGTCTGGCTATTTGCCTCAGATGTACAGTATGGAAACAGACCCTTCAGTTCAACTTGAATATGCTATAGGACAGTAGTCCCATATCTCTCAACCCTTCCTATACCATCTAAATGGGGGGGGGGGGGGTATTAAATGCTGTAATTGTACCAGCCTCCACTTCCTCTGGCAGCTCATCCCATTCATGCACCACCCTCTGCATGAAAATGTTGCCTCTTAAGTATCTTTCCCCTTATCCTTAACTCATGCCCTCTAGTTTTAAATTGCCTTACTGTGCCTTGATTTTGTAAACTTAAGTCACCCTTCAGCCTCACTCACACCAAGGAATAGGCCCAGTCTATTCAGCCTCCCTGCAGATTGAGCCCTCTAACCCTGGCAACATCTTGTCAAATCTTTTCTGAAGCCTTTCATGTTCCACAACATCCTTTAATAGGAGACCAGAATTGGACACAGTACTCCAGAAGTGGCCTAACTAGTGTTCTGTACAGCTGCAACATGACTACTCAACTCCTATACCTCAATACTTTAAAGGCAGCATACTAAATGCCTTCACTACCTATCGATGACTCACTTCAGTATGAACCTGCATTCCAAGCTTTGTTCAGCAACACTCCCTAGGAGTTTAAAGTGTCCAAGTACTGTCTTGAAGTGCCTTTCAAGGCAGCACCTCACATTTAGCTAGAGTCCATCTGCCACTCCTCCACCCATTGGAGCATCTGATCAAGGTCCTGTTGTACAAGGTAACCTTCCTTGCTGTCCACTACAATTTGAGTCATCTGCAAACTTAACTATACCTTCCATGTTCAAAGTCATTTACATAGTTGGCCAAAAGTGGACCCAGCACTGATCCCTATGACACTAGTCACAGGCCTCCAGTCTGAAAAGCAACCTGCCACCACTGTTTAGCTTGAGCCAGTTCTGTATTTAAACAACAAGTTCACCCTGTATTCCATGTTATTTAAGCTCACTAACTGGTCTGAAGAACTTTGAATGCCTATTGAAGTCCACAGGTGATATCCACTCCTCTGCCCTAAATTATGTTACTGAAGAAATAAAGTTTGAGAGAATTTCCCCACAAAGCCATGTTGACTATCCCCAAGTCTGTGCCTTTCCAAAAAGGGAAATCCTATCCCTCAATTCCCTTCAATTCGTTCAGTGATGTCAGGCTTATCAGTCTACAATTCCCTGGCTTTTCCTTACCACTGAAGTGGTACCATATTAGCCAGCCTCCAGTCTTTTGGTGCCTCACCTATAGCAAATAATACAAAGATCAGTCAGGGGCCACTTTCCACAGTGAGTACACTTGATCAGGTCCCAGGGATTTATCCACCTTAAATGGAAGCATCTAGCACCTCTATGGTTGTTTTTCAAAATTTTGCTTTATTTCCCCATGCTATCTTCCATGTCCTTCTCCACAGGGAAGACTAAACCAAAAATCAAAATCATTACTACCCTCATGTTTAAATGAACCAGAACATTAGGAAGACCCAGCTTCAATCCCATTCAGAATTACAGTTAAACTAACCTACAAGCAGGGTGTTTTTGTCTGGCTGTTATTTGTGTCTTCCTATCATATTTGAACAATACAGCACAGAACAGACCCTTCGGCCCACGATGTTGTGCTGAACATCTATCCTAGATTAAGCACCCATCCATGTACCTATCCAATTGCTGCTTAAAGGTCGCCAATGATTCTGACTCTACCACTCCCATGGGCAGTGCATTCCATGCCCCCACCACTCTCTGGGTAAAGAACCCACCCCTGACATCTCCCCTATGCCTGCCACCCTTCACCTTAAGTTTATGTCCCAAAGTTTCTGACTGTTTACTCTATCTATTCCTCTGATCTTATAAACCTCTATCAAGTCACCCCTCATCCTTCGCCGTTCCAACGGGAAAAGGCTCTCAACCTATCCTCGTACGACCTATTCTCCATTCCAGACAACATCCTGGTAAATCTTCTCTGCACCCTCTCCAAAGCTTCCACATCTTTCCTAAAGTGAGGCGACCAGAACTGCACAGTACTCCAAATGTGGAGTAACCATAGTCCTGTACAGCTGCAACATCACTTCACGACTCTTGAATTCAATCCCTCTGCTAATGAATGCTAATATACCATAGGCCTTCTTACAAACTCTATCCACCTGAGTGGCAACTTTCAAAGATGTACATAGACCAAGATCCCTCTGTTCCTCCACCTGACTAAGAACTCTAGCGTTAATCCTGTATTCCGCATTCTTATTTGTTCTTCCAAAATGGACAGCCTCACACTTGGCAGGGTTGAACTCCATCTGCCACTCCTCAGCCCAGCTCTGCATCATATCCAAGTCCCTTTGCAGCCAACAACAGCCCTCCTCACTGTCCACAACTCCACCAATCTTCGTATCACCTGCAAATTTACTGACCCACCCTTCGACTCCCTCATCCAAGTCATTAATAAAAATTACAAACAGAGGACCCAGAACTGATCCCTGCGGAACTCCACTTGTAACTGGGCTCCAGGCTGAATATTTACCATCTACCACCACTGACTTCGACTGGTCAGCCAGTTTTCTATCCAACTGGCCAAACTTCCCTCTATCCCATGCCTCCTGACTTTCTGCATAAGCCTACCGTGGGGAACCTTATCAAATGCCTTACTAAAAAGGCATGTACACTACATCCACTGCTCTACCCTCATCCACATGCTTGGTCACCTCCTCAAAGAATTCAATAAGACTTGTAAGGCAAGACCTACCCTTCACAAATCCGTGCTGGCTGTCCCTAATCAAGCTGTGTCTTTCCAGATACAGATAAATCCTATCCCTCAGTACCCTTTCCATTACTTAGTCTTACTTCTGTGGTAGGCAAACTGGCCTGTAATTCCCGGGGTTATCCCTATTCCTTTTTGAACAGGAAATTTGAAACTTTGCCTGCACTTTGCCTCATTACTATGAAAGCAAGCTGATCCCTCATCCATTACCTTTGTCAAAAGACAGTTACCACACTTGCTGGCTACCTGGTTCTTGCTTGGTGGCAAAGTGGACATTTACTCAAGTTAATGTCAATTCAGATTGAAGCCCAATGGTGAAAGAACGCTATCCTTTCCTTCGGTGTTTGAAGAGTCACAAATTTATCCCACTATTTTAAAATCAGCTTGTTCAAACACCTGTGGCAGATGAGACTTTAACAAAGACCCAGAAGTAGCAAGACTATTGTGTTCAAGGACTACATATGCAACTTTAAAATGTTTTGACAAAGCTTGGAGCATTGGACTTCAACTGGGACCTGGATCTTCTGACCCAGAGACACTACCAGTGTTCCAAAAGAGCTAAAATCATCCAGAGTGCAGTGAGCAAAATTTAAAGTTTTACTCCTTGTTATACATTCCTCTGTAGTTCCAACCCATTTCATCTGTGGAGCCTCATGCTCCTTCAAATCTATTTCACTTACCCCTTCCTTTAAAAGGGAAAGTATTTTCACTAATTGGAATTCACCCTTACCCCTCTGTTGCAGAAAGTCTCTTGCAAGACTTGGGGATCAATATTTGCTCCACCCCTTCCCTACATTCAAAGGGATTGTATACAGATTGTGGTTGGTGTTTAACCAGTGCAAGGCTCCTCTAGAGGGGGGAGTGCTGCTCTGACCAGCAAGAGCTTGCGCCAGATTGAACACCTCTTGCAAAAAGGTCATTCCACATTAAAATGCAGGTCAGAGAAGTGACAGCCAAGTTCAGATACTAACACTTTCCATCTCTCCATTAGAGATCAAATGGAAAGTTTCAGTAACATTTAGCAGAA
Source organism: Hemiscyllium ocellatum (assembly GCF_020745735.1). Taxonomy (NCBI): domain Eukaryota; kingdom Metazoa; phylum Chordata; class Chondrichthyes; order Orectolobiformes; family Hemiscylliidae; genus Hemiscyllium; species Hemiscyllium ocellatum. Next base: position 13,915,053 of record NC_083442.1, read on the forward strand.
ACTAACTCCTCTGGGGAAGTGTTTGAAAATGCCCACATCAGGATCAAAGTCTCTAACACTCACCTGCAAGGACCCCTCAGGGATATGCTGGGGCTGTATTTCCATTCACTCAGACTGAAAATGCTTGCATTTGGGCACTTGGGAGTCAGTATTAATGTGAGGCTATAATTGAGTGTACTGTATTGCAATTGGGCCGATTCCTGAAGTGAATGCTGATTCTCCTTCAAGTGGTGGGAGCTCAGATATTAAGTCTGACTGCAGATGTCTGCAATGGCCATTTCCTGCAGAAATTTGTGCATCAGTACAACATCTGAAATACTACTGCATCCAATCAATGATGAAAACATGGCTTCCAAGTAGCTTGTGGATGCTTGTTGTGCACAATTAGTGGTGTTCCTTTGAAGGAAAGATTAAGATTTTGTTGACTGAAGTTCTTGGGACATCCTGGAGGTCATAAGCAGTCTTTTCTTACACAATCTCAGCCAGTGCTGAATTTTCAGGAGAGCAAATCAATGCAGCTCCACAGCTGAGATTGTGACTGGGTAGGATTACAAGATTGGAAGCAATTTTAATTTAGATTGGCGGGCGGCACGGTGGCACAGTGGTTAGCACTGCTGCCTCACAGCGCCAGAGACCTGGGTTCAATTCCCGACTCAGGCGACTGTCTGTGTGGAGTTTACACATTCTCCCCGTGTCTGCGTGGGTTTCCTCCGGGTGCTCCGGTTTCCTCCCACAGTCCAAAGATGTGCAGGTCAGGTGAATTGGCCATGCTAAAATTGCCCGTAGTGTTAGGTGTATGGGCGGATTGCGCTTCGGCGGGTCGGTGTGGACTTGTTGGGCCGAAGGGCCTGTTTCCACACTAAGTAATCTAATCTAATCGCTTCTGTAGATATTAGAGCAGTCATTCTAGATGAAAGTATTAGAAATTATTCAGCATCTTGGACCAACCCAAGTCTGTCAGCAGTACTTCCAATAGAATCCCTATAGTTTGGAAACAAGCCATTTGGCCCAACACGTCCACACTAACCCTCTGACGAGTCTCACACCCAGACCCATTCCCTGACATTTACCCCTGACTCATGCACCTAACCTACACATCCCTGGACACTGGGCAATTTAGCATGGCCAATTCACCCTAACCTGCACATCTTTGGAATGATCAGTGATGAGAAAGTTGAGAAAATCCAATTCAGTTCTTTCCCTTGGACACCAGATCCTTGAGTTACCATCCTGGGTGGATCAGCCAAAACAGCTTGTTAAGGGCAATAGGAATACCAACCACTAGTTACCTTCTAGGTCATCCCATCCTGACATGGGAATAAAATGCCATGTTATCACCTTTACCACAGACTGATCTTAAGCAAGCAGCCAATCACCATCAAGGTGAAGTCATGGACAGCTTTGGTAACGATGTCCTCATCTTTAAAAACTCTGAGTCCCATCTGAAAATTGGTGGCTTTCCTCTGGCTCCACTGCCAACATCAGCCTCTACCTCAAATACACTGTTGACCCATCTGTTTGGATTTGCTGACTCTCAAACTTGATACTTGCATCTAAACAGGAATACAAGTGAACATGTTTCTTATTTATGGAGGCAGACCTGAAGTGCAGCTGGTTCTGGAACAAGGGTCTTACAAAAGTGCCCACCAGCCAGTTTTAGTGTCCTGTGAGAAATCTATAGGAAATGTTTCCAGTGCTTCAGTGATACATGAAAAACTGCCTGTTTGAAAAGTACATCAGCTTTCAAAGCTGTTCAGGATAATACGTTGGAAGCAACTTTACCAGACCAAAAAAAGGGGCAGTAGAAACCAACAGGATCCCTGAAAAACTATAGATCACTTTTTTAAATTAAGGCACATAAGTAAGGGATATAGATCAGTTAAGATCTAGACTGCTCAGATTTAAGTCTGGGACATTTTAAAGTGCTATGGATGGGGTAAGGCAAGTAGAAATCCATTTTGCAATTTGATTTTACCAATTTAAGTCTGTTGCACATTGTATTTCTGGGGTCACCTTGTAGCAAAGTTTAGGTTTTATGCTGAAAATAAAAAAAGGGGCTGATTTGAGTATTGTATCTTGACTTGGCATTCAGTGCCAAGTGGCATTATCTTGCTGGCTTCTTAAATTGCCTACTTTCCTTAGCAGGGCAACAACAGGCTCCCACCTAACAGCTTGTCCCTAACAAGACAGGCAGCTCCCACCTCCCAGAGGGTGCTTTGTCCTTCAACTGGGCACCAACCTCAGCTGGCCAATTAGGCTATTAACATTCAACTGTAGCTTTGTCTGAACAAAGTATTTTAGATGCAGGGTTGTGACCTGAAAATAAAATTGGAAACATGTCATAAGGTAGAATACACATTCAAGGGATCATTGGCAAAACTAAAACTGAGGTGACTGCTTGGAGGAGCACCTTCTGTCCACAGGAATAACTGAGCCCCAGTTGTCTGCCATTAAGGCTTTACAAGCTCATTTCTCTTTCGTTTGCTCTTAGAGGATCCATTCTCCCCTTTAAGACTTCATTCACATTAATGGTGAATGAGATGATAAAATTATCAAGCCTTGCATCTTTTGCATTGGACCTCTTCCAACTGTCACCTTGGTCCTCTACTGCCTGAAAAACTAGTCACTTGAGAACAGTTCTGAAGAGTCTTCTAGACGCAATGTTAACTGTTTTCCCTACAGACACTGCCAAACCTGTGGCATTACTCCAGGTGTTAAAGAATCATTCTCAATTTCTGCTGAATGCATCTCCCCATCAACATTCAAAGACCATGTTCCCTCCATAACTAGGGTCAGGATTAGCACAGTAAAAAAACCACGACATTTTGGGCAAAAGCCCATTCCTGATGAAGGGCTTTTGCCTGAGATGTCAGTTTTATTGCTCAGATGCTGCCTGACTGCAGATACTGGAAAAGCACATCAGTTCATTGATTTTACCTACATAACCAGGTAAAATTCTCAGCACTCCACTCCTCCCTTCCCACAGGATCTGGTCATACAGTTGCAAATATTGCATCCTTTGTATTTTCACAATCTAGAAATGGTTTCTAGATGAAGGGATAACTTCAGTAGAAGTCAATTACACTTGTGTTGCTTGAAGACCATATGCACATTGTTTTGTAAAGCACCTAGAGTCATCTACTTAGACCACAAACATACCAGATTTCCAATTGTTGCCTTTTACTTCAGCACCTCAACATATTCCATTAATTCAGGAAACAAGGTGGAGGTGCAGCACCTTATTTCAATTAGACACTCTACAGCCTTACGGAATCAGCATTGAGTTCTGTTGTTTGAGTGATGAAAGAATGCTCAAAGAGGCTTGAAAGGAGTCAGGTATTTGAAGTTTAATGGGGAGAGGGGAGATTACTGAAGGGTTGAGGGATTAGAAAATAAATGAATTTTTTTTTTAAAAATCAGTGAGAGCTGATGCAAGTCTTTAGTTAAAAAGGCTTAGAACACAAGTTTTGCCCCTCTAATCAAGCTCACCTACTGCATGTCCTGTAGAATCAGGGTCTGAATTTCTTCAGGAAAGGAGTCAACTGCAATTGGAATGTTGCAGATGACAGCATGGCTCAGTCAGTTATACAGCGTGGAAACAGTCCCTTCAGTCCAACCTGTCCATGCTAACTAGCTATTTTAAATTAATCTAGTTCCACTTGCCAGCGTTTGGCTTATCTCACCAAACCCTCATTCATACACATCCAGATGGCTTTTAAGTGTTCTAATTTTAACTAGAAGGGGATGCTGGGACCATTCTTGCTCCAGTTAAGTTTTGGGTTCAAGTCACTTCATAATCAAACCTGATAATAGGGGTACTGCATAACCATAGGATGTTCAAGTAGACCAAGAACCTGCAGTATCATTAAAAATTCTAGGTGTATTAGCCCATATTTACCCATTCAATGGAAATTACTGTTGTTGCCTGAACAAATCAAGACAACACAGCTGCCAGATTGCAGGATGTGGTTACAACTGCACTTTATCAATTGGCTACTTGGAACTAGAGATCTAGGTTAGAATAATAGTAGACAATTCAGTCCCTTTAGCCTGCTCTACATAGAGAGCTTTACTTCCATCCTGCTTCTTAAAAGGCAGACTTGAAAGTTAGTCTTGCACTTTCCAAGTCTATTGAACAGAGTCAGGATAACCCTATGTTGCCTTTCACATTCTTCTGTTCAACTCATCAACAAAACATCCTTAGTACAAAAACTGGTCATCTCATTTCAGGACTGAAAACTAGGACAGTTAAATTTTCATGTGATGCTAAAATACTTAAAATAATTCATAGCTTTGGGAGATTGTCAACAAAGTTGTAATGAAACTTGAGTATTCCTTGTATTTTTTCCACTTATCAAGTAACATTGTCCAGGGACCTCAGGAGCAGTTACGCTTCAAACCTGGGTCTCCTAGCTCAGAGGTAGGGATATGACCACTGGAAACTAAGCCTGCCAAGCCCCAATATGTAACTTTGAATGAAACATTTGACATTCTGATGGATCATTCACCTTATTCCCTCCAGTCTCATTCTGAAGGGAGATATTTAAAATGGCTGTTTATACAGGATTAGTTGGCACAACATTGACTTGTTGCTAAGAGTTTATTCTGCATTTCAATTACTCTGGCCTCAAATGTTCTGGTCTATAACCATGTAAAGGCTTTTAAATTTGTACTCTTGACTCCAAGGTAACAACTAGCCAGTTGTTGTCCAAGTTTGAGGCACAGCAAGTGTAAAGACAGGTTGTCAGCTCAATTTGTCAATTTCTTACCTGCTCATTTTTCTTCACCCATTCCAAATTGTCCATCCTAAAAAAGGGGATAAGGGAAGGGCATGGAATGCAAAAGGCATTGCAGTGTCTAAGGTCCAGACAGCATCTTTGACAGTGCAAGCAGATGTTCAGATCCCTATTTAGCTGAAGTCAGTGTAACAGTCAGACTTAGATCCTTCTGCCGGATGGAGACAGCTGGCCAGTGGACAGTGCCTCGTCTCAGCAGGTCAGACAGCCTGTTCTCAGTGAGAAGTCTTAAACATTTAAACTTGCATCTATGTAGCGAGTTTCACAAGATTTACAGGAGTATTATTAAAATTGACAATCTAGTTTTTCCCTGTATGGCTCAGAGTATTGGAGAAATGCAGCAGGTCTGGCAGTTTTAGAGTGATAGGATAATTTTAGTCCAAATTAAGATTTGGCTGGAAGATTTTAGGTGGTTGGCCAAATGGACAGGGATTTAAGCATTTTATCTTGATTTTTACTTTTGCAAAAAAACAACTGACACTCAGACTTTCAGATTGTTTTGGATCAATTAAACTCAAGTGTTTGTGCAGCAGCCATTTAATCCAGTAATTCACTCTTGATGGGATCATGTAAACTTAGTTTGCATAATTAGTGTTCCCAACAGTGCTGTGCTTCAAGATAGGATTTCGCAGTGAGTTTGATCCTTTTCCTGCTCCAAGCAGGAACAGTTAATTTTGAAAAGTTGGCATAGTTCTGGATATTAATTCTATGAGATGGAGTTAGATTACCGTGGAGTTAATGAAGATTTTACTACTGGTAAAGCATTAGATACCAGCCAGTTAACTTTTTAGTTTACTTAAATACCTTATGTAAATCTCCCATGCAAGTTGTGGAGTTCTTGAAATGCACTCAGGGGTTTCTTAATTTAACTGGAAGTGTTGCTGGAAAAGCACAGGTCAGGCAGCATCCAAGGAACAGGAGATTTGACATTTCGGGCATAAGCCCTTCAGGAAACTGAAGGGCTTATGCCCGAAACGTCAAATCTCCTGTTCCTTGGATGCTGCCTGACCTGCTGCGCTTTTCCAGCAAAATTTTCAGCTCTGATCTCCGGCATCTGCAGACCTCATTTTCTCCTTTCTTAATTTAACTGATTAGCTCATCTTTGCTAATAGACAGCCTATGTTAAGGCTTGTCATGCTTGACTGAAGCACTGCTGATGCAATAGAATCTAGGACCTGTACTGTTTTTCAGCCCTCCAATGTTGTGCTAACCTTTTATCCTAATCCAAAAGGAAAGTAACCTACATACTACATTTTGCAGTCATCCATGTGCCTAAGATAGACTTAAATGTCCCTAATGTATCTGACTACCATTACTGGTAGTGCATGCCATGCACTCATCTGTGGCATGTTTACAGTCAATTACAGTGGGCTGTCAGCCTCCAAGTGGCCGGTTTCATAGATATTGGTTGTGCTAGACATACTTAACAGCTACTCCATAGATAGCTGACTTATGCTTTGTAAGTGGTGGACAGATTTCCAGGAAATTAGGAATGGAATTACTTCAGATTTCCCAGCCTCTGACTGGCTCTTTTAGAGGGTCGTGTATAACTGAAAGCTGGTGAAAGATTGATATTTTGATGTCGATTGAGTCACTAGGGGAGGATGAGGCATAAACAAAGCAGCTTTTAAATGAAGTGAGGATCTACAGGTACATACATGGCTGAAGGCTCAGCTACTGAAATAAACTGGGTGAAAAGAGATAGGTGAACATTTGGGAATTGACAAGGTGTGCCAGGAGACAACTGGGATATTAGGATAGATTTAACAGTCACTTGAGAAAGATTAATGGCAGGCTGAGATAGAGAGAAAACTCAAGAATGGGAGATGCTAAGCTTAGGGTTTAACAGGAATAATTGCAGGAACAATTGAGGAATGAGGAAAAGCAAATTTGAATAGTTTGCAAATCTTGATTTATCACAGCAAGGATTTAGCCTTTGGCTAGAATGTGGGGGGTTAAAGATCAAAATATTCCTTGGACCTGAGATATTAAAGATTGCCATGAATATAATGGATGCTGTGGTAAATTGAAGGATATTTTGATTCTGGAAGAATACACTAGCAATTTTCCAATCATCCATTAACTCCTTTATTCACAAGGAAACAAAAAGGCAAATCTGGCTTGTTATCTTTTTATTGGGGAGGAGATTATAGGGGATGTATTAGACTATTTAGAAGAACAGTAATCAAGCAAAGTCAGTATGGCTTCAAGGGGAAGCCTGAAGTTTGTGGTAACAAACAGAAAGTGCATGCAATATTTGATTCAGGAGACATTTGATCATGTACCACAGACTAAAGATCCCATGTTGGAGGTAGATATTAGCATGGATAGAGAATTTGCTAACTTGAGAGCTTGGATAAAAGGAGCTTTCAGGATAGCAACTTGTTACTAGTTGTGTGCCACAGGGATCAGTGTTGGGCCATAACTATTTACAGCACAGATGACTGAGGAACATAGACAATTTTGTAAGTTACAAGAATAGGTGAAAGGCAAGTGGTGAGGTTGACAGTTTGTAGAGAAATTGAGATGTTAATTATACTAACATTTGGCAAATAGAATTGAGTGGGGAAAAACTTAAGGCTTTGATCATGAAGAATCAAGGAGCTGAGTTTCATTTAAGTGGAGAGAGAGAGACTGCACAAAGCTACAGCACATGATTGTCCTCATGCACGAGGAGGAACATGTTCAACATATAAAAGCTACATTTCACTACTACAGCAAGCAAATTCAAGTCATTAAGTATTTTCAGGACTAAGATAGATACTTAACCAGGAAGGAAAGTTATGGAAAGACAAGGAAGTGAAGTTGAGGATTATCACATCAGTCATGATCTCAGAACAGGAAAGCAGACTTTGCTTCCAATCTTATGGCATTTATGTAGAAGCAGCAAGAAATGTGATTTCATTCACACATTTAATGTTTGAATAAAAAGGGAGTAAAGACATCAAAACAATTTGAACTGAAAAGCAAATCCTGGATCAATGACCTACCAATGGATTGCTTAATAATTAAAGCTTTTACATTGCTAAAAAGAGAAGTTAGAGGTAAACATTTGTTTTCAGTAACTGGAGGACAGAAAAAAGTGTTTGCTCAGCATGGTTGACTAAAGCAAGCCAAAGATTTATGGTGCCATACACTTTCTGGGCCTCATCTTTCCTACAGATCCAAATGCAGTCACTCCCTAAAGCTGCTATTTTCAGAGACCCAAATCACATCTGAGTCCCAATTTTCCCCCACAGTAAAAGTTAGACAATTACTCCATATCCCAGCCTGGCAAGTTCACCATGAGGTGAGACTGCAAGTGGGAAGAGCTGTCAATAAATACATCTGAAGTTGGGTTTTTGTACACATATCCACAAAGAACTATGTCAGTTCTGTGCAAGTCTAAAATGTCCTGTCTGTCCTCTTTGGCAGGCCAGGCATTTCTACCAAATTGATGACATTAGGATCCTGGCGAAACTAAAAAAGTCTCTTATCTGAAGAACTGGGTTGGAATGTAGGGGTTACACCTCCTTATCATCTAGGGATTGCCTGTGTTGTCCCTACCATTTTCATTTTATCAAGTTTGAAAATCTGAAACTGAAAATAGTTTCATCAAGAATAAGTTTTAGTATAAGGTCTTTCACAGGGTCAAAGTATGCAAGAATGGTCAAAACTCAAGTGGTAAGGACATGATTTCTGCAGTGAGATAAAAATTGTCACAAAAAAGGTTATTGCAGAAAACAGCTCAGTGTTGAAGGTATAATATTAAGACAAGTGGATTGTTAACAGAGCATGAAACATTTGCAATAGTGGGTGATTCAGGTTGCTGAATTAACCTTAGGCTTGGAGTTCTTCATCCCAATCACGTTAGCAGCTCATTCTTTCACTAAATTCAAGATGTTGAATTTGTTGATTTCTAAGACTATCCAAAGTCCTAACTCATATGGTTGAGTTTTATTCTGGCAAGATAGAAATCAATATTCTATATTCACTATTGACAGTGATTGTTAATTATAGAAAGTCTCAAGACCAGAACCAGAGTACTCAATATAACCCAAGCAAGGTTCTACACAAGTGGGACACTTACCTACTTTTGCATTGAGTCAGCTCTCAGATTGGTTCTGGTAACATGTTACTATCACCTTTTAAAACTGTAAAAAAAGGTGGTAAAGGAGCAAAGGTCTGGAAAACACATTTGATTTTTTAAAAAATTCACTATGGCCTCCTTAGTCCTCCTAAAAAAACTCACTTGCTGTGTATCCACTTGCAAGCCAAATCAAGAATACCTCCCTGACAGTACTTTGAGGCATGAGGACCAATTGGATGACAAACTAAAAAGGCATTTAGAAGAGGATGGTTAAAGTTAGCAAAGTAGTGGTGGGATTGGGGAAAGAAAGTTGCTTTGGATAAAGTTCCAAATCATTCCTATTTGGAGGTGGCATTTTAAAATTGGCTTTTAAATGAGCCAATTTTTGACCCCAGCTCCAAATTTAGGCTACTTTCATCTAGGCTCAGCCTCTGGCTTGGAAGATTCTTGCTGTCCTATTTAATCTCAACTTGAGCTCTTAACCCTGTATTATCCTCATAAGGATGCTTATTTCACCTCCACCTGAGCTAATCATTCAACAACCTTTGCATTCTTTGTTGGTCTCTAGATTATACTGTTAAGGTTCTATTGGTCCACTTCCCATCTTTATTTGGGAAGATGGAAAATATTTCTGCCTGATCTTATGCTACTTATCAAGTATTCAGACTGGGATTAGAAATTGCTTCCTGAACAACTTTGAATTAAGACTTCACCCATGTTAAAAAGCCCATATAATCAATTCACTGCTTCTTCCTCAAGTCTTAATACAACAACCCAGTTTGGCTTTGACCTAACTCATGCCCTTATGCATACTCCTCCCTTCTCCAGGGGAACTGCCCAGGAGTCATACCTAAGCAACCATCATCTCATTTTAGGCTTCATACTAGCATTTAAGATTTAAAAGTTCTAAAAAGTTTGCCCAGAGGGCAATGGAGGCCCAGTCTCTGGATTCATTTAAGAAAGAGTTGGATAGAGCTCTCAAGGAGAGTGGAATCAAGGGTTATGGAGATAAGACAGGAACAGGATACTGATTAAGGGTGATCAGCCATGGTCATATTGAATGGTGGTGCAGGCTCCAAGGGCAGAATGGCCTACTCCTGCACCTATTGCCTATAGGAGGTTAAAGTTTACAATTGCAACTGCCCAATGACTATTAATCCCTACTGGTCATCCAAGGCAGAGGCATATACATTCATTAACTGACACCAAATACAGCCAGGATCAGACTAGTTTTTTTGGTTTATGTTACTAGAAATACTAAACATCTGATTTTAGTTTACAACCATTATGCTTAATATTGTTATGCTAATCAAGTCCACAGACTTAAAAAGAGACTGCAGAAAAGTAACCAAATGAGGAAATTTATTCCTGTAATTTAGACTTGAGCTTTAAAGACATTTTGGATAGTTTTGTTGTTCCATACAAGTTTGAGCAAGACTGATCTGTTCTCATCTTGAGAAAGCAGCTGAGGAGATTCTATACAAGGTTTTAGGTTTGGTGGTGCATGTTTGCACTCTTTCACTAGCTAAAAGCATGGCACAAGACAAAGCTTAGATGGGAGATTTACTGATAAATAAAGAGTCTTTTACCAGAAGATATAACCCAACTCCACCCATCAGGACATTCCTAAGTTTTACAGGATTATAAGTGACTATTCTGAAGAGCCTCTGGACTTAAAACAAGAACTCTCACCACAGATACCACCAGACCTGCTTGCTCTCTAATGCTATTTTTAAATGATTATTCATGTGAATAAAACAGCTAGCTTGACTTCAATTACATTCCTAGGTTACAAAAAAGTTATTTTTAACAGTAGAGAGAAAACAAAATAGTGCATTAGTACATCCTTCCAGAATTTGAAAGAAAAGCTACGTTAAAATATACATGCTTGTGCTAGTGATTTGGTTTAACAATGCCAGATAACATAAAGGAAGAAAAAAATCATTCACACGTTTCATAGTTCCGATAGGAAAGCCCACCACGCTAGGTCTAGTTTAAGGATTATAATACATAGTTATAAAGTTAAAAAAAAACCAGACGATACAACATTGGCCTGACCCAGCAAATGAAGCTTTGTTTTTAAAATCATCTTTTGGGATTCATTTGGAACATAACCAAAAAAACCTGTGAAGGTAGAAAAGGAAAAATAATATCCACAAACCAACATCTGAATGCAAACCTGCACTGCTTGCTCCGAATGTGGAAAATGGTAACCCTGTAATATAGCTACTCCCAGTCGTGGCACTTCCGCTATTAAAGGCAAATACCTGTCCATCACAATGATGGAACTGGCGGAAAGCCAATAGAATCGTGGCAGTTGCCTCAAGTAACGCGGACTAACCAACCACTACGGTGTTGGGGGCGGGTCAGCCGGTGGGGCATTGCTTATTGGCCCAGCGAGTGGGCGTCCCGGTGGTTGGCAGTTTCTGGGTTCCAATCAAACACCTCGCTGGCCGAGGAGGCGGGAGCGCCTACCGCCAGCCAATCGCTGGCGCGGCGTGGGAGCTGGGACTTCCGGCTCCCGGGGCTGGTGGGAGGGGGTGGTACCTGGTTGTCAGGTTACCGTCGACAGCTGGACGATTGACGGTGGAGGCGGACCAATGGGCAGACGGCGGGGCGACTGGCCTCGGCGGGGCGGGAGCCAATGGTGGTGGGGGAAGGGGGCGGGACTTCCTTCCGCGGCCCCCGCCGTTTGATTGACAGGCGGCGAGCGGACGAACAGACGGCCTCTGCTCCGAGCTGTTTGGGCTTTTTTTTTAATTCAACAGCTTCCTCCCTCCCCTTCCCCGTTTCCCTCCTCCTTCCACCGGGCCGGAGGGATTACTCCCGGCGGCGGTGCCGCTTCTTCCCCCAGAGAGCGTGAGAGGCAGAGGTGAGGGAGACGACTGCATCGGGGGGAGAGGGGAGGGTGGGGGGCGGTGAGTGAAAGGCGCGGGCTGTGTGTGTGTGAGAGAGGGACACACACACACACAGAGTGAGTGCGGGGCTGAGGTGTTCGCCGCCGCCGCCGCCGCCGCCGGCCGGGCCTGCGATGCTCGCTTGGTGTGTGAGGGGAGCCGAGCCGCGGCCTGCACAACAATCGGCGCCTCGGGTTCGCGTTGTGAGAGAAGGGAGAGCCCGATCGGAGGGGGCTGGGGGAGGAGAAGGGGGCTCTGGATTTGGGCGGCGATCGGGGAGTGAGGGGGGGGGGGGGGGGAGAGAGACAGAGGGAGGTGGATGAAAGGCCAGGGGGACCCACACCTCCCCTCCCCTCCCCTCCTCTCCCCTCCCCTCCCCTCCCCTCCTCTCCCCTCCCCTCCCCTCCTCTCCCCTCCCCTCCCCTCCTCTCCCCTCCCCTCCCCTCCTCTCCCCTCCTCCCCCAGACCGTGTGTCTCTCTATCCCCCCTCCCTCCCCTCCTCCCTTTGAAGGACAGATTGGAGGGTGGGCGGGCCTTTCCGGGGCCAGGGGCACGGATGGAGGGGTGTGTGTGTGTTTTTTTGGGGGGGGGGGGAGGGATCGTCGGGCTCTTTTGAGGGCATCCGAGGAGAGAAAGGGGCCGGAGGCGAGCTGGGGATTGGCGCTGAGGGCATCCGAGGAGGAGCCTGCACAGGGGAGGGGAGGGGAGGGTAGGGTGCAGAGGACGGCCCTGCTTTTGCTGGCCCGGGGGGAGGTGGGGTGGATTTACCGGGGGAGGGGAGGGTGGAGGGGGCTGCTGCTGTCCTCTGCTTTTCGGTCCGTTTGTGGACGGGGCACCGAGGGAGGGATCTGAACCAGGCTGGGTGGGAGGTGGGTGGAGACTGAATACGTTTAGGGGCACGGCTAGTGATTTGGGGAGGAGCTGAGGGTGGCCAGCGGCAATCGGGACGGAAAGAGAGGTTTGGCGATGGGGCTGAGGCTTGACTCTGGGGCTCACCCCCTCATAAAACTTGTTATTGTCAAACTGGGCGAGACGTGTGAGGAACGGGCTGAGATCTGCGGTTTGTCTGACGGTGTTCAGGTGGAACAGAATAAGCTCCTTCCTGCAGAGTCTAAAGTGCAATCAGAAAGTCAGGGTAGAAGACGCGCAGCAAACAGGTTCGTTCTTGCGACTGAGTTTCTCTTGAGTCAAGTCACCAACTGAACTGCCACTCTGTCCTTTTTTTAAATGCTGACGGGTCTAGGTAAAAGTGCCCAGTAATGATCCCCGTTTCTCCCTTCCATTGAGTGTTAAAGATTAGGAATGACTTGGAGGTGACTGGGGTGGACAAAGTTAAAAGTCGCACAACACCTGTTATAGTCCCAACGGGTTTATTTGGAAGCTTTCAGAGTGCCGCTCCTTCATCAGGTGCTAGTGAATTGGGAAGAATTTATTTGAGCAAGAGCAGGGAAGCACTCTCCAGTTTTCTGCCAACATTTATGCCTCTACCAAAAAACAGTAAAATGGTTTGTATGGTCATTTAACTTGCTGTTTGTTTATGGCAGCTAGTTAGCAGTTTTCTCAATTAGAACAATGTCCACAATTTATTAGCTGCACATCGCATTGAAATGCGATCAAAGGCACCTTATAAATGCAAGTGTATTCCTAGTTGCAGTTTCTCAGGATGTTTAAGGAAACACCTTAGTGGTCTTTTTGAAAATTCTTCAATATAGAACATTACAAGTAAACACTCAGTAATCTAATTAACTTTCTACACAAACATAAGATGTCGTCAGGTAAGAATAGTTGAGTAATACACAGATGAGAAATAATGGTGTGCATCACAAGGATATGTGGAGTAGACTGTAGTGCAGAGGATTCTGGGCAATGATTGTAGGGTGGGGGCAAGACTGAAGTTTAAGGCGGAATTAATAAGTAGATTCAGGACGAAAGGATCTGGATGCTGAACATAAAGTTGCAGCAACTGCTTCATCTCTCAATACAATGAGTAGATCTGTTGTTTTCAGAATAACTGGAGAAAAGATGGCATTTTTTCCATTTGTTAAAGTTCCTCAGTCAAAGTGTAAAGCTTTATGGCCAATGTGGCAGTGTGCCCATCTAACCCTCCAGTAAACACCTTACACCTCTATTGGAACATAAAGTGACCAGTACTGATCAGGTTGTTGCAGAGTTAAGAGAATGTGTTGCTGGAAAAGCACAGCAGGCCTGATGAAAAGCTCTGGTCTGAAATGTCGATTTTCCTGTTCCTTGGATGCTGCCTGACCTGCTGTGCTTTTCCAGCAACACACTCTCAACTCTGATCTCCAGCATCTGCAGACCTCATTGTCTCCCCCGATGCATAGATAGATTTCCAGCCTGATTTTATATTTAACTGTCACTACAGAATGGTCCATAATGGCTGTAAGAAGTAACTCTAAATTGGACAGCAGGGCTTGATTTTTAAGTTTACTTATGCTGTGATTTGTAGTTATTCACTGCATCATCTCTGGTGCTGGTGAGTTGCTGATGTGGGTTCACCTCAGGTCCATTAAATTGCACATCCCGAGTTATGATTATAGCTAGGTTTTTCTAAATTCCATGGACTTATTAAACATACCAAACAGGTGCATTATTCCATATGAGGAGCTTCATGTGTCAGTTGGGAGATTCAAATGCACTAAAGTGTATTGGTTAGTGAAATGTTGTATTTGTAGACTTTATGGAAGAGTGGAAGAATTAATAGACATTGCAAACTGAGGCTGGGATTATAGTAAATAGATTTGTCAGGCAAGGATAACCATTGAGATGGTACAGTTTAAAGCTTGAAAAAGAAAAGGGAGCTGCTCTACACTGATAAATGTTTGTTGGAGAGAAGCAGCAACAGCTTGTATCTATATAGTGCCTTTCATGCAATTTAAGCAGTCCTTTCACTGGACCATTCTAAAACAAGCATTGACCCCAGGTCACAACGTCATATTAAGGCAGACGACCAAAAGCTGGGCTGAGAAAATAAGTTTTAAGGAATTTTTTTTAGGAGGATAAGAGAGTTGGACAGGTGTATAGTCATGGGTATTCGTGAGGCCAGAAGTTGTGAATAATGAAGCTTTAAGAGTTCTGGGTCTGGATGAGATTACAGAGATTAAAAAGTGTAAATTGTGCTGTTTTTGTTTATTTGGAGATCAACATTGTATATTAATTCAAAGATAATTGCTGAATGCTTCCACTTGTGTCTTATTTTGGAATTGAATGTGAACTTTTCTTTCATAGAAAATTGTTTTACAGAAAGAGTTTTCATGTTTTTCATTTAGTTATCGATATAAGGTTTAGTTAACAGACTTGTGTGTGATAGTGAGATGATGCCAACAGTGAGCACCAAACCTTTAGAAAAACTTCTGTGAAATTATTCCTATTCAGATTAACACATTAAACTGAGATCATGGCAGCTGTTCAGTGCTGTCTAATATATATATTGGATTGACTGGTGATTTGAGAATATAATGGTCATCTCTGTTTGTGATTACAAACAACTTCTAATTTCCTATGTTTCAACATCGTCATCAGTTTCTATTTTACCTGCCCGAAATGCAACTTTGTGACCTTTGATGAACAGAAGAATTTTACAACAAACCACTTTTGTTGCCTTCTGTCACTGTATATGGTGTAAAAGGAAGTTGAAAAGTAAACCCCTGAAGGATGTCCCACTGATTCTTGTAGTACAGCCATTTATGTTTGAATGGCCAAGAATGCCACGTTGTATTTGTCAACTTGTTTTACTCTTGTGTCATAGAGTATAGTTTTGTCATCTAATCTTTGATCCCTATCCGTAATGAAAGATGTGTTTTTATGTGTCTCATTTTAATGTAGGAGTATCACTGTTTATTGTTTAATATTCTGGCAACTATATTATTGAAAAATTATGGTGACTATAAACAAAATTTAACATGTTTCTCCTTTTGCATTTGTGATGAATTTTTGTGCAAAGGGAGTAGAGCAAATTTCTGCCTTTCCATTCTCAATATGTGATGTCTCTGAACCAGGTGTGTTACAAGTTATGCAGACTAAAGTTCAAATGTGTTTTGATTTAAAAATGTCTTTTAGAAGGACACCGACTGTAACAGAAGGGCAATCTCATTCTCAACAACAGATATGCCACAACATCCTGATTGACATTACCAGTGTAGTGCTGGTTAGCTGCTTATTTTTGTGATTTTTCCCAGTGCAATCTCGAGAAAACCTGAATATTTTATATCCTTTCTGTCTGGGAAACAAGAGTATTGTCATGCGTTGTTTGTATTACATTACCTGTTTGCACAAACCTGCTTGGAGAAGTTACTAAGTATTGTACAAAAGAATACAAAGTAACTAACTTTCAAGTTTCCTCAGCTAGCAACTGTGTCAGATTAAATTATATGAAAAGAGTGAGGTTCTTTGATTGTAAATAATAGTCAGGGAAATACATTGTTATGTGGTTGGTAATGTGGAAACTTATGATGTAAATGACGGAAGTTTCTTGTGTCTAGGCCCACTTAAAGTTTCTGTTGTGACAGCTGATGAAACGAGTCATGCAACAGGCAGTGGGTGGAGCCTAATATGCAGATTATAAAGTTTAGTTGACACTTAGAGTGCCGATACTTGGTTACGTAGATGCGCAGGACTATCAGAACCATGTTACTGACTTCTGTCTTCCTGCTGCATTTCTGTTTGGGTAACTGGTATGTTAGAGTTTAGAAGAGTAAGAGGTAATTTGATTGAAACATATCAGATCCTGAGGGGTGTGGACAATGTCGAAAGAGTATATTCTCTTGTGGCAGAACTTAGATCTAGAGGTTACAGTTTTAAAAAATAAAGGATTGCCCATTTAAGACAGATGAGTAGAATTTTTTTTCTCATAAAGGGTGGTGAATCTTTGGAACTTCGTTTGTAAGGAGGTAGAAGCAGAACATTTGAATATTGTTAAAGCAGTGGTAGATATATTCTTCATAAACAAGGTTATCCAGAGTATGGAGGAATGTGGTGTAATCAGATCACTTATGATCCTGTTGAGTGGCTTCACATTTACGTCTAATTCATGTATGTGTGCTTACTGTTTAAACTTCAGATTTACATTTTACCTGTGGAATATTTTGAAAAGCAGGCAATCCTTGGGGTTGTAGTTTTCCATTCTCCATGTGGACTGCAGTGTCAATAATGTAGCAGTTATGCAGCTATTTCAGCACTATACTGACGATTCTAAAAGTGCTTTGCATGTATTCTCCATGCAGATATTCTCCATGTATCTGTGTGCTTATTTACCAATGAAGAGTCAGAAATGTTTTGAACATTTTGCTTTTTGTCTCACTGATTTTAGCAGTAATTGCATTAAAAGGTTAAATCTAAGAATCAAATATCTGCCTGGTATTGGTATCTGTTACTCATTTTTTATTTAGGAAATACAATCAGCAACATCTGTATTCCTAATTAACCACACGTGGCTAATATACTGCACACTGCTGTGCTAAGGCATCAACTGTTATCATTAATTTTGATGCTGAGCTAACGTTTTCAGTGAAGTGGTGTTACTTTTTCATATTTTGAAGTACTTTTCCCTTGGCTGCAGTGGTTTGGAGGCCACATGAAGTTTATTGACATCTGATCAATGTCACTATTTCAGAGTTGGTTCACTTTAAGGCCTGTTTCTCTCCATTCACTGCTCAGTTGATCACAGATCAACAATAATATCAACTGTGAATTTACCAGGTAATATATTTGCTGCAACCCTGACCACAGAAATGGCATGGCGTGAAAATTTTGGAGTTCAATTACTTGGACCATGAGCACCGTTCTGATTGTACCCTTTACATGAATCCAATTGAACAAAAAGAAAATAAATTATTCTGCTCTTAGTACCTCTTATCTCTATCCCTCCACATCGCAGACCTTAGTAATGTATGTGTCTAGAAGTTTACAACAACATGTTATATTTATATAGCATCATTAATGTAAGAAAATGTCCCTCAGGAAAAAAATTGCTTCACTGAGGCATTATAAAATGCTAATCCATGTTGGTATAATATATTAGATCAGATGATTAAAGGTTTGGTCAAATAGAGAGTTTTAAGGCTCTGCTTCCCAAACCTTTACCCAGTACTACCCAATTTTAATGCATCAGACTTCATATGACCCCAGAGTGTACATTTGCAGGTACAGAAGATCCATTGGGCAGAGTTGAGGAATGGAATTGGTTAGTTTTAGTTCTTGATTGGGGGCGGGGAGGGTATGTGGCAAGGTAGGCAAATTGGAGTTGAGAGTTGGGGGAAGTTGATGGAAAAGGCAGGATTCCTCAAAATAAAACTTAAACATTTATGTTTTTACGCATTTATAGTATTTTGCAGCAGCACTCGTGCTTATGAGAGCACTGCATTAGACCATGCCTACCAGTTGAAACAAACAGCTATTTAAAGGGGCCTTGAAGCTGTTAGCCCTCACTCACTTGGCTGCTGTAATTCGTTGAGCATGACACTCTAAAATCCTATCTTAGGATCCCTCCAGCGATATAACACAAGAGTTTTTGAAATACTAATTTAAGGGTTGTCTTAAAAAGAGCAAAGCGCAGAAGAAAAGTTCAAGGTGGAACTCTGTAATGTTAGGCTTTGTGAAACCCATGCTGTTGCATTCTCTTTGCAACATGCACTGAAACATTTTTAAAAACGTGATGGGTGAAATTTATAAAGGGGTTAGCTGGATTTGAGTTGAGGTGGTATATACTGTTTGGCCATCTTTAAACCTTCCTTCAAAAAGTGAGCAATGTATGTCAATCTGGTGAATTACTGCCATTCAATCCAAAGAGGATTTATACCTCATTGGACTCTCTTCAGGTTTGTGCTTTTTGAGGGCTGTATTCATCCAGTATTTCATTCTGTTATTCTGCTGTTAGCTTGTCGTTCAACTTTGATGAGCTGATAATGACCTGGTAAATTACTTGATGACACTAAAGCTAAATTTTAGTGTGGAACAACTACCCAGCATAATAAAACCGCATAAAGCATTTCAACAGCCTCCTTAAACAGAAACTGTTAAGGTTGTTTCTAAAGCTTTAATAGTCTTGATATTTGTCAAAATTGAAATATTGTCACTTTTGCTGTCGGAATATTGTTGCTGAATGACTGGCATCCAAAGTTGTACTAATAGTTACAATGGTGTTCTTTAGTAATTACTGAAATATTTATTACCTTTTTTATAACAGTATAAGAGCTTGACTGCTGAGAATGAAGTAGATGAGTGCAGTAGATTTAGAATGTTACCCCATATAATTCAAAGTTCCAATTTAAAGTTACAGTAGTATGTTTATGTATAAATACTTTGTGTTATAATGAAGTTTGAAAATGTATTAACATGTTTACCTTTTGTTTATTGGTAAGATACAATTCTGCTAATCAATCTGTGACTCTTGGGATTGCATCTCTTATTTGAAATCAAGGGAAACATTATCAGAGAGTACAGAGATAGGGGGTGAGGAAAGGAAATTCACCAGTCCAAGAAAAGGCATGTTACTCAGACAAGCATCTCTCGTTAGAATGCATGTCTGTCAAAAACCTTTTGGGCACTCCAGCATTTTAGTTTCCAACAATAAAGCCAATAAGGATGAAACCCTTTTTTAAAGTTAGATTTGGGTGGAATATCATGGTTTGCAAGGTGCCATTTTGTGCATTCCTACCATTGATTTATAAGCATGCTGCCTTCATCCTGTCTTGTTCAAGTTCCCATAATTCTAGCCCTACCTATATTTGTTTCTGTCTATGAATGTATTTTTTAAAAAAATCCTCATTCATAGGTCCTTTTGTAGCTTTCCCTTTTTCTGTCCTGCTCTTCATTTCCCCATTCTGGCTGCTTTGTAATACTTGGCAGAGCATTTAGACCTCCACACTTAACTCATTTGTCCTCTTCCTCATGTTCAGAAGCCTATTCAACCTTTGGGCACTTTCCAGCTTGGCATTTGTTTTTTCCAGATCCCCTTGTTTAAAAGAACATTGAATTGGTTCACTACAACACGAAAGACACTATATAAGTGGACATTGTAGTCCAATAACTTCAGAATTTTTTTTATGTTTCATGTTGTTTCACGCGACTGTCTGTGTGGCGTTTGCACATTCTCCCCGTGTCTACATGGGTTTCCTCCAGGTGCTCTGGTTTTCTTCCACAATCCAAAGGTGCACATGTTAGGTGAATTGGCTGTGCCAAATTGCCCATAGTGTTCAGGGATGTGTGGGTTGAGTGCATTTGTCAGGGGTAAATGTAGAAGGGTTGAGGAATGGGTCTGGGTGGGTTACTCTTCGGAGGGGCGATGTGGACTTGTTGGTCAAGTGGCCTGTTTCCATACAGTAGGGATTCTATATTCTGGAGCGATTGTAAAAATTTACATTCTAGCCCTGAGTCCGAATGTTGACACTCCGTTCAAGGATTTGAGTGCTCACTGTCGGTTAACACTTTCTCTGTCTTCTCTGCGTATCCTGGAGAGTCTACCTTGCAAAGTCAATTAGAGGCACAGATTAATTGAGCATGCATCTTAGTTGCTACATTATGAATCTTGCTGCCTTTATTAACCTACAAATTACTGTGACTGCATCTTAGAAATAATTAAATGCTTTGAAATCGTCTAACTATATGATAAAATGCTATAGAAATGGAGTCACTTGGCCATTTTCTTTCCTGAATAAAATGTTGAATGTGGCTAATTTGTAATGCAATGGAGTGTGGTGTATTTCCTTATCAGAATGGAGAACAAGATTAACCCTTGTCAGTAGAATTTTAACATGAATGTGCTATCGTTCTTATTTTCTTAAGTATGCCATGTGCAAACGCCTGTTTAGTTGAGATGACCCTTAAGCCCACCCCTCCAAATAATCACAGCACAATGTGCACTGCAATCTTTGGCAAGAAAATAAAAGTGACATGGGGAGTATTTAATTATCTGTTCAGGACAACACCTGGAACTTGCACTGTCCTCTATTGGTTGCTTTGTATTTTTGTTTGGAGTCTGCCTTAGAAGAATAAAATGGATTCACTGAAGGTACTTGACCAAGTTTATCATCAATATTAGATAATAAAGTATATACAATATTTAAAATACATATTGAGTACAGCCCCTAGCCCCTATTTTTTACTCATCCTCGAAACAAATCCGTTTCTGCTTTCTTTGTAGCTCCTTCTGATATTTGGTACTTGAACAAACTGATTCTCTTTTAACCAGTCCCAAGTCAGATGTCTCGCTGGATGTAAAAACAATAAGTAATATTTCTTCCATTCATTAATCCATTTCTTTGGCAACCCTAGATCAGAGATTGAATCATGGTAATACTTTAGAGCACTTTTTTCAAAGGAAACTCTTGGAAGTTTTAAACCTAATGTCATTTGGTAACAGATTCTATAATGCATAGGGTAACTTTAAAGGAGGATCTTTGAGATTTGTTAATATTGAAATGAACAGGGTAAAGCCATGCTCGGAGCAAATGTACTCTCATCAGGCTTACAGTTAGGGAGAACTGGTGTAAATAGCACTTTTTTCTCATAGTGTTACATAATCTGTGATGAACGTTGCAGCTTATTCAGTCTGTCTAAACATTCCACTAAAAGTAAAATCCTGGATAAACTAGTACATGGAGGTGGGATATCTGTGCATGTGTTGAAAGGAGTTTTTAAATTGTTATATTTTATTACAAATTTATGGATGGGTTTTATTTCAGAATGTTTTGTGGACTACTTAAAACAGCTTCTGATTCGGTCCATTTAAGTGTAAAATATTTGAAAGCAATAACTTCATCTAAAGACATTGAGTTGTAAGGAACCGTTGATAAATGTTCTTTCACATTGTAAGTAACACGGATGCAGCAGAGCAGACAGAAATATATCTATACTATTAAACATTTGTGGAATAAACAGAACCCTTTAAAGAATGACCAGTTTATGACCACCTCTAACAGCCTCGCGCCCGGAGCACCAACCTAATATTGGTTGCATTTTCTGGTCTTCTACATTCCACTTATTCACATGTACAAATTAGTGTGAACTGGAGGCCTGACGTACCTCTGCAGGAGGAAGAGAAAGTCAGAGTATGATTTAGATGTTCTGGCAACAACATTGAGGAAGCTTGGAAGTTTGCTGCCATTCTTCACAAGGTAAAGCTCATGCAAGGAGGAAGAAGTTTTTAAAAGTTACAGGTGTACATATCGTTATTAATAATGGGAAATTATGCTGAGGGACTGTGTAGAATGTAATTTACATAGTCTTTTAAAATTATAACATTTTATAACTTTTGCTTTTATTTCTGAGAATTTGATATAAAACACCATTTTAAATTGAATTCTGATGATTTCATCAGCAAAATAATCTCTTAAATATTTATTCATTCGAGCTGTGGACAAAGGCAGTGTTGGCATCAGTGCATATACTTTTCAGGTTGAGGGCTTAAGTATCTTCAGAGGCTACACTCTCAGTCAGTATCTCCATTAAGTGATATGATTGATATTTGCTGCTTAACTTAAGGTTTCACATGATCGAGAAATGCAACTGAGAAGAAGCTATAAACAATGAGGTTTTTGGTTTTTCTGTTACTGACCCTCCTTTACCACTTTGTGATTTGTGCTGATATTACAGATGTTGCAAAGCTTTGATGGTATTGTATTACTGCCAAAGTGATCACAATATTGGAGTTACTGTTCTTTTTGCAAAGATCAAAAAGATCCACTACCTGAAAGTGCTGCGACATGCTGGGATGTTCTGTCTATTCAAAAATGAACTCATGTCAGAAGTGTCAGAAATTGTAACTGTTGCAGTTTGTTACAAAGGTCACTTTTTTTTTAGGTACGTGATGCTACCAGTCATTCAGCGAGTGTGTTTTGAATAGAATTTAGCAAAATTTCTGTGCTAGTTCTGTAATGTTGACCATTGATTCATCTTTAATTATATAATAATCCTTAAATGCTTGAATGTTGCATAAATAATGCCTGTATTTAGTTGAAGTTTATTTTTATCCCAAGAGTAACAAATATTTGAACTACTGAGCTATTATAATACACTTTCATCCTGTGAATTTACGTTCCCTGTGTTTTGGTGTAAGTTCTGGAAATTTGTGAACTAGATTCGCTAACTTTCATATTTTTAAAATTTAATTTGGCTTGCATATGCTTTCTGCTTTGAATTGACACTTGTTTCTAGAAATTGAGACTTTTGTTTGCAATGTCTTGCAGTTGGTTGTGTCTTGTCATACCACACATCGGTCCTTAGTGAAACTAGCTCATTTTATTGTACTGTTCAGCCTCAGCCACTGGCACTCTAAATTCCACAATGAAGTTGACTTGAATTCCCAGGGAATAGGGTGCTAGTCACAAGTGGAGGGGTTTATTAATGTAGAGAACTGGAAGGCAGTGAATGTAGACAACAGATCAGGGTGAGTAGGTGTAACTTGGTTTCCATTTTAAAGTCATACATGATTTATTTTCTCACAATATTTTTATTTTGTAGTAGTCATAAAGCTTTGCAATAATGTAAACGAGGAAAAGTAGCAGCAGGGGTTTTTATATAACTCAGGCTGAGACATACAAAATGGGTGAGCTATGGCTCAATTACTGATGAGAAGGTGAAATTGCAGTATGTCAAGTTTATATAGACAGTTTGCATTATAAATGTTGACATAAAAGCTCACAATGTAAATGTTGCAAGAGATATTTAAAGGTAGAAGATCTTTCAGTATGTTACCAGGCATTTGATAGGTTAGGGGCAAACACCAACTGTCACTTTTTTGTTTACATAGAATAGTTTAGGATGGAATGTCTGGTGTCATGATTCACTATTGTATATTTAGTGTTTACTTATCTTTACTGAGCTCATTTCAAATATAATCCAAAGCAATTTGTTTTCTTTCTGATGGTTAGTTATGTCTTTGTAATAGCAATTTATATGCTATTTTAAAAAAACGCTCAGGGATTTGTTCTTGATTATCTCAAAGCTTCAACCCTACTGAACAAGGGTTGAGATAGAGCTTTGGCATATTGCTTTGAGTACAAGTCAGCAGTGTGATGGAATACTCCCACTTGACTGACAAGTGCATCTCCAACCACACTTCAGCTCGACCCCATCAAGACAGGACAAGGCAGGTCACTTCATTGACACCTCATCCATGAGCTTCCACTCCTTCTACCACCAAATTTCAGTAGCAGCAGTGTCTATCATCTAAAAGATACACTGCAGAAAGTCACCAAACATTTTTAGACAGCACCTTCCAAACCCATGATCACTTCCATCTCAAAGAACTTGGGCAACAGTTATAATGGGAACACCATCACTTGAAGTTTACCTCTCGCAATCTTGATCTGGAAATATATTGCTGTTCTTCACTGTCATTAGGTCAGGATCCTAGAATTTCCTTCTTCACAGAATTAGGGGTCAACCTACATCAAGAAGGCAGCCTTTCTTGAAAAGCTTCACCACCCCTTCTCCAGCAAAACTAGGGATCAGCAAAAGATGTTCATTTTAAATTTTTTAAAAAAGGGTGTTATCGGAATTTTTTTTTAAGAAATCAATTCCACATTTATTCAACTGTTAGACTGATGAAGCTCCTGGACTTAATACAATCCATTTTACAGACAGAATGGGAATAGAGAAAACTCAGAGCAAATCCCACATTTAATGCAAGCAGGATTTATAGAAGCAGCAACTGCATTGGAAATATTCCAGTGAATGAGAAGCATTTCTTGTTGTTTGTAAACCTGTATGGTAGAGAATGAACAATTCACGTTGAGATCCATGCCAGACTGTGTATCCATTGAATACTAATCAGTGTGCCTCATCCCCAGATCTCACCATAGCTTTTGGCTTCTTGGGGTTTTGTATCCAGTGCTGGTGGGGATTTTATTCACTCAGTTGCCTTTGGAAAGAATATGTTGTGATGGGTCAGTAAATTCTTTGCTCTCTGGATCCCTGCAGAGAGTTTAATTTGTTCCTCGTTACACCTGCCCAAGGTTGACTGATGTGCACTGGGTAGTTCAGTTACGATCTAACCTTCTACATACATAATTACATGTTCTTGAAATGACTATATCAATTTGAGTCATTTGATACCATTGCATATTGTTAGAGGGCTTTATACTGTTAGTGAGGCCACCTGCGGTCACCTGGGGAAAATTATGTAACAATGAGTTAAGTGCAGTGAACAGTGAAAACAGTTTGTGTCGCTTTCGGCCTTGTGTATTTCTTGGGCCCCAAAGAAATGTTGGTGTGTAGACCATACTTAAGTTAATAATGTCTCTATACTCTGCTTTTCTCTAATTTTAGTGTGAGAAAAGGTTAGAGTCATCGAGTCTTACAGCATGAAGACACGCCCTTTGTCCCAAACTGGTCCATGCCGACCAAAATGTCCGTCCATGCAAACCCCATGGACGTCCATATCCTTCTAAACCTTTCCTATCCATGTATTTGTTCAAATGTCTTATAAATATTATTAATGACTCGACTCAACCGCTTCCGCTCACAGCTCATTCCATATGCGGACCTTCTTTTAAAAAAAAAGTTGCCCTTAAGTTCCCTTTTATTCTTTTCCCTCTCACCTTAAACTGTTGCCCTCCAGTCCTTGATTTCACAACCCTGGGAAAAAGATTGAATGCACTCGCCCTATCCCTGCCTCTGATAATGTTATACATTTCTACAGGTTTCCCCCTCAGTCTCATATGCTCTGAAAAATAAGATCCTAGCTTGTCCAACTTCTCCCTATAACTCAGACTCTTGCGTCTGACAACATCCTTGTAAATTTCTTCCACGTTCTTTCCAGTTTAATAACATTCTTCCAATAGCAAGGTGACCAAAACTGAATACAATCATCCAAGTTCAGCCTCACCACTGTCTTGTATAACTGCAACATAACTGCCCAACTTCTATACTGAATGCCCTGAATAATAAGGCCAGTCTGCCAAAACTGCCCTTCACTGCCCTGTCTACTTGCGACTACACTTTCAGAGGACTGTGAACCTGAACTCCAAGGTCCCTCTGTTCCACTATACTCCTTAAGGCCATAAATTCACCATGAAACTCTGACCTTGATTTGACTTTACAAAATGCAAGACCTCACGCTTACCCATATTAAACTCCATTTCTCGGCCCACTTGCTCAGCTGATTGAGGTCTTGTTGCAATTTCTGATAACCTCAATGTCCACAACCCCCTCTATTTTAGTGTCATCAGTAAACTCACTAATTATGCCTTGTACATTCTCATCCAAATCATTGATATAGGTAACAAACAGTAAGGGGCCCAACAACGACCCCAGAGGCACTCCACTAGTCACAGGCCTCCAGTCCGACAAGCATCCTTCAACAATTAACCTCTGGTTCCTACCATCAAGCCAATTGTGTATCCAATTTGCCAGCTCCCCTTGGATTCCGTGTGATCTAACCTTCCAGAGCAGCCTAACATGTGGAACCTTATCAAATCCATATTGACTACGTCTACCATCCTGCCCTCATCAACCTTCCTGGTCACTTCATCAAAGAACTCTAACAAATTTGTGAGGTATGATCTCCCACTCACAAAGCCACTACTCCTAATCAAACCCTGTCTTTCCAAATGCATGTATATCTTATCCCTCAGAATCTTCTCAAGTGATGTACCTACCACAGATATTAGGCTTACTGCTCTAAGTTCCCAGGCTTTTCTTTGCAGCCCTTCTTGAATGAGGGTATAACATTTGCTACTCTCCAGTCTTCCGGGACGTCACCTGTGGCTAACAATGATGCAAAATTATCAGCCAGGGCCCCTGCAATTGTAGAATTTTGATGGCAAACCCATTTGATTGAGGCCATATGAGCCCAGAAATTACTATTGGACATAAAATCATGATCATAAAATTGTAAAAGATTCTACTTCATATCTGATTTTTCAATGCTGATTTCAAACATTTGTACTTACTTAAAAATTGGTCAGAGGATCCTTCTTAAAATAGGCTGTTTCTGTTCTCTTAATGCAGAGCATGTTTTGGCTAATGTATTATGGACCTAATTACTGTGAGGTGGATGATAGAGGTTTGGTTTTGGTCATTTTCCACTTTCAGATAGGTGGACTGGTCTCTCCAGGAAGTACAAAGACAGTATGAGATTTGTACTTTTTGACAGAGATTCGCTTTTGGGGTTTGTTTATTTTAAAATCCAGTATCCCTCAAGTTATTGTTGCAGGTATTGATCACTAATTCATTCTAAATCTGTTCATTTCTCAATCTCATGTTTTAGTCAGGGCATTGCCCAACTATAAATAAGCAGGAGTCAAACTAGTGGACAGAGAGATGTTACATATAAAAAGTAGCTTTCATCCTCTACTATTCCATCCAGACTTGACATTTTAGATGCTTTCTGAATACAGGCAATCACTGGGTTTCGAATGGGTTCTGTTCTTGATTTCATTTGCAGATCGATTTGAATGTAAGTTGGAATATAATGCAGGACAATATAAAGTAGCTGCTCATAAGTACAGGAAGTGTTCATATGGCTGATCTTTAAAATTATACCCCTGTATGGGATTGCATTTGTAAGTAATAGCATTCACAAGTTGACAGTCATAAATCATGGATCCCTTGTATGTAGAAATTTGAATGTGGTGGAACATTTTAATACATGGTCATCTGTCTCTGAGATTTCCTGAAGTGGTGTTAAGCATGAGTGATGTCTAACAGGGAGAAGTGTGACTGCTCAAACACACTCTCAGGAAATACATGATTGACCTGTATTCACAGTAGTAAGTTGTGCTTGATGGCAGGTGATAATATACACAAGGAACACCCCAGAGAGTATTATGGTATTTTGTATCATTTCAAAGAGAATAACCTGCTACTCTGCTGTAAGTGTTGTATTAGACTGTATCTATATTTAGTGTCACTAATAATTAGTATTCATATAGTAACTCTAACAATTTGCAATGTCGTTAAATATGTCCATTTAAAGTGTCTGTGCAGTAGCACAAATTAAATTTTTCCTCCCAAGCATGACTTGGAAAGAAAATAAAACTTCATTTACATAGTCTATTCCACAATCTTAGGATCTCTAAGGGCTTTACAGTCCATAGAATACTTTTGAAGTGTTGTCACATGTGAAAAACGTTGAAAGAGACGTGAGCATCAATTTCTTTGCATAGAGTAGTTAGAGTATAGAA
Organism: Hemiscyllium ocellatum; assembly: GCF_020745735.1. Lineage (NCBI taxonomy): Eukaryota > Metazoa > Chordata > Chondrichthyes > Orectolobiformes > Hemiscylliidae > Hemiscyllium > Hemiscyllium ocellatum. The sequence goes on from NC_083442.1 coordinate 13,942,957, forward strand.
TGAACTTCCAGAGGAAGTGATGGATGTGGATACAGTTACAGTGTTTAAAAGATATTTGGATAAGTACGTGAATAAGAAATACAGGCCAAGCGCAGACAGGTGGGACTAGTTTAGTTTAGTATTATGGTCAGCACGGACGCGTTAGACCAAAGAGTCTGTTTCCCTGTCATATGACTCTATTACTTTCTGAACTGCAGCAGCCAGTTTGCTGAGAATAAACTCTCAAAGACAATAATGAATCGTGTGTTTGGCAAGTCACAGAGGGAGTTACATTGAGGTCAATGGAGATGTATGTCACGATTTCTGCAAACTATCTTATGGTGTAATGCCTTGGTGCTTTCTTGTCTGTAATCATAGAGGATGATATTCACCTGAGATAACATTTCACTGTCATCTGGGCAGGAAAGACTTATTGTGAACATGCAGAGTATATTCTTTATTGACAACAATGTGGAACAGTTCCTGTTAGTCTGTCATGATCTTTCTTCCCTTCCCATTGTGGAGTCTAAAGACTTGGCCAAGAATTTCACACTAAAACTTGAAGAGATAAAAATGGATAAAAACAATAAAGTGTAGTAATAAGAAAGTTATGTTAAAACATTTGAATAATGGGGCAAAGAGGGAATGATATGTGCAGCATACTGTAGATCACACTGTCCAACAGAAGTCAATGGGAAATATTAAAGCAAACAGCAGCACTAGAAAGTCGAGATTGTAATGAGGGCTAGTTAGAACATGAGGGTATATTGACCAAATTCTAGCTGTAGAATTGTGAAAATCAGCTTGTGACCTGCAGGAGCATGTTGCACACAATTAGGAACATACTTGCCAGTACTGATTAATCAAGGTTTAACTTGGTTAGAATATACAGCAAAATCAATATTAACTGATTTCCAAAAGAAATTGCAGAAGTTTATACATAAACCAGACTCATGATGTCAACGGATTGTGAAAGAAGGATATTCTTACCTAATGTGTGGTGAGTGCTCTCATCTAGTTCCATTCTTAACTATCTAATCATAGCCGAGAATCACTTGTAATTACTTCTGTCCACCCTCCTGTAATATTTCTGCTGTGCTTCAGGATCACCTCCTGCTTGTTTATATTGCTGCTGCATAGCGATATCATCTAAAAGTGCAGCATTAATTTTAAAATGATGCTGACAATATCCAGCTCTACCTCATCATTGCTTTTCTGGAATCCTCCACACTTGCTAGATTATCAGGTTGCTTATCTGATATTCAGCACAGGATGAGCAAAAATTCCTTCAATTAAGTATTCAGAAGACTCTGTTTTCAGTGTCCATTCCAAACTCCCATTCCCTGGTTCATGAAAGTATTCCCCTCCCTGGCAACACTCTGAGACTAAACTATTCTTTCACAGTTTTGGTGTCATATTTGACACCAGGATGACCTTCCAATTCATCCTTGCTAATGCTGAGGCCATCTAATTTCATCTCTCTGACATTGTCAGACATTGCCTCTGCCTCTGCTCAACTATTGAAATAATTATCCATGCCTTTATCACATTCTATCATTTGTAAACTTGAAATCACACAAAATTCCCTTTCCCAGGTCGTGATTAATGTCAAGTCCTGTTCATCTATCATTGCTGTGCTTGAAGACTTACATTAACACCTGATCAAGCGCTACCTTGAAATTAAAATTCTTAACTTTGGTTTTCAAATTGCTTCATGGCCTTGCTCCTCTCTAGCTCTATAATTTTGTTTAGATCTACAAACGTCTCAAATATCAACACTTATCTAACTCCTGGATTCCTGAGCATCCCTGATTTAAACAGTACCCTCATGTCATAGAGATGTACAACACTTTTTAAATGTTGCAATTGTACCAGCCGCCACCACTTCCTCTGGCAGCTCATTCCATACATGTACCACCCTCTGAGTGAAAAAGTTGCTCCTTAAATCTCTTTTATATCTTTTCCCTCTCACCCTAAACCGATGCCCTCTAGTTATGGACTCCCCCACCCCAGGGAAAAGACTTTGTCTATTTACCCTATCCATGCCCTTCATGATTTTATAACCTCTATAAGGTCACTCCCTCAGCCTTGACACTCCAGGGAAAACAGCCCTAGCCTATTCAACATCTCCCAGTAGCTTAAATCCTCCAACCCTGGCAACGTCCTTGTAAATCTTTTTTGAACCCTTTCAAATTTCACAACAAAATTCTGATAGCAAGGAGACCAGAATTGCACGCAGTATTCCAACAGTGATTTAACCAGTGTCCTGTACAGCCGCAACATGACCTCCCAACTCCTGTACTCAATACTCTGACCAATAAAGGAAAGTGTACCGAACACCACCTTCACTATCCTATCTACCTGAGACTCTACTTTCAAGGAGCTATGAACCTGCACTCCAAAATCGCTTTGTTCAGCAATACTCCCGAGGAACTTACCATTAAATGTATAAGTCCTGCTAAGATTTGCTTTTCCAAAATGTAGCAATTTATCTAAATTAAACTCTCCATCTGCCATTCCACAACCCATTGGTCCATCTGTGGCTGTGTCTTCAGTTCCTGAGACCACAAGCTCTGGAATTCACTCCCCATATGACTGTCCATCTCTTCCTCAATTTCTTGCTTTAAGGCACACTTAAAACCTACCTTTTTGACCAAACTTTTTTTCATTTAGCCTACCTTCTCCTTATGAGACTCGATGTTATGTTTAGTTTAATCATGCTCTTTGAAGCACTTTTGGGTCTTTTTAATTTTTCCTCATGACAATATAGATTTTTGTTGTTGAGTGCTGTCGCTCATGTATAAGATGCCTTGCTAGTTTTGCAAAGTTCATAAATTTTGCTTTCTCATTCTGAAGTACATGTTTTCATCCCAGTGCTCTCCATAAAGACAAGATTGCAGTTTCTCAATATTTTTGTCATGGTGATTACTCTCGACTGATTGTGTTCTTTGGCATGACTTATTTCATTTTATTGCTTCTTCCTGCAGTGAGTGCAATTATGAGAGGTTTGTTTACATGTTAGGTCTTGGATCAAACTTCTTTCCCTCTAACATTGCCAAAACGTCTAATAAAGGGCCACAGGTGTTCTGTGTCTGACCTTCATTATTAACCATACTTCAGTGCAGATAGTTTACATGTGTTCTGTAGTAATCTACCTCAGGGCAGGTCCCCTTGTGGTCATGTCTTTTCAGTTGCCTGTAAACCTCCCATTTTCAGTTTCAGTGACCAATATCATTATGTGGGCTCTAGCAGTGTTCAAAAGAAGTGGCTAGTTTAGCTGAAAAAAGACCATGTTATAAAGGGCAATATCCTAAACAAAACACTTGCAGCAAAGAAACACTGAGAGACCCTAATACTTCCATGGTGTCAAGTATGGAACTCATTGACACTGTCACATTCCCACTTGTGGACAGCCTGCAGTGTATCAAGAACTGTTAATTTTAAATATAGTATGCCACCCATTGTAAAGCTATTGCATCTGTAGCTTTCCCTGAATTGGAACCTCTACTGCTTTCCCTTGCAGTTTTGCCTTTACAATGATATCACATGTATTTACACCAATCAGTGCGAGTCAGCACTGGTTTTTCTGAAAGATTCAGATTTTATGGAATGGTGAACTCTTTATCTAGGATGCATCATGGCTGAGAAACTGCTATATGCGTGAGATTGATTCTAGTTTGGTTCATACCCAGGGACAGAGTGATTTTCTCTGCTTTGGATGCTGTGTAAAGAACTTATTATATATCCAGTGACTGATTTGAAAATTAGGATCAGAGGAAAGCAAAGACCGCTGATACCAGTACCCATGATACTTATAATTTATAGGTTTCATTGTGTGCATATATAAAAATAATACAGGTGCTCTTGTGTATCTTATTTACTTTCAATAACACTTATGTGGATTCCTGGTGTTGAGAAATATCTGTTGTGTTAACAGATTCTTCATGAGAGATAATTCTTGCTCCTCTACTCTGTCATTGATAACAGAAGAATCTTTCACTTTTGTTAAGATTTGAAGTTTGACACCTGGGAGCTGTTACGTGAATACAGAGAGAGTTGAGCTTGTGCATTCACAAAGCAGAAAAGGCTCAAATTTAACTGGGTCCATCAGTTGTGGTACAAGTACATTTGAGTGAAACATCTATCTACCTGTGTCTTCTGCAGGGGGTGGGCAGGGAATGCACTAATGCACTGTGTCCGGTGTTTGTGTCCATCATTAAGTTAAACTGCATTTTATAGAGCTTAACTTTATTTTCATGTAATTTTCAAAAATATCTTTGAGAAGGCAAATGTGTGACTAATGTCGAAGGTTTATGTAAGTTCAGTAAAGTTGCAAGACAGTTCCCAGTTGGATATGTGCATCTGAGGACTTGAAGTCAGAAAGGAAGTAGAAGTTAACAGGGTATAGCCTGCACAAGACTTTAATGTTTATTCTCTTGCACCTGTGCAGGCAGTGTTGAATTTTTAACAATACAGTTCTTCTTTACTGGTTCATTGAAACCAAAGTTCAGAATTCGGAAAAAGGAAAGAATTTCAGTACCTTGTTGTAAAGTGTAAATGAGTAATTGAATCCTTACAATGGGTTAAAAATGTGTTGCTGGTTAAAGCGCAGCAGGTCAGGCAGCATCCAAGGAACAGGAAATTCGATGTTTCGGGCAAAAGCCCTTCATCAGGAATGAGGAAAGTGTGTCCAGCAGGCTAAGATAAAAGGTAGGGAGGAGGGACTTAGGGGAGGGGTGATGGAGGTGTGATAGGTGGAAGGAGGTCAAGGTGAGGGTGATAGGCCGGAGTGGGGTGGGGGCGGAGAGGTCAGGAAGAAAATTGCAGGTTAGGAGGGCGGTGCTGAGTTCGAGGGAATCGACTGAGACAAGGTGGGGGGAGGGGAAATGAGGAAACTGGTGAAATCTGAGTTCATCCCTTGTGGTTGGAGGGTTCCCAGGCGGAAGATGAGGCGCTCTTCCTCCAACCGTCGTGTTGTTATGTTCTGGCGATGGAGGAGTCCAAGGACCTGCATGTCCTCGGTGGAGTGGGAGGGGGAGTTAAAGTGTTGAGCCACAGGGTGGTTGGGTTGGTTGGTCCGGGCGTCCCAGAGGTGTTCCCTGAAGCGTTCCGCAAGTAGGCGGCCCGTTTCTCCTTCCATATCCGCCACAAATTCACCTGCACCTCCACAAACATCATCTATTGCATCCGCTGCACCCGATGTGGCCTCCTCTATATTGGGGAGGACATAACAACATGACGGTTGGAGGAAGAGCGCCTCATCTTCCGCCTGGGAACCCTCCAACCACAAGGGATGAACTCAGATTTCTCCAGTTTCCTGAGAGAACCTGCATTTATACAGCATCTTATGTCATTAGGAAAATAACATGACTGATAAAATGACTTGTATGGAGCACTTCTGTGTGATTGAAGATTGTGTAACAGCAGCGAGGACTATAAGTTAATATTGGAGTTCCCCTTAAGCGTCACCCACACTGCACCCTCCCACCCACTGTCTGAGTTAGATTGATCTTTCAGCCAGGAGTTTTTTAAAAAGACAATGTTGTAACCACTGGCCAACTTAGGTTTCTAGGACTTGTGAAAGTTGATACGACTTTGTGCTTAAACCTCCTCAGAAATTGATATGCTTTTTAACAACTGAATCAAAGGGGGCTTTTTATTTTACAAAGTGTTGAAAGTACTTTGAACCCTTTAACTCAGTATTTGAACATAATTTGCACTTGTTCAGTCCTCCATTTTTTTCACAATACTTCTGCAGCTGTTTCTCCTTTTGACCACCCCTTCACCTCTACCTTTGATATGCTTGTGGTCTCATTAAACAAGCCTTTATTCAATCCCATCCTGGTTGATTTTCCTGATGGTATCCCCCATCTCACCTGTCAGAAATCCAGGGGGTGAACACATATGAATTGGCTTGCTTGCTGTCTCTTAGTTTGACCTTCCATCACCAGAATTAGCTAAGCAACTTCTCAAGGTTCATAAATTAACCCCATCTTATTTTAGTCACTCTGTTCTCCCCATTCACTTGATTTTCACCTCGAACAAGGAGCTCACATACATCTTTATCACTAAGGTGGAAACACATCTATACAGTTGGCTCAGTTACTTCTTTTCTGTGATGCTGTACCTTTTCTCTTGCTTTTAAGATTCTGCTTAAAGTCCACCTGACTAAGAGTTTTCTCCTCCCTTTGTTGTTTTGTTCTTTGGCTTCACTGCGTTTCTTTGACACACCTCTGTGAAGGACCTCAAATTGTGTCTCTATTTAAAAGATGCAATACAAATACATGGTGTTGTAAAGTAAATAAATTAATTGAATAAACAACTACACTGTTTGTGTGTATTTAATGGTCCACTTCCTGTCCAGATTTATAGGGCTTCCTTGACTATGAACACATAATGAAGCGCCGACTGGATGAGCAGGAAACAGTTTATGCGCCTCAACAGCGTCGGATTGCAAGCAGCGCTGAAACGTTTTCACACCAGCATCGGGTGCTGGCCCCAGCACCCCCTGTCTACGAAGCAGTATCAGAGAATATGCAGCCCACTGCTGGCATTCAGTACTCAGTCGCCCCAGGATACCAGGTACTTTATTATTTTTGTCGGGAATTTTTAAAGCTGGTCTTTAAAGTGTGCTGCGACTCAGTCTTTGGAATGTCTACAAACTGTTGACACTGGAGGCAAGTTTAGATGGTGGTTCACTACTGGCCTATGTCAAGCTCACATTAGTTCAGAGCTCATCTGTAGTTTATGGCTACATGAAGTAAACTGATTTCATTTTATGTTCTAGTCTCACTGAATGAAGTCCAAGTACTGGCTAATACGAGAGCATAAGATTAAAAAAATCTGTTGAACTCAATCATGAATGTTTTCAATGACATGGCCCCTATTGTTCTATAATGAAGAGAGCTCTACAGACAATTGACCATCTGAGAGAAAAAACTCTTCAATGTTTAATTCTCAGCACGAAATAATATAACGTTAAAGCAAGTATGAAAATAGATACTTTTCTCTTGATTTCAAACCCATTGTTTTGCTGTAAAAGTGGTATAATTTGAATATCAAGTATTCTCTAAGTGTAAATTCACCAAAAAAATACAATATTTGGCAAGTAAATTGGAGTGGAAATGAAGACTTTCTTTTGTTCTCACAGTGAATTGTTATGACCTTGAATGTACTGCCTGAACAGGCGACAAAAGTGCATATAATGGTTGGGAGTTTATGAAACCATTAGAGATTGCTGTCATTACATCTCTGAATCAAAACATGAGTTCAGGGTTCCGATGCAAGTGCAGACTAACGCATGGATCTTAAATGTTGAGGGAGTCAGCTTGCTCATTTTTTTATGAGGTCTTTTTATCTTTTACAGCTCTTAATATTGTTGTTAAGAACTCTATGAAAAGTTCTAACTTCTTCAGAGCAATATTTTTAATGGTGAGCTGAGCAGTATTCATTACACAACCTTAGTTTGGCCATGAAGGAGTTGTAGAAAACTAAGTTTCTTCATTATGATTCTGAAACAGTGCTTTCTAAATGATTTACAAAAATTGTAAATAAGTTTAATTTTTAAGATTTAAGACTTTTTTTTAGCATAGCCTGACATGTTACACCCCTTTTTAAAACTATTTTCTGTGAAAATTTTAGAAAGTTATTTTCATTAGTGATTTTGGATTCCTGTTTAGCTGCCTGTAAAAAAAAAATTCTTTGATATGATTGACTGTTTAGCTTGATGACATTATTGCAAGGTAACTCATTGGGCAACACTACAGTCAATCACACAAGAAAAGAGCTAAAGTTATCACCGCAGATTACTAGGGCTTTCAGTGTAACTTTCTATGGGATCAGCAATGATTGCCTTTGCTTCAATGCTGAATTAAGACTAGCAGCCAGTAGCTTCCAAAAGGGGTATATGATGTTAATTGGACAGCTCTTTCAAAAAGCTGCTGCAGGCATGATGCACTTAATAGCCACCTTCTGTTCTGTATCATTGTGTTTAAAAAGCAGGCTCTAACCTTTAAAGGTATTTCTAAAAGATACTTCTGAATTGAGACTTTAATTTTGATATTGGGGTGTGCAAATATTGTACATGTGGTCGATAAGTACTTCAGTTGGTGGCCATTTCCATAGGTGTCGAGGAATTTTACTTTTGGCTCTTATTTTATCTGAATGTAAATTAATAGTTGGAATCTGATGGGGAGATCATTGAGCGTGATACGTGGGAGTTCTTTTGGGGTTTTCTTTGATATGTAGTTCCTTGTATGAGATTGTGCTGAAGAGGACCAGGTTAATGCAGACACCTGCTTTAGAATCATAGTCAACACGTGAAAAGTTGCATACAAAAGGAAGCCATTTGATCCTTCAGTTGTACCAGCTCTCTGCAAGTGCAACACACCTTTTCTATTCCTCCACCTTTTCCCAATTTATATCTTTCTACTCTATCTAGACTTCTCACTATTTTGCACCATGATCCTGTTGCTGTTCTTTAAAGAGAGCAGTCTCAACTTTTCCAATTTATCCATGCAGCTGTAGTTCTTCTTCACTGGAATGATTCTTGTGAATCTTTTCCCTGTCCTCTCCAATGCCTTCACAAACTTCCGAAAATGTGGTATCTGGAATTGGAAACATAAAAGTATTTATGTATTTTATGAAATCATAAACTTTATCATAAGTTTATACATTTTGAATGATAGCTTTTTTCCAAAGGTTTTCTTTTATTCATTGTCATTGAGGCTGAATAGGCTGGGGCCATTTTCTCTGGAGTGTCAGGCTGAGAGGGGAACCTTTATAGAAGTTTGTAAAATCACAAGGAGCATGGATATGGTGAATATTCAAGTCCAAAACTCGAGGGCATTGATTTAAAGTGAGAGGGGTGAAGTTCAAAAAGGACCCAAGTGACAACTTTTTGATGCAGAAGTTGCCAGAGGAGGTGGTGGAGGCTGGTACAATAACAACATTTAAAATGCATCTGGATGAGTAGGAAGGGTTTAAAGGGATATCGGCCAAATGCTGGTTAATGGGACTAGGTTCATTTAGTAGCACCAGGGTCCCAGGTTCAATTCCAGCCTCGGGGACTGTCTGTGTGGAGTTTGCATGTTCTCCCCGTGTCTGCGTGGGTTTCCTCCGCGTGCTCCGGTTTCCTCCCACAGTCCAAAGATGTGCAGGTCAGGTGAATTGGCCACGGTAAATTGTCCATAGTTTAGTTGCGTTAGTCAGAGGGAAGTGGGTCTGGGTGGGTTACTCTTTGGAGAGTCAGTATGGACTGGTTGGGCCAAAGGGCCTGTTTTCACATTCTAGGGAATCTAATCAATATCTCATCAAGGATGAGTTGGACTAAAGGGTCTGTTTCCATGCTGCACAACTCTATGACTCTGTGATTCAATAGCACAAGTAACAATAGTTGTGCTGTTAGGCAATTGAACTGACCCATAGCACTTTGGGAGCAGGTGGTGGTTTGCTCAGTTCTTGATCTAGTTTGTAGATTAGAAGTTGTGTGTTTGCTTACGTCATTTTGTAAACTATCACTGAATACTTAGCACTCTAATGCACGCTGAGTCATGAGTTATGTTATCCTTTATGTTTTCATCCATCACACATCACTTATACCCTAAAGAATGGGCAAACTATCTCTGCCTGGATGCGTCAACATTTGCTTTCGCACCAGTCGTAGAAAGAAATCTGTATTCATGGGATGAAAACAAGTAATGTGTGTTTCTACAGTGGAGAAATGTTGCATCTCTTTATACATGCAGTGAATTTGCAGGTGTACTCCTGTTTTCAGAGTTCAAAAACCAAATATTCCTCCAGGGCATTTAGCAACCTGCTAATGACAGGTGGCTGGGTATGTGGGTTGGTAACACGAAATTGCAAAATACTGTCTGCAATTATGGCACATGTTAGCCCAAACAACAGTTTATGTTTATCAAAGTCATGTCGAAGCAGTCTTCCTCCATTAACAAATTGGAGCTGAGGGGCTGTTCTTTTCTGCTTAACCCATGCCCCTTGCATGTCCTGTCTAAAATGAATGAATTTGAAGTTGGCTGAAGGTGCTTTCACACTACAATCGCATCATTGCTGTATCACACTAATGACTATTGGCATGCCCTGCATAATATTTTACTGTCATCAGTAGTACAGCTGGAAGCTGGTTAAAATCAATGAGTGCTCTTGTGGCACTGAGGTAGTCTCCCTATCTCTGAGCGAGGGGCCTGGTTCAAATTACATCTGCTCCAGAGCTGTACCATAATATGTCTGACCAGATTGATTAGAAAATATCTATTTCATTGGCTAATGTTCTACCCATCATCCTCCTTGCAGCCTAAGAACCCCAAAAGAGACAAGTTGTAGGCTGGCTGAGTATATGGTCTACCTGAATATGGGAAAATGCATTCAAATCAAACAGAAAAAGGGCTTTGTATATTGTGCTGCCTTTTGGATGTCTCCATTGTTAGACTAAAGAATCATTTAGCTGGTATGTTGCTGTCAGCCCTTTTAAAACATAAAACTAGGTACCAAAAAGTTATTTGCTTTTGTCAGGACTTCTGTCCAGTATGGATAAAGATAGGCAAATGGAAAGGTTAATATTACAGCTCCTTTGAATCATTCATTCATAAAAGCGAATTTAATAGGAAATGACTCAAAAATCAATTCAGTGTTAATGCCCTAGGGCCAGTAGTAGCATCTGATGAGCAAAACTTCTGGGACATTGTGTGTGTGAAGTCTTTCCTTATCCACCTGTTCCTGAGCATATCTAGGGATGTGGAACCAAGCAAAATTAAAGCACTGTTTGTCTATCTTCCTAAGATGTAAGACTGTGCTAGTTTTTCTGCAGTACTTCAACTTAGCCAACAACATGGCTGCTTTTACTTACTGTCTGCTGTCAAAATCTAGGTGGTTAGTAGTCACTCAGTGAATATTGCAATTTTACAATACAGGCTACAATGCAAATACTTGCTTAGAGAACTCATCAAGAATTGTGTGGTAGCCTCATGAAAGAGTAGAAAAGATTAAGTTCACAGACAGACATTCAGCATACTCAATTTGCCACTTTTCAATGTTAGATTCATTACCTGCAAATTTAATATTCGCTTCACAAAAATACACAAACTGTTACTGTTCATAGAATCCTTACAGTGTGGAAGCAGGCCAATTTGGCCCATGGAGTCCACGCTGACTCTCCGAAGAGCATCCCACCCACACCCAACCCCCTACCGTATGGATTTCCCTAGATTTCCCCTAGATGACTAATCCACCTAACCAGCACATCCCAGGATACTATGGACAATTTAGCATGGCCAATCCACCTAATGTACATGTCTTTAACTGTGAGAAGAAACCCACGCAGACACTGGTAGAACTTGCAGACTCCACGCAGACAGTCGCCCAAGGGTGGAATCGAACCTGGATCCCTGGTGTTGTGAGGCAGCAGTGCTAACCACTGAGCCACCATGCTATCCGGAACCCTGCCTCTTAATGGAACAGGATATGTGGTAATAGCAACCCAATCCATTTCAGCACTTCTTGTATTTGTATAATTGGCAAAGCAGTTATAGTTCAGTTGAAACGAACAGTCCATTGATCAGCTTCATCTGAGATATTGTAATTGGTTGTGATGCCACCAAGCATGGATCATTCAGGCCACAAGTTCACTCTCTGGGTGATGGTCTCACTTGGATAGCTACAGTCACAATTTGACCTCTTATTTCACTTATGGAACAAAAGGCCATATTTTCCTGGGTTGTCCTCAAACACTTGAGGATTATCCTGATTTTCTGCACAGTGTTTAAACCTGCGACTTACCACTTGTGTCCATAATTAGTTTACAGTTGGTGAAGCATGCAGTTAACCAGGAGGTGTAGGGTTGAGAGTTAGGGCTGTCATTAGTTACTGGGGGTTGGATTCTGTTTCAGTAGGGACAATGTGATTCCAACTGTGTGCATGGAATTTTATTTGATGTCCTGTGGCAGTGGAAGTGCTTCGTTCGCTCTCATAGAGTCATACAGCACGGAAACAGACCCTGCAGCCCAACTTGTCCATGCTGACCAGGTTTCCTAAACTGAACTAGTCCCATTTGCCTGCATTTGGTCCATATGCCTCTAAAATTTTCCTATCCATGTACCTGTACAAATGTCTTTTAAATGTTGTAATTGTACTTGCTTCTACCATTTCCTCTGGCAGATCGTTCTATGTACACAGCATTTTGTATGTCATAAAGTTGCCCCTCAGATTCGTTTTAAATCTTTTCCCTCTCACCTTAAACCTATGCCGTCTAGCTTTGGACTTCCTTGCTTATCCATGTCCCCTCATGATTTTGTGTGGCTTTGCTTCCTTCCTTGTGATCTGATGTTCTGCAAGGATTCTAGGTAAATCCCATCAGTCCTTGCTGTTTTGTCTGACCTGGTTACTGTCAGGGTGTTGCATGGTTATCACTTGGTTGCTCCCAGACTGGATGGCATATGTCATGCTTTTTGGCTTAACTACATGAAGTCAAGCAACTTTGGTTCCTGCCATCTGGCATCATTCAGGAAAGGGATGTGAAGAGTATTATTGCCACATCAGTGTCTTAATTTTCCCCACATTCCTCTTGGAGTAATTCACTTTCCAGGATCTTCAGGCAAGGCATTTTTTTTCTGGAGACCCAAGAACTGGATTTGGTGGTTGCCAGCATGAGGTGTTGAGTAAAGAGGTGTAGATCATCTACCATGAACATCAACTAGCCACTAAATGCCATGACCAGCTGTTTCTAGAAGCATGACACTAGCTGACTCCATCAATAAACACATTGACCTAGACCGGATATACCGACCACTGCAACGAGCAACCAGAACCAGTAACTGGAACCAGTGGGAACGAAACCAAATAAATTCCAACTGACACAGTAAAACAGTGCTTCACAGGAGGCTCCACTGCACTGACAGTGTCATCTAGAAAGGGGACAAAACATCTGTAAACCAACTTCCCGATATGGCAAACATATCCACAAAAACTGCAAGGTGGTAGATTTTGGGGAGGGGTGAGATCTGGTAAGTGATAGTATCTGCAGTAGGCATCCTGACTGCCTTTTGCAGATTTCTGCATGATTTTAATTTGATTTTATAGATTTTACTGCTGAGCCCAATTTCTAATGAGTTGTTGGCGAGGTTCATACTGGGGCAGCATGACAGCACTTGACTGACTACTGACGTGCTCCTGATTTTTGCTTTCATGGATCATGAAGCAAAGATCAGGTAAGTAGTTGGCGGAATAAAATGTGAAAGGCTGCTTTGCATCATACATTTGTTTAGGCCATGTACAGAGGTTATAGAGATGTACAGCACAGAAGCAGACCCTTCGGTCCAACCCGTCCATGCCAACCAGATGTCCCAACTCAATCTAGTCCCACCTGACAGCACCCGGCCCATATCCCTGCAAACCCTTCCTATTCATATACCCATCCAAATGCCTTTTCAATGTTGCAATTGTACCAGCCTCCACTACTTCCTCTGGAAGCTCATTCCATACACGTACAACCCTCTGCATGAAAACGTTGTCCCTTAGGTCCCTTTTTATATCTTTCCCCTCTCACTCTAACCCTATGCCCACTGCTGTCTTTTTTTAGATTAGATTACTTACAGTGTGGAAACAGGCCCTTCGGCCCAACAAGTCCACACCGACCCGCCGAAGCGCAACCCACCCATACCCCTACATTTACCCCTTACCCCTTACCACTATGGGCAATTTAGAATGGCCAATTCACCTGACCCGCACATCTTTGGACTGTGGGAGGAAACCGGAGCACCCGGAGGAAACCCACGCAGACACGGGGAGAACGTGCAAACTCCACACAGTCAGTCGCCTGAGTCGGGAATTGAACCCGGGTCTCCAGGCGCTGTGAGGCAGCAGTGCTAACCACTGTGCCACTGTGCCGCCCGTCTTACAGTGTTGTTGCTGCTAGCTTTTGAACTTACCAGTTTGACTGGTTGGAGGTTCTGCAGGTAGATAATATTGGACCACATCGTTTGATGGCTGTAGAGGCTTGTCAAGGTCAGCTTTTCTACTCTGGGGCTTAAATAGATGTCATCTAATTTTAGGTGTCATGTGGTTTCGGTGAGGCTTTCCTGGATCTAGGTGGCTATCCTGTATGTCTTATCAACCCTTCTTATTGTGAGTTTGTACTCAGCAATATGGGCTCATCAGCTGGAAAGATCTGTGTGGTGCGTTTCCTACAGGGTGACTATGTCCACCTTTCTGCCCAAGGTACTGTTGGAAGGAGCTCGGGTCCGCTCAGATAGGCTGTTGATATTGAACCTCTTTGATAGCATTAGTTTGCAGATTTTCAGGTTGGAAAATTGACTCTAAGAGGAGAATTGCATAGCGGCTGCTTACTCCCTCCCATACCACAGTGACAGGATTTAATTACCTGTCACTGTCTTGAAGCTTGGGTGGTGAGAAGGAATATTTAAAATTGAATGGCATGGAATTCTGTTCTTGAATTAGACTCGTATTTGCATCAAAAATATGATAATGAAGTTTGACATTATCACATCAATATGAGAAATAGAAAAGCAGAATACATTTTCAGATGCTGAGACTGGGAAATGTGCACATTCAAAGGAATCTCGTTATGCTTGTACAAGAATCATTACAAAGGTAAATTGTACATCAGCCTTTGTTACAAGGAGATTGGAATAAAGCAAAGAATTCATACCACAATAGGACTCTGAAGAGGTTACACCGAGAATACAATGTGCTGCTTTGGACTCATTCCCTAAGGAAGAATACACATCCCCTCAAGGGAATACAACAAAGATTTTTGGGATGGTAGGTTGTCTTATGAAGAAAGTTTAAGTAGACTAGGTATGGAGATGAGCATAATGAGAGGTGATCTGACAGAAACATATAAAATGAAAGGGCTAGTTTGGGTAAATACTGGGAAAAACGTTTTTGACTTTTCTGGCAATTTAGAACATGGGGGTCAGTGCACCAAATAAGAGTCAATGTTCCATCTCCTTTCATTCCCCTTCCCTTCAACTTGGCTGTCTTCATTTCTGGGGATTGGCCGTCTACTGATACATATTACAAGCCCACTGACTTGCACAGCTACAAACTACACTACTCAACTACCTTACACCCTGCACCTATTAAAGATTTAATTCCATTCTCCTAGTTTTTCCATCTCTTTTCCACCCTGTCAGCCTCCACATTCAACAATCATCTTTCACCATTTTTGCATCCGGTACAATGCAATCACCAAACACATTTTCCCCTCTGTCAGTGTTCCAAAGGAACCATTTTCACCCCAAACACATTATCCCTTTCAATGGTTTGTGGGAGATGTAACACTTACCCAATTATTTCTTTTCTCTCCTCACTGTCCAAGACTTTAAATGTTCCTTTCAGGTGAAATAGTAATTTACTTTCAATTTAGTCTACTATATTCACCTCTAATAGTGCGACTCCTCTATATTAAGGAAGCCAAGTGTAGATGGGTGGCGCCATTGTGGAATATCTCTCTACTCAATATTTAAGTGTGGTTCCAAGCTTCCAAATATTTTAATTCAGCATCTTGCTCTCGCACTCACATCTCTATCCTTGTTCTGCTATACCGTTGCACTGAAGCTAAATCCCTAGTTGGGTTATTTACAACATTTATTAAATCCAATAATTTTTGAAATTGGACCCTGTCTTTTATTTTTAATTCTTATATTTTCCATTGCCAGTTTAAATTTTATTTATTTTTTTCCTTTTCAGACAGAACCGTTAATCGTTCTGGCATTTACGCTCACTGGATACTTTGTTTCTTCACTAGAACAATTACTACTTCCTTTGCCATTTGTTCCAGGACATCTTTGCACTGCTGGCATTTAATCTCTCGCTCAACGTCTTCTCTATTCCCTTTTGCGCTTCCTCCAGTGCACCACTTTTGACAGCATGAACCCTATCATATTTCAGCCACCCTACAGTTCTAAAGAATAGCCCCATTTGAACCATAACATAAACCCTGCTTTTCTCTCCACAATGTCGCCAGACTTACTGAGAAGTTGCAGGACATTGCATTTTTATTTCAGACTTCCAACATCTGCAGTACTTTCACTGTCGGAGTAAGTGGCTAGCTATTTAAGACTGAGATGAGGAAAAATGTTTTCATTCCTAGGATTGTAGATCTTTATTGAAGAAGGTGTGGATCTTTGGTAATTGAGAGAGAGATCAAGAGTTTTTGTGACTGAGATAATTCAGCAGTATGGAATAGTAAGGAAAGTTAGAGTTGATACAGAAGGTCAACTGTGATCTTATGTGATGGCAGATCAGACTTGAAAAGTACAGTTCCTACTTCTCAATTTCTAGAATGGGCTATTAACTTTATGAATACGAATGTGGGCGGCACGGTGGCACAGTGGTTAGCACTGCTGCCTCACAGCGCCGGAGACCCGGGTTCAATTCCCGACTCAGGCGACTGACTGTGTGGAGTTTGCACATTCTCCCCGTGTCTGTGTGGGTTTCCTCCGGGTGCTCTGGTTTCCTCCCACAGTCCAAAGATGTGCAGGTTAGGTGATTTGGCCAGGATAAATTGCCCTTAGTGTTAGGTAAAGGGGTAAATATAGGGGTATGGGTGGGTTGTGCTTCGGCGGGTCGGTGTGGACTTGTTGGGCTGAAGGGCCTGTTTCCACACTGTAAGTAATCTAATCACTGAATACATATTTTCCTCTGCTTCTTGCAAATGCGCTGAAACTAGTTACCTGATGAAGCAGCAGTGCTCTGAAAGCTGGTACCTCCAAATACACCTGTTGGGCTATAACTTGGTGTTGTGAGATTTTTAACTTTGTCCACCCCAGTCCAGCACTGGCACCTTGACATCGTGGCTTTCCTAGTTAGGTGATCCAGTCAAAGGTGACTTGCAGTTGCCTTTCACAATGCTGATCTTGCCTAAGAAGAGCATTTTAAAACAATGTTTCCACTTATTTAAAAACAAGTCTGCAAGCTAAGTTTTGGTTCAGAAGCCATATTCCATCTGAATAAACCTGTATTTTGTCAGGCTTGAGTTGTACTAGTCAAAGGGGTTGCAGAATGCATACTAAGACTACACCCACTGCCACCTAAAATTTGATTTTTGGGTGTAGGTTTGCTCCCTAAGCTGGAAGGTTCGTTTTCAGACGTTTCATCACCACTCTCGGTAATGTCTTCATTGAGCCTCTGAATGAAGTACTGGTGGTGTAGCCGGCTTTCTATTTATATGTTTGGGTTTTCTTGGGTTGGTGACATAATTTCCTATGGTGATGTCATTTCCTGTTCTTTTTCTCAGGGGGTGGTAAATGGGATCCAAGTCAACGTGTTTGTTGATAGAGTTCCGGTTGGAATTATTGTGCATGCATCTGTTTGACTTGTCCTAGGATGGATGTGTTGTCCCAGTCAAAGTGGTGTCCTTCCTCATCCATGTGTAAGGATACCAGTGAGAGTGGGTCATGTCTTTTTGTTGATGTTCATGTATCCTGTTGGTTAGTTTTCTGCCTGTTTGTCCAATGTAGTGTTTGTTACAGTTCTTGCAAGTTATTTTGCAATGTTGATTTTTATATTGAACGTTCTTATCTTTGTGATGGGGCTGATACTTTCTCCCCACCTTTCAACCCAGAAAGAAATGTTGTAGATCAGTGGAGCGTGGTGACTTTCTAGGTTCAGGGTGAAAGAAGAGCCATAAGCAGTGCCCAAACACTTCATTTTTTGGCCTGTGAAATCAAAAGCTAAGTTACTCTGGATCTCTCTGCAACTGCTTCACATTGGCCTATGAGCAAGTTAGCTTTGTGAATCTTTCATGTGGGAAGCAGTAGGTGATAGTAGAATACTTGAAGGTACAGAAGGTTAAATTGCGAGTCGTATGCATTCTGCTTAAGCAGAATTGTGAAGTTTTCCAAAGCAGAGATGCATTAAAGTAACAGCAAAAGCAGCATTTCTCTTTAGTAGTCCTTCGAAATGAGGATGATCCTTGTTCATTGAATGAACCTGCTTGTGGAATTTTTTAATATGAGAAGATGCTGTTACACTACAGCTATCATATCATACTGACTGACTAAGAAATCCATTCATTCCTGAAGAAGGGCTAATGCCCAAAATGTCGATTTTCCTGCTCCTCGGATGCTGACTGACCTGCTGCGCTTTTCCAGCACCACAAGTTTCAACTCTGGTCTCCAGCATCTGCAGTCCTCACTTTCTCCTCACTAAGAAACTCTCTCTGACTCTCAACTCCCTATCATTGGCATATTGGAAAACTTTCCTTGTTGATGGTCAACCTGTTTAATTGCATTTTGACACAACTCCTTTTGTCATCAACTCATGAGGTGGAGCTTGATCGAAGAGCTTCTGGCTTTGAGGGATTCCTTTGAACAAAGGAACCAGTTCTTCCTTTATACAAAATTTTTACATCACAGTCAGTAATGCACATAAGACAACTCCAGCCACTCCCCCACAGTCACATGCCACTGAAGACACAATGCAGTGACATGATTATCTCCAGAAACAACGTAATGTAAATCATCTCCTAATGGCAAGATCTGGTGTGAATTGTTTTTTTTAACTAGGGAGTAATCAGAATTTCAGTGTTCTTATTGATTCTGAATAGTAGATGATAATGTAAATTTACTCTGAATTATAGAAGATGGCAATGTAAGTTTTTTTTTACGTTGTACCTGTGATATAGAAACATACACTCTACCCCCGGGGGCATCCAATTTCTTGAAGGTCGTCAGAGCAAAGTAACCCCTTAACGTTCAACAAGAGCAGAATTGGGCATTTAGTCCATCAAGTCTGCTCTGCCATTGATCGTGGCTCACATGTTTCTCAATCCCTTTCCCCTGCCCTCTCTATAGAATCTTTAATTCCCTTTCTAACCAAGAAACTGCCTGTCTCTGTCTTAAATACACTCAATAATTTAGCCTCCACAGCCTTCTGTGGCAATGAATTCCACAGATTCACAACCTCGTGGCTGAAGAAATTTCTCCTCATTTCGGTGCTAAAGGGTTGTCCCTTCACTTTGAGGCTACACCCTCAAACCCTAGTCTTTCCTCCTGGTGAAAATATTTTATCCGTGTCCACTCCATCCAGGCCTGTCTGTATTTTGTATATTTCAATGAGATTCCCCCACCCCCATCCTTGTAAATTCCAAGTATAGACCTAGAGTCCTCGACCACTTCTATATGACTAGTCTTTCATCCCAGGGATCATCCATGTAAACAGCCTCTGGAAACCCTCCAAGCCATTACATTCTTTATTAGATAGGTGATCAATACTTCAAATGCAATCAGACCAAAGCCTTGTGTAACCTCAGTAGTCCATCCCTATTCTACATTGTAGCCCTCTCACAATGAATGCTAACATCTCATTTGCCTTCCTAACTGCCAAGTGCACCTGCATGATAACCTTAACACTCTCATGAACTGGGACTCTGAAGTCCCTTTGTGCTTTCGATTTACAAAGCCTTTCTCCATTTAGAAAATAGTCTGCCATCTCTATTCTTCCTATCAAAATGCATAACCCCTCATTTTCTCTCATTGTATTCCATATGTCATTTCTGTGTCCACTCTCCTAGCCTTTCAAGTCCTTCTGCAACTTTCCACCTCCTCAAAACTAACTGCCCATTCATCTACCTTTATGTCATCTGCAAACTGAATAGCACTGCCCTTAATTACTTTGTTGTCCTGAATAGTTGTGGTCCCAAAACTGATCCTTGCCGATCTCCACTAGTCACCAGCTGCCATCTTGAAAAAAGACCTCTTTATCCCCCACTCTCTGCCTTCTATCAGTCAGCAAACCCTCTATCCGTGGCAGTACCTTGCCCCTAACACCATGGCCTCTTATTGTATTGAGCAGTCTCCTGTACAGCACCTTATCACAGACCTTCTGGAAACCCAGGTAGGTCAAAACCACCGGCTGTCTTTTCTCTAACTTGCTCATTACTTCCGCATGTTCTCCCTTGACAAAGTCGTGCTGACTCAGACTTATTTTACCACACAGTTCCAAGTACTCTGCATTCTCATCCTTGACAATGGACCCTCAGATTTTACCGACAAGTACACTGACTTCATTTTTATTGATAGTTTGATTAACCTGAAAATGCGTGCTCAGTATCTTGTATTCCTGGAAAGGTTTTCTATACATTGTAAATGTCTCCTATTTCAGATTGTGGCATGGAAATTCACGTCAATTGGTGTGAGATTTCTGAATTGTGATGATTAGGAAATGTTTTAGTACACTAGTAGGTCTCCTGTTAATATTGCTCATGGTGAGGCAGAGGAAGCTGTCTCAAAATAATGCTGTTAGCCTTTTGTGGGAACTTGTTACAGGAAATAAAATAGAGGTGGAGTCTCCTTCCTGCTTTTGCATCCTCCTCCTACCTCCATTTATATAGAACAGTACAACACAGGAACAGGCCCTTCAGCTCACCATGTCTGTGAGCGAGTTTTGAGAAGATTTGTACCTCAAGTTGAGGTTCTGGATATAAGTTAGCACACTGAGCTGGAAAGTTTGTTTTAAGATGTTTCGTCACCGTACGAGGTAACATCATCAGTGAGCCTCCATGAAGACCTGGTGGTGTAACCCGCTTTCTATTTATATGTTTGGGTTTCCTTGGTTTGGTGATGTCATTTGCTGTAACATCTGGAGAAAAAGAACAGGAAATGACATTACCATAGGAAATGATGTCACCAGCCCTAGGAAACCACCAGTGCTTCTTTCAGAGGCTCACTGAAGATGTTATCTAGTATGGTAACGAAACGTCTGAAAACGAACCTCCCAGTTCAGCGAGCAAACCTATATCCACCACCATGTCTGTGTCGACCATGATACCATTTAAAACTAATCCCATCTTCTTGCACATGATCCCTATTACTCTATCCCCTGTTTGTTCATGTGTCTGTTTCAATGTCTCTTAAATGTTGCTATTATATTTCCCACACTTCCTACAATTATTCTTCAATTCAAAAGCTTATATTTTTGCTGGATATACGGTACAATCGTTATTAACTAAAAGAAGGTATTAGGAGGCAGGATTTACAATGTGAGTCACACACTCAAATATTGATTAAGTTCCCTTTTCACAGCAGATGCAGTTTGACATTTTCCCGATAGATGAATGTGAAGGGTTAGTGTTTAACTTTGGGTATCAGTGTATCAGTCACCATCTTTATCTGCTGCAGGTTTCAGCTATGCCTCAGAGCTCTGGCAGCCACAGCCATACTCCAGCTGTACACAGTGGGCACCATCACACTGCATCAGTTCAGCCTCACGGTCAGCAGGTGGTACCCCAGAGCCATGCCCATCCTCCAGGAGCACCAGCCACTCCGGTCCAAGGTCAGCAGCAGTTCCAGAGGCTAAAGGTGAGTTCTCCTTATCATAACAGGTGTAGTATTTTTAAAAATAATATAATTTCAGAGTTTAAGGTAGATTTATCTTAAAAATTTATACTTGAAATCAGGCAAACAAACTGTTCTCCTGTAATTTGCATCTGGAGATGCATCCCATAAAAATAAGCAAACTTAATTGCATTCATCTGTCATGTGGAGTTTCTTTCAGTGAAGAGAGTCATTTGTGTCAGCCTGTCACAGGCTAATAGGGTAAAGACACATTAATGAGTTTTTAATGCAATTCAAAAGGATTGTTAACATTAAAAATTGGAAATTTATTCTGCCTTCACAAAAAGTCTTGAATACCAATATTGTTAATGCATGTGAGAAGGACATAACAACATGTCTTTGATATAATGAGTTAATTGTTAGAAAACAAATATTTCACATCATCACTTCACGAATGAAGGAAGAAGTTAGGAGTTTTTTTAAATGAAGATAATTGACACTTGGAATCAGACACTAAGTATTAGTATTTCAAAAAGTCGTGTAAAATATTTGAAATGGAGGTTCCCTCAGAGAGTGGGAAAATGGGCTGAATGGCCTTTGTTTCTGCCATTAGATTCTGTCAAAGAATTCAGGTGATGATTTGAACCATACGAATGAAGAGAAAAAATTTGCTAACATTATATGAAATTCTAACTTTGTGATAATATATTGATGGAGTTTATAGGTGCTGATTAATTCTGTTTTTGTTCTACTCTAAGTTACTATCATGATGGCTAATTACTTTTGAACTCGTAACTTGTAGAACTGTTGGCTTTTGTATCATTGCATGCTGTAATGTTCTTTTAAATGTAATACTGATATTGTTATATTTACAATATTGCATCCTCAATATAATATCCTGCATTATTCTGGGACTTGTTACATTAATTGGTCCTAGAATTTATGGCTATGCCCATGGTATGTCAACCTTATATTGTACCAGGACTTGTCATTCTCTGCGTTTATATGATGAAATTACTGTTTTTTTGTTAAGGTTGATGTAAGCAATTTAAAAGGAAGTAACTGGGGGAACTCATCTTATTTTTCTGATACTTGCTTTTGTGTGAGGATTACTTGTGTGGAATTTGTTCCGGTGTGTGTAATTTGCAGAATCTGCTTATTTTTGAGTTTATTGCTCGTGCTGTTTTTGTAGATTTTAAATTGGCACAGAATCTCCATCAATTTTGTTTGTGCTTTATCAGTTTGATTTTAGCCTACATTATACAAGGGTTTCGCCTTGCAAAGTGATTCATTTATTATAAAGTAACGGGGTGATCTAAGAATTGAGGTTTTCTTTAACCTCTTGCTTTTTTTCTTTTATCTCTTTTACACTTTCTTCTTTCACCCATTGTTCTTTGTTTCACACCCTCCGTAACACACTTCACATTCCCCATCAAGTTTAATTAGAGGAATGTGGGAGCAGTATGAAACCATTATCTGGTAAAGCAGACCTATTAGAAAGTGATCCTATGAAAATGTAATCAGACATTGCATGATGAGATATCTGTTGCACTCCACCATCATTACAACATAATCCGTTGTAGCACAATCTGTCATGTATTCTGACTCCCCAGCATCTGTCCACTATCTACAAGACACAAATCAGGAAGTATGATGCGATACTCCTCAATTACCTGGATGGATGTATCTTCAACAACACTCAAGGAGCTTGACACTATCCAGGACAAGGCAACCTGCTTGATTGGTACTACATCCACAAGTATTCCCTCCACCACAAACATTCCATAACAGCACTATGTACCATTTACAAGAGGCACTGCAGAAATTAACCAAGGATCCTTAGACAGTACCTTTCAAACCCACAGCCACTTCAATCTGGAAGGATAAGGGCAGCAAATATGTGGGAAGACCATCTCCTGCAAGTTCCCCTCCAAGCCACTCACTATTCTGACTTGGAAATATATCACCATTCCTTCACTGTCGCTTTCCACCTGAACAGCATTGTGGGTCTTTCTATAGAACATGAACTGCAGCAGTTCAAGAAGACAACTCACCACCACCTCTTCAAGAGCAACTAGGGATGGGCTGTAAATGCTGGCCAGCCAACGATGCAGGTGCCCCATGAGAGAGAGGGCAAAAACCCACTTATAGTAACGAGTGCCAATACCAGTATTTGTTTCTGAGTCTCCAGTATACCTTTCTGATGTTGTGTAGCATTTGTGGTGCAGAAATAGCATTTTAAAATTCATTCTTGAGTTGTGAGCAGTGCTGGCTGGGCCATCATTTACAACGCATTCCTAGTTCCCCTGAGGGTTGGTGTGAGCTACATTCTTGAATTTTTCGTGAGCATTTATTGCCCACCCTTAGTTCCCCTTAAGTTGATGGTGAGCTGTTTTCTTAAACTGCACTTGTTGTAGATAAACCCACAATGCCATCAGGGGGAGAGTTCCAGTACAATGCTTTAAGATTTAATCTTTTATTGATAGTTGAAATGTTGCTTAATGCCACACTGGTATTGCTATTCCTGATCACATTGTATAATAGTGTTGTGCAATGTTAGAACAGCTGTTGTATCACTTGCCATGTGATGGTGTTATTCTGCCATAGTGTGCTGCCCAAAAGTTTGAGTGTCATTGCTAATATAGAGTATACATTTGACATTAAAAACAATGCAGCATACTGTATTTCTTTCAATGCCCTGGATGGTAATTAGTAATTCTGGTTCTAATTCGACAGTTTGAGTGGTACTTTAATGAGGCAAGGCAAGGAGGTGACCTTCCATGAATTACCACATTTGGCATTGGGATTGAGCCCGTATTGTTGGTGCCATGTTGCATCACACTATACCCATCTTGCCAACTGAGCTAACTGACTCCATTCAGCCTTGCCCTGTATGAATGTTCACTTTTCATTATGATTTTGAATACATTGCTCTCCAAGGGTAATATCGCCAATCACCCGTTCACGCTTCTGTTTTAAATTATTGTCCAAAAAAAATGATTATGTATGTAGTATCATCAAACTGTGACTCCATTTGCTTTCTCTTTTGGCAGGTCGAAGATGCTTTGTCCTATCTTGACCAGGTGAAGTTACAGTTTGGAAACCAACCTCAGGTTTACAATGACTTTCTCGACATTATGAAGGAATTCAAGTCTCAGAGGTATGTGCGTGAAGATTCCTTTTCCTTGCTTGTTTCAGATTGATGAGTGTGTAATCTGAACATTTGCTTTTGAGAAGAATTCTGACCACTATGTTCGATGAATGCAAGAATCCTATAGAGGTGTTACAGCACAGAGGAGACATTCAACCTGCTGAATCTATGCTTGCAATCTTTAGAGCAATCTATGCTTGTAACTTTACAGTTTTATTTCCCTTAACTGTTTTAACAATAATTGATTGATTGTTTCACCACTCCCACAGATAGCAGGTTTGATACACCCTTCAGTTCAAGAAGCGTTTATGCTGCAATGAATTCTATAAAGGCATGAACCAGGGCAAATGCACTTGGTAGGGTGTTCTCTTTTTCTGAGATTAAATATGAAGCTGGAATAAAAGCAGGGCTTCTTCCACTTGGGGAGGGTTGGATTGTCCTCAGCAATAATATTCTTTCAGCTCAAAACATAAGGAGACACACAGGTAATTTTTTTTAAACTTTGGGGCAGACATTCTGAAGCCTGCCATGATCTTCCAGACTCAAACATATGGCCGCCATTTTTAAAAGGTTTCAGCAGTTCAAGAAGCATATCATGAACATTTCAGAGCAATTTAGGATTTGTAGTGCAAGTTGGTCCAGCCAGCATGAACAAATTTTTAAAAACGAAGAAAGTCAATAGATGTGTTAAATTCATATTTGACTGAACAAATTAAACTTTTCTGAAGAATTACCAGAGAAGATTTATGTCAAAAATGCAGTTAATGTTATCTATATGGATTTTAAGAAAGCATTTAACAATATTTCAAAAGCCAATAGGCTATACAAGTTGAACTGAAAGGATCATAATAACTTTGAAACATGCATTGTATTTCTCTCTCAATAGACATTGCCAGATCTGCTGAATTTCTCTAGCACTGCTTACATCTGCCTTGCCTGATATTTATCATTTTTAAAATCCATGCTAATACTGACTCTCCAATTCTATGAGTCTTAATTTTGTTAACTTGTATAGCCTGTTGGCTTTTGAAACATTGTCAAATGTTTTTTAAAATCCATATGAACAACTTTCACTGCATTCTTGATATAAACTGCATTCTGGTAATTCTTCAGAAAAGTTCAATTTTTTCAGTCAAATATGACTTTAACACAACTGTGTTGACTTTTTGTTTTTTTAAATTTGTTCATGCATGCTGCTGGCTGGACCAACTTGCACTGCAAATCCTAAATTGCCCTGAGAAGTTCATGATATGCTACCTTCTTGAACTGCTGAAACCTTTAAAAAATGGCGGCCATATGGTTGAGTCTGGAAGATTGTGGCAGGCTTCAGAATTTCTGCCCCATTTTTTTGTTTTAAAACTTACCTGTGTGTCTCCTTATGTTTTGAGCTGAAAAGAATATTATTGCTGAGGACAATCCAACTCTCCCCAAATGGAACAATCCTGTTTTTATTCCAGCTTCATATTTAGATAAAGAGAAAATCCTACCAAGTGTATTTGCCCTGGTTCATGCCTTTATAAAATTCACTGCAGCATACACCCTTAATCTCTTATCATACTCTCGACCTGCCACCTGCCTTTTTGTAAGGACTGTGTGTGGGGTGGGGTGGGGGTGTATGTGACTGCAGGGTTGGCCTTTGCCACTGATGGGAGTCCTCCATGGGCCACCGAATTCCAGATCAGGAATGTGTCACCCCAGCATGTCTATCCTGCCTTATCCTGAATTCTATCGGCTCAACAATATGGTAATAAAGTGAAGGAAACTTTAAGTTAGCGATAACTTAAGTAAATGAAAAACTTAATTGAACTGAAGAAAAAAAAATGAACACCTAATAAATCAAAAATATGTACCAACTAATTTAACTTTCAAATTCAGTTAATTTTGTTATATAAACATTCTTGGAGTCTACAAGATCAGGAACGGAGGACTAATTGAATAACCCTTTCAAAGGGCTGGTACTTGCATTATTCTTTCTGTACTGTAATATTTGTAAGTTCTAACCACCACAGCCAATTTTGTACAGAGAAAAGTCCAGCAACTAGAGCTGTGAATGCAACTGTGTAAAGTTCGTAGGAATGATGACCACCTTATTAACGAGCAACATTAGTGGAAATATTTCAGGCTTAATGAAGACGTGCAGATAATAAATGCAATGGATTGATTAGATAAGTTGAAGCGGATGAATTCCTCAGGGTTTTGAATTTTAATCCTCTCCTTTTAAAATGTTGCAGCATTGATACCCCTGGAGTGATCAGCCGAGTTTCCCAACTCTTCAAAGGGCATCCTGACCTCATCATGGGCTTCAACACCTTCCTTCCTCCAGGCTACAAAATTGAGGTGCAGACAAATGACTTAGTGAATGTGACGACACCAGGGCAAGTCCATCAAATCACACCCCAGCATGCTGCCCAGCCGCAGCCCCAGCAACAACATCAGCAGCAACCCCAGCAACATGCTGCCCCTGCTCCAGCACAGCCAGCACCACAACCACCACCTGCCAAAATTCCAAAGGTGAGCATACGTAAATTGACATGACAAATTTCCTAACATTCTGAGAATTGTGTAATCTGAGTCACTTTTAACTGCTGTTAGGTTTTCAACTCTTTTTTTCAACTGGCAGGATCAGAGGTTTCATCGTCCCATTATCTTTTGTGTAAACCTGCGTATACTAAATCACTGTGCCATCTCTCTGTATCACTCCAAACTTACTTTTTGAATTTTCTTCCCCAGTTGCTATTCTTTACCTTCATGGATCATCCTTTGAATTGGGAGTAGCATCTTCACTTTGATGCTAGCATTGGTTTTGGAGAGTTGAATAGAGGTGCCTCAAGCTAAGATGCCCTCTGTCACTCTGTGAAGTGGCTAGGCTGAACGTGGAGATGTTACCACCAGTAGGAGACATCAGAGTGAAGAGACAACTCTTTAGAACTGAGATGAGTTAGAATTCCTTCAGCCTGAGGATGGTGCATCTATGGAACTCTTTGCCACAGAGGACTGTGGAGGCCAAGACATTGAGTATACTTAAGACAGAGATGGATAGGTTCTTGATTAGTTCTTGAATGTGTGGAAATGGCCAAGTGAACAGGTGGCAAACTCATATGCATGAGTATTCCAGCAGCATATAAACTGAGGCAGGATGAATTTAGGCAAAGTTATGGAGTTGGAAATAAATATTGCTTATGATGGCATAGATATGTGTTCTGAAACTCATCTAATCTTTGACACAAGGTGTGGAAGCTCAGCCTTGAGCTCCTGGGCTTCTTGTGAACGCCTGTCCAAGAACAGAGAACCACCACTTGATTAACACATTTCAACAGCACTGTTTTTATTCAAGACTGTCAGTATACGAATATACAAACAAGGCTTGGGAGAAAAGCCACCTTAGACCACGTCGGGTACTAAAGAGTGGATTCTCTCACTCTCGATAGGGAAAGTTGTTACATTTATACATAACTTCTCACACAATACAGAGTCCCGTGTCATTAGGCTATCGAAAAGTATATTAATCAAAGTATACTTAATTGTAAGCTTACACATCAAAAAATGCTCTAAATCTCACACACAGACACCAGCAGCCATCTGGTTAAGGTATTAACACTATCTTTAAAGTCAGACATTAGCCCCCATTATTCTTCTCCTGCTCTTCAAGGTAACAGTCAAATCTCAGAGATGCTCTTAAATGTAAACATTCAACCCTCATTACTGTGTTACAGCTAGACCGTGAGGCACCAGTGCTCCTCTGATGGCTGCCCTTTGACCTGGTGCTATGTACTATTTCATTCTCGGATCTGTGGGATCGGACATGTTTATCCAGCTTGTGCAGGGACCCTTACAAGTTGCTGTGTTAGCAATTTGTTTCGCTCGGCATGCCGGGCAATACAGCCAATGTGCTTCAGCCATTTTAGTTAACATTCTAAGCTTCATTTTCTATATGGTCACTATATCTATTTCCAACTTATCAAAGGGATGTAAACGATTTAGTTTAATCGCAGACAGTTGCCAGGGCAGAATATAGAGCAGATATGAAGGAAGCAGAATTTGGAACAGGAATTGAAAACAATACTATCGGCCTTCTCAATATTTAAGTTGGGTGTGCAACTCTAAAATATATTTGTAAGTAGTAAACTTTTGTTTGGAACTCACTTTGCAAACTATTGTTTGCTAGGAATAATGGCCATTATTTAGTAGCCTCTTGTTAAATTGTGACTTAAATATTGTTCACCATTCTAATTGGATTTATTGATGTTAGCTTTCATTTCAACAATGTTTATGGAACTCTTTCCAAGAGGGGAACTCCAGCCTGCAAAGTGTATGTATTTTTTTTGTTACTAGTAATGGAACGTAGTATTTGGCAAATGTTCTGAGTGATAGTGATAGGAATCTTCTTATGCGCAAGGTACCTTGTTTGCCAGCTGGATTTGAATTTTCTCTGACAATCTCTCACCAATTTTGAGACCAGATCAAAAACAGGATTAAGAATTTTCAAATGTGGCTACAAGCATTCAAAACATTGGAAAAAGACCTGGCATAAAATGTTTGCCAGCCAACATTTAAGTAAAACTGCTTTAAGCAAAAAAGAACATGTACATTCTAATGGAATATCAACGTTACTGAGGAAACCAGCTGTCAAGAAAAATACAAGTTACGTCTTCGATATCATACTCAGCCAGAGCAATGGTGTGGGAACAGCTATTGACAGCTCCTCCCATGTCTGACAGAGTGAGGCAGATTTGGCACTGAATGTTTGATGAGCTTTGGGTTCCCCATTCCTGAATACTCTCATATTTGCTAGTGGCAAATACTTATAACTTTTGAATGATAATTCATCAGTTTTAAATAAAAGTCCATTGCAGCATAAAGTGTGTCCAATTATCTCATCAAAATGACATTTAACGTGTAACAATTTCTTAGAATCATAATTGCATTTCAATAAGTTGGAATCCATAAACTCCCAGGAAAAACAGTCAAGTGATATTGCTAACCTAACCCCCCACCCCCAAAAAAAACTGTTTGTGGGCATGATTTAATTGACTACTTTTTCAGAGTTGTTTTGGGGAATTTTTTGGAAAATGGAGCAGAATTCACTATACAGTTTACTTTTCTTTGGTTGTAGCCACTACAGTCACAGACTCATACCCCAACCAGCCAGCCAAATGCATCACTGGCTCCATATGCCTCCCCTCGGTCACCCCCAGTGCAACCCCACACGCCAGTCACCAGTGCTCATGCTGCTACACCGCCCATGCAGAACAACCAGCCTGTGGAGTTCAACCATGCCATTAATTATGTCAACAAGATCAAAAATCGTTTCCAGGGACAGCCTGATATCTACAAGGCCTTTCTGGAGATCCTGCACACCTACCAGGTAAGGAAATGCACCGCATTTCATATTTCTCCCCTGACTGTCACACTAAGAGCAGTGGAAAATGTTTTAGCATATCTTGTTATCAACCTTAGAAGTTATCAGTCAAGCAATTCTTTTGCTTTCTATCTATGTTTGCCACTTCTTCCTTTTCAATTGTGTTGGTATGATTAGCTGAATCCTTGTCTTGTGTGGCTTTCATGTTCTGCAGAGAGTAAGGGCAAGAAACAAGAGTACTTAGTTTTTTGTGTGTCACCGTATGACTGGGTGAGAATAGGTGTCTTTGGAGTGTGTGTTTGTGTGTGTGTGTGAGAGAGAGAGAGAGAGACTATGCTTCATATAAGATGCTCTGAAGTTTTCCTTCTGTTACAGAAGGAACAGCGGAATGCAAAGGAGGCTGGTGGGAACTACACACCAGCACTGACGGAGCAGGAGGTATATGCTCAGGTAGCAAGACTCTTTAAAAACCAAGAAGACCTCCTTTCAGAATTTGGACAGTTCCTGCCTGATGCCAATAGCTCTGTTGTAAGTATTATGTATTAATGAATTTTTGGGAAATACTGATATCCCTGGAATGGACACTCTCTGCTCGCATTCTGCTGCTTTTCTTTTTTCATCTAAATTTGAAACGAGTGTCCAGAAATTCAAAATTACAGACTGTTATATTTCTTTACCAATATTTTCAAAATCATTGATAATTGGAGCTGGGAATGTTAATAGAAGTTAAGTTATGATTACGTCTTTTGGGAAGGAAAGAGGCAGCTTAAGCCATGGAACACTTAATAGAAATAATTTGTGATGCCTTGGAAGAAATCTAGATCATACTCAGTAAAAGAGTCATCTATAATTATAATTTATTTTAGCTTTTGATACGAATGCCTCTTTCCCCACCTAGGCTTAGTCCACTCTAGTGAGGTGTAGCTTCCGGAATGCCAATTCTTGTATTGAATTTCTGTATAAATTAATGGCAACTTCTGGCTGCTTTTTCCAGATAGGACAATCTTTTCCTCTTTTGGCTTCTCCTAGGACATGGTCTGCATGATGCTGCTACATGCTGCAAAGTAGCACATGTTACTGTTTTCTCAGTGTAGTAATCTAGATAAGCATGCATCCAAACTCTTCAATTGTTTTAACTTGTCTGAATTATAACACTTAACCTCAGAACTGAACTGATTGAAAAGGTGTTTTCTGCACTGTAGTTGCTGAGCAAGACAACAGCAGAGAAGGCTGATTCTGTTAGGAATGATCATGGTGGCACAGTGAAGAAGCCTCAAATGAACAATAACAAGCAAAGAAGCAATCAGAATGGTTGTCAGATCCGTCGTCACTCAGGCACAGGAACCACACCACCCGTCAAAGTAAGTACAGAATAACTATTATGTGACTAAACAAGAGTTTGAACTGATAAGGTAGTTCTGTTAGAAATTTGTTTGCTACTGTATACATAACATCACATTCTAATGCAAAGATTGTAAATGTCCAGGTACAACAACATGCATTTACATAGTGCTTTTAAAGGTTTCGAACATGTTGCTGGATTTCACAAAGACATGATTGCAAGAATATTGGTCCAAAGTTTTTGATGTAGAGAAAAATTTGCTGCTGTAACAATGAGTTTCTCTGGAAAGCATCTGCATGATTTCTGAAGAGAATAGCATGCATTGTTTGGTAAACATGCTTTTGATATCTTATAGTAGACTGATACTGTGCAGTTTAGTAACACTTCTGTAGTCTTGCTCATGATAAATCCATCGATTAGCTTATTGAATTATTAAACTATGCATCATGTATATTATTCTACTACAAAAGTGTTTTAATATTTGTCCTTTTAAAGGAAGCATATCTGAGACTTTTGCAAGATGTTTAGATGTGTACCGAGAGGTCCTGGGCCACACACAAACCTGCATGTCCTTGATAATTTGCTTTGCTCAAGCGGCTGGCAATAATAGATTTTGCTGTTTTAATTTAGGAACTATCCATTAATGAGGATGTAGCACTATGAGCATTCTTTTCCAAACTGCAGAAACTGGAAGCCCAGGAAATACCATAGGGCAAGTAGATAAGTAAGAAACTAAAATCCGAATAGAACTGATTGACGTAGGTTTTGTGTCTGAATTAGCAGATTTATCCAGAGGGAAGTGATTTAGGCTCAAAATTGGATTGTTATATATTAATGTGTCCTTTAAAATTAAATGTTAATGGCAGTTGATAAGAGAAGTTTGTAGGTTGGCAAATGTTTGTAAATTTTTGGAGCCAGGTTAGAAGACATAAAATGAACATCATTAATTTGTGTGTCAGATTTATTTATGACAAATTTGGTTTATTTTGTGGATACACGTGACTATACAATTAAGATGCCCTTTTGAAATTCCTTGATTTGTTGCTTTCCCTGATGTAAAGAAGCTCTGGTTTTAAGTGTCATACTTGTATTGTAAGCTGCTGCAAAAGCACTTTAAATTGATATCTTTCAAGTGGTCATGTTGGAAAAGCAGCAAAATTTATTAGTTGTACATATGAGATGAAAGCAGCTAATATTATTTGAGAACTTGATAGAAGGGCAAATAAAATATGGACTGGTAACCACAGTTCCACTTGGCAGGCTCCTGATCTTCGGTTATCTGCTTATCGACAGGCTGCCTCATTGTTATCAGAGACTGAAGATGAAGAACTATAGTAATGTGATCATGACGTTGCTAAATCTTCGACAAGTTTAGCTCAGTTGGCTAAATGGCTGGTTTGATGCCAACAGCATGGGTTCATTTCCTGCATCAGTTCAGGTCCCCATGAACCTCGCTCGTTTCCTGAGGTGTGGTGATCCTCAGGTTAAATCATCACCAGTTGTCTTTCCCGAATGAGAAAGCAGACCTATGGTCCAGTAGAATTATGGTAACCTGACGAGAATATTTATTTTGAACTGATGTAATATGCTGAACATGCTCTGCTCTTCACTCTACAATTGTTCAGAAAGGTCATCTAAAATAAACGTAAGCCATTGGTGACCACAAGATTTTTCTTTTTATTTGTAGAAGAAACCAAAAATGTTGGCATTGAAAGACCAGTCCTTGGCTGAAGTCAGTAAGCATGGAGCTGGAACAGAAACTTTGTTCTTTGATAAGGTAAGTGAGATTGATTCCAAATCGGTGCACTGAAAGACTTTAATAATAACCTCTTTTTCAAAAAAAATTTTCTTTATAGTCAGTGGATATGATACCATTGCTTTTATGTTTCTGGACTAATAATCTAGAGGATGGCTCAAATCTCTGTTACAACACAAATTGTTCAAATCTCTGGTGTATTAAATCATAACTGCATTCTCTGAATATGCTTATTATGCACAGACTGTTTGATTCTGGACAACACTTGAAGGAAACTGCCCCTGAATAGAGTCAGATAGTATTTTTAAAAGTACCCTTGGTTTCCTTCTAATCCCCAAAAAACAGATTTGCTGTTTCTCCTACTTATAGAGTCAGAGTTTTCAGCATGGACCCACTTGTCTATGCCAACCAGATATCCTAAACTGATCTAGTTCTATTTGCCAGCATTTGGCCCATCTCCCTCTAAACCCTTCCTATTTATATATCCATCCAGATACCATTTAAATGTTATCATTATAAGCCCCTTCATCTCTTCCTCTGACAGCTTGTTCCATACGCACACTACCCTCTGTGAAAAAAGTTGCCCTTTATGTTTCTTTTAAATCTTTTCCCTCTCACCTTAAAGCTATGCATCTAGTTTTGGACTCCCCTACTTTGGGAAAAAGACCTTGGCTATTTGCTCTATCCATGCCCCTCATGATTTTATATGCCACAACAAGATCACCCCTCAGCCTCCAACACTCCAGGGAAAATAGCCTCACCCTATTCAGCCTCTCCCTATTCTTCAAACCCTCCAAATCTGGCAGCATCCTTGTAAATCTTTTCAAGTTTCACAGTGTCTTACCTATAGGAATGAAAACCAGAATTGTTAAGGAGTGATCAAAATCAAAAAGCTGGAAATACTCAGCAGGTTAGGCAGCATCTGGAAGAAAAGATGCAGAATTAATGGGCAGAATCTTGTTGAGATATCAGAGATCTTGTCTGCTGTTTGGTGAACTGGTGAGAGAACCACCGTACCTCTTTTCAGGATAGCTTGCTAAATCACAAGCCAGTCAGGCAATGGTAAGGCCACTGGTGGGCCTTCCTTGGTATCAAGACTGAGAGTGTGGAAGTTACTCCCACTGAGAGCTGCTAGCCAATCTGCTGCTAGAAGGACATACAACAGAGTCTCGGCATTGGAGAGTGATCTCAGAGGTGACAGCTGGTTGATAAGGTGGATGCCGTGCTAAATTGCCTGTAGTATCCATGAATGTGCAGGCTAGATGGATTAGCCATGGGAAATGCAGGGTAGAAAAGTGGGTTTGGGTGGGATGTTCTTTAGAGGATCGGTGTGGACCCGATGGGCTCAATGGCCTGCTTCCATACACAGAATTGTACAACACAGAAACAGGACCTTCAGCCCACACTGTACGGATTCTATATATGGTCTTGGATGTTGTGACTTTACTTGGCAACAGGCCAATCTGCAGCTGAGTTAATCCCAGCCACTGAAGAGAAGAAGCCCTTCAGTGATTCTTAACTGACCACTTCAGAGCCTAATTGTTTGGCAGGAGATTTTGAGTCTTCTCACACAGACCCGAATTGTAATTAAAATTTAATGAAGGCAGAAAATTGTCAGGATTCAGATATAATATCCCACTTAATCACATATCTTTATTATCTCCAAATTTGCCATCTGGGAGACCTGAAGATTCAGGTTGATCACTTTTCACTAGCATAAAAAAAAGTTTGAGATATTACAGGCTTTTCAGAGGAAGTTCACTTGGTTAATCCTAGAGTTGAGAGGTTTGTCATATGAAGAGAGATTGAACAGTTTAGGACTGTATTCCTTTGAATTTAGAAGAATGAGAGATCAAATTGAGGTATTCAAAGATGATAAAAGGTATGGATCAAATAGACGTGGAGTGAATGCTTTCTCTTTTGGGGAATTCTATGATGAGAGGTCGTAGTCTTAGGATAAGAGGTAGCAAATTTAAAACAGTTGAGGAGAAACTACATCTCCCAAAAGAGTTTTGAATCTGTGGAGTTTGCTATCCCAAAGTGCTGTTGATGTTGCAACAGTGATTAAATTTAAGGAGGAGTTGGTAATGTGTAGGGTGTAGGGAGAAGGCAGGAAAATGGGATAAGGAGAATATCCATCATGATTGAATGGTGAAGTAGACTCAGTGGGCTGAATGGCCTATTCTGCTCCTATAGCTTATGAGCTTTCAGCAAGTACAGACCAAGAATCAGGGAGGAGCAAGGAACAGAAGTGATGTCTAAGATTGAATGGAAAGCAGAAGACTGAGATGATAGAAAAAAAGAGTTGATGATTGCAAGATAAAAGAAGTGGTCGAATGATGAGTGAAGGAACAAGCCATTGACACTTGGAGTTCTTCTGGATCTATGGCAGAAACATGCCTCATGCCTGGGCGACAGTGATGATGATCTGAAATTGTGGACTGTTGTGGCACAGTGTTAGTGTCCCTGACCTTAAACCAGGAGGCCTGTGTTCAGGTCCCATCTGTTTTTCAAGGTGTATTATGCACCTTTGAACAAGTTGATTAGAATATATGTATGATCTGAAATTACTGGCCTTGATACAAAGGAGAAATACTCTGGATACTGGAAATCTGAAATAAAAACAGTATGATCCAGAAACACCCAGCAGGTCAGGCATTATTTGTGGAAAGATGAACACAGTAAATGTTTCTCTTTAGTGACCTGTGACGCTCCTTTCTCTCTATTGCTGAATTTGACTTTGGGCACGTTACAATCGTCTAGACTCAATCAAAAGGTGAAGTGCTGTTTCTCAAACAGTGTTGAGCTTTATTAGAATATGTAGGAGGTTGGAGTGGGAGTGACCCAGAAAATTAAATTAGCAAGCAATTGGAAACTCATGTAAAGACTGTAAAGACTGGATACATTCCCATGACAGAGGTACATTGGTTTGTGCAGGTCTGAGTTACCTTCAGGGACTCATGATGTGTTTAACACTGATTCTGCAACAAGCAATCAGAATGGTGCTGATCCTCATACAAATTAATAAAAGTCATATCAGTGACCTGACTGCCGGATAAATCCAGCTCAGAATTTAATTTCTAAACTAAAATGTTTCCTTTTGAAAAGAACATTTGTGTTTGGTGAAGTTGCAGATACAAATGCTGACTTTTCCACCCTTGTGTAATTACGATTCCTGTATTAGTTATGTAGCAAAACATACCTTGACCTAATCGTCATGATAATACTTCCAGAATGGACACTGGCTGCCCACAGACACACAGTGTAGGTAGAGACAGACAGTGCTTTTCTCTCTGTGGGAGTCAACTAGTGGCATCTGCTGTTTGATTCCACACATTGCAATGAAATGTTATGGTTGGCCCAGCATCAATTTCAGACTCATTACTGGGACTGATCAAGTTATTCTAAGTTTTTAAAGGGTTGATTTAACGACTGAGATACAATCAATTTTGTATGCATGTGCATGTTTGACACAAAGGAGATGCTGTGGAAAAGAGAAAAAAAGCAGTTGTGTGATACTTTTCATGTCCCTTGGACATTTCAAAGCACTTTTCAGGAAGTATTCAGTTGGCTGGAGAGTAATTATTTTTGTAATGCAGTAAACTGCCACAGTTAATTTGTGCTCAATAAATTCCCACAAACAGCAATGTGATAGTGACCAGAACATTCTTTTTAGGCATATTGATTAAGAGATAAATATTAGCTTGTTCACCAAGGACAAATGTCCAATTCCTCTTTGAAAATCTAACTGAGTTTTTTACATTTGTCTGAACGTAATGCATGGTCCTCAGTCTAATGTCTCATCCAAATGATGGCATGTCTGACTGTGCAGCACACCCTTAACACTGCATTGGAGTGAGATATTTGATTTTTATGTTCAAGTTTACAGTAAGAATGCTGCTGTCAGAGCCACTTCTGACATTGGGTAGAAATGCATATAAAAAAAGAGTTAGAGTACTTGAGATTTATTTTGGAGCTTTTTTGATTGCTCCACAATTTTATTTGGAAAATGAAGAGATGTAAAATTTATGAAACATACTTTTTCAATATTTCATAACAGATCAAGTCACTTCAAGCACTTTGGAGTTTACAAGAATGTTGTTGGACTTGCATTAATTGGATCAGTATTATATAAAGTTCCCAACAATCTTGATCGATGGGCTGAATTGGATATAAATGTGTACAAAGTGAGGTCTGCAGATGCTGGAGATCAGAGCTGAAAATGTGTTGCTGGTTAAAGCACAGCAGTTTATTATAAATGTGTACACACAAGCACCCCCCCTTCCAAAAAAAACTATTTAGTATGAAGGAAAGAAAAACATAATTAAATATTCTTTATTATCTGGTTTTAGGTCCGAAAAGCTTTGCGGAGTGCGGAAGCTTATGAGAACTTCCTACGCTGTCTTGTCATTTTTAACCAGGAGGTCATCTCTCGCGCAGAGCTGGTCCAGCTTGTATTTCCTTTCTTGGGGTAAGCAGTGACTGAAAAAGAGTTCAGTATTCTGGTTAGGCAATTAAAACCTTGGAAACCTCAATAGCCCTCAATAATGTATTACAGCTCCTTTATTGTGTGTTTTGTGATTCAGTATATTTTCCTGATTCACAGATTCCATGTTGACAAATTCCAGGCAATAATGATGTGTAATACCGGAAGCTGGAGGGTTAGAAGCTAAATAGGAAAATCAGCATTGGGTTATAAAGCAAGTAAACACTTGTCATTTTCAAAAACTGAACAGCCATCAAAATTTGCACCAAGTTTGTTAGTGTTTTGAGAAGTTTTTCTTTGTTTGGTGACTTGCTGCCAAAAAAGTTATATAAGAGCTTCTTTTGGTGGCGCAGCCTGATTTGCACATTGCTATTATCTTTTACTTTAATGGTCTGAGGAACAAACTTGAAGTAAGAGGACTGGCAAACCCTTTCAAGAGGCTAGTGAGGAATTGCTGTTTGGAATTACTAGGTTAATGTACTGGCAAAATTTTAAGAAATATTAATCCTGTCTTAACTCATCAGATTGTACATCATTATCCACAAATATTTACACAGTTTCAAATTGGGCATTTCTGATCAGACACACTGAGCTTGCCAGTAGCTTCCATAATGTTGTGCAAGTCGAATTCTAAACGTTGTAGCTTTTTAAAATTGCTTATTGTCAGTTAGAGTAACCAAGCTGATTTGGTTGTAGTCAGAGTAAAAATTACTTGTTCCAGCTCAGAAGTAATGTAATTTCATTAGTGCATTTTCACAGGGAAAAAGAAGTCTGCAAAACTAAATTTCAACCACCTGTTCTTGTGTTTTTTGGCTTCAATTAACAAGCACCAGCATTTGGGGTAGGCCCTCTTTAATTTACTGCTGGCCTGCAGGCTGTTTAATTTGGACAAGCCATAATTTCCCTTGCCTGCTTCTATGATGTTTTCATCAATGAATGGCTACTGTGTCAGTCCATTAAAAGTAACAGTTCATTTTTTAAAGAAGGGCAATATATTCAGACATGGCTTAACAGATTAATTTAGACGTTTGAAAACAAAAGAAAATAGTCAAATCTACAGAGTAATTGTATCTAAATATTATTGTTGATTTACCTGCAGCCTTAGATTATGCAGTCTATATTGTGAAACTTGTAAGAGTTTAGTCAAACTTGTAAATGGGCCAGACAGAACTAGTAGAGGTATATTTTAGCACGTTTTAAAACCTGTGCAATTCTGATCAGTGTAACTGGGGAGATGGGTTTGAGCTGGAGAACCTCCATTTGTGTCTACATCCCTACTACTGAGGAATAAGGGAAAAGTTAAAGGGCAAGTCATTCTGTTGACTAAATTGGGAAGCTGACTATTAAGCTAGAAGAAAGACAGATTGAATTTACTACTTGTATTCTCTGTTTTCTTGCAGAAAGTTTCCTGAACTCTTTGTCTGGTTTAAGAATTTCTTGGGCTATAAAGAATCCTCCCATATTGAGGCATTTCCTAAAGAGAGAGCTACGGAGGGCATTGCAATGGAAATTGATTATGCATCTTGTAAACGACTTGGTTCAAGTTATCGAGCATTGCCCAAAAGTTTCCAGCAGCCCAAGTGCACAGGTAGAACTCCCCTTTGTAAAGAGGTAAGGATGTCTGTTTGAAATTATTCCATTGAATGTTAAATTCTGACGTGACTGAATGTGTCTTCCACTGTCCTAGATAGGCAAATTGGAGTCTTAACTTTGAGGCTGATGCTGTCTGGAGCAGTTGGATTGGAGGCTGGGTCATTTTCAGTTTAAGAATTGGTAGAGTGAAGTATTACTTCGATTCCAGATAACTTTATTGCCCTGACGTTTCCCACTGCAGCATACTAGATGGTAAATTATTGTACATGTCTAGTCACTGACCACAAAAGGAAATAATATTATGTTGAAAGGTTACCATTTCTTTCTCCATGCAATTTGTAAAATAATAATTTTAACTCAAAAAAAAAAGTGAGAGATGGAAGCTCATGATTCAGCCCTGTTTTATCAGTTATAAATTTCACAGTTTAGATTGGGCAAAGATGCTGCTAAGTTTATATGTGGACATTGTTGAATCATTAAGTCTTTATGGATAATTTTGCTTTCTTAACTCTTTGTTGCCTTGTAATTATTGCTGGTACTTTCACTGCAGGTTCTTAATGATACATGGGTATCCTTCCCCTCCTGGTCTGAAGATTCTACCTTTGTCAGCTCAAAGAAAACACAGTATGAAGAGCACATTTACAGGTGTGAAGATGAGAGGTTTGAGGTAAGCAAACTTTTTTTTGTTCAAGAAAAGTACTTTTCATAAAAATTTGTAAAACTGTATTCCGCTATACAAATTGGACGTGACCAAAAGTGCTCACCTCTGAATCTGCACATTTTCATGTTGAAACAAATATCTCAAGATCTGACTGGTAAGCAACTGCTGTAAAACTTTACAGGTTTTAAGCTTTATGGACTGGTCCCATTTTCATTCTAGATTGAGGCTTTGGCAAGCAAAATAACATCTGAGGTAGCAGCAGAAAACTGAATAAAATCTGAGAAATGTTGCAGATGTGCTGTCACTTGTTAACTAAAAATCGGTGTCCTGACTTGCCTCTTGGTCAATTAACTTCTTATGCTTTCAACTTTGATGATCACCATCCACTTTTCTTTGTCATAAACTGACCAGTCCTTTTAAAGACTAGTAACATTTCTGTGTCAATACACCAGTTTCTGTTTATACAGTTAGAATAAAATAGCAGACGTATGGCTGAAAGTCACTCACTTGCCTGAGTTCAGGAGGACATGCTGGACTTAATTTACCATTTAAAATTGGAGGATTTGGTTAAGAGCATAAGAAACGGGACCGTGTTTCCAAAGGACCAGGCCTTCAAGGTCCCTCAAGCCTATTCTGATATTCATTTACATCATGGCTAATCTTTGACATTAATGCCTCTTTGCTGCTTAAAAATCTCACAACACTAGGTTATAGTCCAACAGGTTTAATTGGAAGCACGCTAGCTTTCGGAGCAACGCTCCGAAAGCTAGTGTGCTTCCAATTAAACCTGTTGGACTATAACCTGGTGTTGTGTGACTTTTAACTTTGTACATCCCAGTCCAACACCGGCATCTCCAAATCATCTTTCCTGCTTGATAGCTTTATTCCTCATTTGCCTTAGAGTCCAAAACTTTATTGATGTCAGCTGTGAAAATACTCAACATTTATTGACTGAGCATCCATAAGCCTGAAAGTTAGAGAATTCTGAAAATGCACAACCTATTGAGCAAAGAATTTTCTCCTCATGCCTATCTTAAATCATGAGCAACTTAGTTCTAGATTCTCCAGCCAGGGCAAACAAACTGAGTAACCGCCCTCTCAGAATCATATATTTTTCACAGTTAACATTCTTCTAAATTCCAGGACGGGTGAAATCTACTCAACTAGGGTAGGGGTAATGGTATTAATTTTTTTGTTTGGGAGAGTGGGGTACACTTGGGGCATGGTCTTAAAATTAGAGCTCAGCCATTTAGATGTGAAAACCAGTAGTTATCTTCACACAGAAGGGTTTGGATGGTTGTGCAAATTGTGCTATTTCTGCGATTCAGAGATTGTTGATGGGTAAGGACAATACCAAATTTGGAGCCAAGGTGGCTAAATGGAGCTAAATTGAAAAACGAGGAGAACTTAATAGGAGCAGGAGTAGGCCATTTGGGTCAGTAAGGTCATGACTGATCTGATTGTGGCCTTAACTCTGTCTGCTTGCCTTCCCCTAACTTGTCTCTCATATCTTCTTTAACTTAACTCCTTTTGCCTTAAACCTACATCCCCTAATTTCAACCCTGGTAGAAAGACTCTGACTATCCATTTTATCCACACCCCTCATAATTTTGTAAACTTCTGTTCAGTTGCACCCTCATCCTTCGATGTTCAAATGAAAACAAACCCAGCTTGTCCAATATCTGTGCATAGCTAATAACCTCAAAACATGGGCAAACTCCAAAGCTTCCACATCCTTCTGATATTGTGGCAACCAGAATTTTACACACTATTCCAAATAAGGTCTCACTGTAGTTTTATACAGGTGCAACATGGCTTGCCAATTTTTATACTCTTGATCGATGAAGGCAAGCATGCCATATGCTTTTGTGACTCCCTTATTACTTGTGGTGCCACTTTCAGGAAACTGTGGACTTAAATGCCCAGCTCCCTCTGTATGTTGAGGCTGCTAAAGGTTCTGTCATTTACGGTATTCTTTCCTCCTACATTAGATCTTCCAAAATGCATCACCTCGCATTTGTCCAGATTAAACTTTATCTGCAGTTTCTCCATTCAAAGTCCCCAGCCTATCTATATCCTGTTTGTATCCCCTGGCAATCTTGCTCACTATCTGCACCTCTCCCAACTTTTGTTTTGTCTACAAACTTACTAATCAGACCACCTACATTCTCCTCCAGATCATTCATATATATATTCATCACTGGTCACAGATATCCAGTCAGAAAAGCACCCTTTCATCGCTACTCTGTTTTCTATGACTCCGCCAATACCGTATCTATCTTACCAGCCTATCGTGGATCCCATGTGACTTCATTTTTTGTATCAACCTGCCATGAGGGACCTTGTCAAAGGCCTTGCTAAAGTCCAGATACACAACCTTCACCACCCTCCCTTATCAATCATTTTTGTTACTTCCTGAAAAAAAATTGTTAAGTTTGAGAGGCAGCTTATATCCACTGATTCCTGGAGAAGAGAATTCCAAAATCAAATGACCATCTATGCCAAATGAGAGATGATATTTTTGTAAATGATGTCCCCTATGTGCATCCTTCCGATAATGAGGTGACCAAAACCAAACACAAAATTCCAAGTGTGGCCTAACCAGAATTCTATAGAGCTGCAACATAACCTCGCACCTCTTAGACTCTGTCCTCCTGCTGCTGAAAGCCAACGCCCCATACGCCTTCTTGACAACCCTATCAAGTTGGGAAGCGACTTTGAGAGATCTATGGACATGGACCCCAAGATCCCTCTTTCTCCACACTGCAGAGAATCCCACCTTTTACCCTGTATTCTGCGTTCAAATTTGACCTTCCAAAGTGAATCACTTCACATTTTTCCATGTTGAACTCCATCTGCCATGTATCAGCCTAGTCCTGCGTCCTGTCAATGTCCCATTGCAACCTATAACAGCGCTTCACACTCTCTACCACTCCATCAACCCTCGTGTCATTGGCACACTTACTAACCCACCCTTCCCCTTCCTCATCCGAATCATTTATAAAAATCACAAAGAGCAGAGGTCCTAGAACCAATCCCTGCTGAACACCACTGGTCACAAAGCTCCAGGTTGAATACTTTCCATCTACCGCCACCCTTTGTCTTCTATGGGCCAGCCAATTCTGTATCCAGACAGTCAGATTTCCCTGTATCCCATGCCTCCTTACTTTCTGAATGAGCCTACCATGGGAACCTTCTCAAACGCCTTGCTAAAATCTATGTACACCACATCCACTGCTCTGCCTTCATCATTGTGTTTTGTCACATCTTCAAAGAATTCAATAAGGTTTGTGAGGCATGACCTGCCTAACAAAGGCATGTTGACTACCTCTAATCAAACCATAGTTTACCAAATGATCAGAAATCCTGTTTCTCAGAATCCTCTCCAATACTTTACTCAAAACAGACATGAAACTGACTAGTCTGTAATTCCCAGAATTATCCCTGTTCCCTTTCTTGAACAGAGGAATAACATTTACCACCCTCCAATAATCTGGCAGTATTCCAGTGGACGGTGAGGATGCAAAGATCATTGTCAAAGTCGCAGCAGTCCCTTCCCTTGCTTCCTGTAGTAACCTTGGGTATATCCTGTCTGGCTCAGGGAATTGATCTATCCTTATGATTTTCAAAATTTTCAGCATATCCTCCTTTCTGACAACAACTCTGTTCTAGCACATCAGTCTGTTTCACACTGTCCTCAGAAATGTCAAGGTCTCTCTCAGTAGTGAATACTGAAGTAAAGTATTCGTTCAAGACCTCCCCTCCCTCCTCCGACTCCAGGCATAAGTTCTTTTCAGTATCCCTGATCGGTCCGAGCCTCACTCTGGCCATCCTCTTGTTCCTCACCTAAGTGTAGAATGCCTTAGGGTTTTCCTTAATCCTACTGCTAAAGCTTTTTCATGCCTCCTTCTAGCTCTCCTAAGTCCATTGTATCTTGTAACCATCTAGAGCCCTGTCTGATCCTCGCCTCCTTAACCTTACGTAAGCTTCCTTTTTTGTCTTGACGAGATGTTCCACATTCCTTGACACCCAAGATACTTTCAGCTTACCATTCCTTCCTTACCCCAGTGGGACAAACCTATCCAGCACTATCAGCTAGTGCTCCCTAAACGACCTCCACATTTCTGAAGTGCATTTCCCTGAGAACATCTGTTCCAAATTTAGTTAGGAACTGTAGCATTGTAATTCCCCCTCCCAAATGAATTCTTTCCCATACTATCTGTTCCTATCCGTCTCCATGAGTATAGTAAAGGTCAGGGAGTTGTAATCACTATCACCAAAATGCTCTCCCACCGAGAGGTCTGACACCTGGCATGGTTCATTGCCGAGCACCAAATCCAATATGGCCTGCCCTCTAGTCAGACTATTTACATACTGAGTCAGGATTCCTTCCTGGACACACCTGACAA
Organism: Hemiscyllium ocellatum; assembly: GCF_020745735.1. Lineage (NCBI taxonomy): Eukaryota > Metazoa > Chordata > Chondrichthyes > Orectolobiformes > Hemiscylliidae > Hemiscyllium > Hemiscyllium ocellatum. Next base: position 13,987,004 of record NC_083442.1, read on the forward strand.
ATTCGGCTCCATTCAACGATTTGAACTGAGGAGGTTCCAGTCAACATTAGGGAAGTTGAAGTCACCCGTGACAACAGCCCTGTTACTTTTGCACCTTTCCAAAATCTGCCTCCTACTCTCTTCCTGTGTCTCTGTTGCAACTGGGGAGTCTGTAAAACACTCCCAACAAAGTGACGTTCCTTTCCTGTTTCTGACTTCCACCCATTCTGACTCTGTTGGCAAACCCTCCTTGATGACCTCCCTTTGTGCAGCTGTGATACAATGCCTGATTAGCCACTCCTCCACCTCTATAACTACACCTCTTCCCCTGTGATATCCAAGACATTTGGACAGGTACATGGTAGGAAGCTTTAGAGAGATATGGACAAAACGCAGGCAAATGGGACTAATTAAGTTTGAAATACCTAGTTTTCATGGATGAGTTGGATTAAAGGGTCTATTTCTGTCTCTATGACTCTATCTAAATGAACTGTCCTTAATTTGTCAAACATGTGTTTCACAAAACCAAAATGAGTGCCTGATTGAATTATGATTTTATACATGTCTATTATGGTTATTAACTCCTTAACAGTGGAGTTTGGCATTTTTCTAGTGACAAATGCTAAACTAAGTTGCCTTTTGTTTTCTGCTTTCTGTCTGTCTCCTTTCTCTGTTGTATTTGTGGTTTTCCAATCCATTGGCACCTTTCCAGATTCTGGGGATTTTTGAAGATTACAACCAATGCATTTATTATCAATGCAGACTCTAAGATGAGGCCATCGCATCTGGGAGACTTGCTAACCTTTAGTCCCATTAGGTTTTGTAGTAATTTTGTCTCCAGTGGTAATGATTTTTTTTAAAGTCCCTTCTGTCCTTTCACCCCTGTGTTTTCTACTATTTTTGGAATTCTACTTTGTTTTTCGTGTGAAAACTGATGTTGTTTCTTTGTTTCCTGTATTAATTCCCCAGTCTCCCCTTCTAAGTACCAGTGCTCAGTTTTGATACTGTTTGCCATTGTAGAAGCTTTTAATATCTGCTCTTATATTTTGTTAGTTTTCTTTCATACTGCGTAATCTAATTGAAGGTAGAGGAGCCTTAAGCTACTGAATGGCTTCCTCCTGTCCCTAATATTTCCATGAAATGTGTGTGATGATTAGAATCACACACATTTCATGTTAATGCTCAAAATTGAGGTCTATGCAAAAGGATTTAGTAATTTCTGTGGTGCTATGGGATTTCAGTTTGTTGAGTTACACACATTTAGGTTGCAATATTTAGACTTGAAATTGTAGACTTGTAGCACAGGACATGGGAGCTGGATTTGGTTTCCATGTTAAGTAACTGAAGTGTGACCTATGAGAAGTTATTGTTGTATCAAGCTTAGGATTCAACCTGACTGCTTGTTAGTAATTTGTGCACTCTGGATCATGTGTACTTTCAACATCAGAGTTAAAATGAATCGTAAATAACATTGTAACTCAGACTTATCTAGGCTATTTTGAGCCATAATTGCAGCTATAATACTTTGAAAAAAAAATTCCTTCTATAGTCCTGCCTGTTAAAATATAGTTCTGTTTTAAGGTGTGTACTGCTTTTACTATTTATTCCTTTAATTCAATTTGACAAAATGTAAGCTATTTTTCTCCTTCCTACATCTCTCTTCAGTTTCCAGGGGTGTACTATATGTCATTTCTTTGTCAAATGAGTGAATCAGAGTTTGCACAGAGACCGCTCCTAACGCCACTCAGTAACTAGCCATGTGTAGACTGTGCAGGGCACACTTGTTTAGAATGCTCCAAAAAGGAATTTTCACACCCTGGATATCCCACAAAGCACTTGCACTGTTTCAGGAACACATCATATGGGTCTTGCGATGCCTTGGTGTAACTGTGAAGTTGCTCTTCCTGGAAAAATAAATGCTGGGAATCTGATGTGGAACTTTGTTTTTCAAAAATTTCATAGCTTTTCTCCATGAAGTATTTGAAAACTTCATCGGTTACAATTAAAATAAAAGCAAGTTCCTTATTCTTGGATTTTTTGGCACAGCTTGACGTTGTCTTGGAAACGAACTTAGCAACGATCCGTGTCCTGGAGACTGTTCAGAAGAAATTGTCACGAATGTCAGCGGAGGACCAAGCTAAATTTCGTCTGGATAACACTCTTGGTGGTACTTCAGAAGTCATTCACCGTAAGGCCATTCAGAGGATATATGCAGACAAGGCTGCAGACATTCTTGACGGCTTGAAAAAGAACCCTGCAGTAGCAGTACCCATTGTGCTGAAAAGGTAAAATATATTCTGGCCATGTACTATAAGAAAGTTTCATTTGTACTGTACTATATATTGAAATCTTTTAAAGATGCTTGTTTTAATATACAACAACATATATATTTGGCAAGAGTAGTTTCACAAGATAAAATTACTGCATAAGTCTTTGCAATGCTTTCCATATTAATAATTATTTGGTAATACAGAACTTGAGTATTTCTGAAAATGGCATTTTATTGAAGTTCTTTGTCTTTTACCATTAGGTCAATACGCAATTATACCAATTCAAAGGAAAATTACATTTATGAGAAGAGAGTGTTGATTATTTGATATGAACTCTGATTGACAGAGCCATTGCAATGGGAATGCACAAATGAATAATTGACCTTAACTTCTGAACTTCATTTACAGCCAGCTATTTCACACTTGTGCTATGTAAGAGCAACACAATTGGTGTTCACCATTAATAAGATGCTGCCATGAAGCCAAAAAGACATTCTTCCTATCATACAAACGAGCACTGCGCTATTTGAATTTCAATGCTGGTGTGATAACATGCCATGGTGTCAGCCATACATCCCAAAAATTAGCAAATCATATCAAAACAATATATCAGTTCAGCTAGTCACAACAAACAAGGTACTGACCAAACCTGCCCACATTGCAACACAAGGTCCAACAATGGATGTGATTCTGCAACTGGACAACATTTCTGGATAATTCTGAGTATGCACAGAATTTTGCAGGCACCCAATTTAGGACTGTCATTCAGGCCCATGGTATGATGCGCTTACATATACTGGAAGCTACGTGTATTAATTTTTTATATGTTACATATATTTGGGTGGCCTGGTGGCTCAGTGGTTAGCACTGCTTCCTCACAGCATCAGGGACCCAGGTTCAAGTCCAGCCTCAGGTGACTGTTAATGTGGAGTTTGCACAATCTCCCAGTGTCTCTGCAGGTTTCCGCTGGGTGCTCTGGCTTCCTCCAGCAGTCCAATCATGCTAAATTGTCCATAGCATAGGCTAAGGAGATTAGCAGTGGTAAATTTGGGGTTATGGGGATAGGTTGAGGGTTTGGGTGGGATGCTCTTTGAAGGGTCAGTGCAGACTCAATGGGCCATATGACCTCTTCTATGATTCTAATACATAGACTCTGTTCTGTGCAAACAGAGCATGTGCATTCACAGAACCTGTTTCAAATTAATCCCCCCCAAAAAAGATGACGGCCATTCACTGGCTCATTAATGAAGTTTAAAATTTATCGAAGCTTGACAGTTAATTATCATTCTTCGTGACAATCTCCTCGACCAATCAAGAGTTCACTTGCCAACCAATCAGTACTCTCCACTGATGCAGTATGAATGTTGATTTGGTATTCTTATGAATTGTCCTGATGAGTGCAAGATGAAAATCTTCGACAAAATGTGTCTTTTTCTTCCAGCGACACCAAAGTTTCCACATTGTATTAAAATGTGCATTGTATTTCAGTGCATAAATATCTCAAGTCTAGATATTGTCGTTAGCAATGTTTACAGATTTATACCCTCTGTTATTCTAATGCAGGAGCTTTTCCTACCAAACACCATTGAGAATAAATTGGTTAGCATGTGTGAAAATGGCAAGCACAGGAATGTCCTGCAAACCTCCTAAACATGTGCTTGTCATCAATAATTGCTCAGTTATAGTGTCTGCATAGTTATATAAAGCAGTTGATAGAGAATTTGGTCTTTGTGCTAAAGTGACCAGTCCCAGCTGTGTTAGTGGCAGGATTCTGTTGCTGTCCTCTACATGACTGAATTACAGAATGATTATAGCACATTATGGAGCCAGTCAGTGAGTCTGTATGGGCTATCCAAATTTACCTATTGCCCCTGAGAAGTGTCCTAGCTTCTTCCCATAGTCCCAAACACACTCTCTCTCTTCCTTTTTAGATAACAAACCCTTTTGAATGCTGTGATTGAACCCTGCCTCTGCCACATTGTCAGACAATGTATTTTAGATCTCAACCATTTGCTACATGAAAACATTCTCTTCATATCCCCATTGCATCTTTTGCTAATTCGCTCAAATCTGTGCCCTCTTGTTTCTAAACTTTCATCTGTCAAATCTCATTTCAACCTTCTCTTTTCCAAGGTAGAGTCCCAACCTCTGCAGTTAATATATTTCAGCATTGTTCAGGCTGAAGATAACATTGTGATTTCCACTATTAGTTGCTGTCTACTGACTGTAAGGAAACCTATGATCCTTGCAAAGCTAGTTCACAATTAAAGGAAGAGTTGACAAAAGAGAGCCAATTCACACAAAATCCTCTGTGTAATATATTTTGTTCAGACCCTGGTACAAAGAACAGAAACTTGGGTCAGGGACTAGAGGGTTGTTGGTGCTTCTGAAATCACAGCCCAGCAATAATCATAATTTTCAGATGGAGGGAGAAAGCAGTAGAAAATATTTGAGAGGGCGCATCATAGATTGTAGGTATTCTGAAACAGGACTACCTTTCAAAAATAAATTTGAACACGCAGAAGGACAAAACATGGTATTAGAATGAGCTATCAGGATGAATCCACAGCAGGTTTCCTGCTTTTTTGCAAACCCCTTTCTTTGGCCCATCTCCCCAATCTGGAAGACAGAAAATGTCTCCCAGAAGTACCAGTCAGAAACTTATAGGAACTGTGTGGTTTTCCACAGTTTTTACTGTCCCTCTGGTAGCGGTCTTGTGATTGAGAACTGCTTTCTCAAGACGTATATGGACTGTTGAGATGAACACATGAAACACCACAGCATACAAGGTTATGGGCCAAGTAGTAGAAAATGGAATTAGAATAGATGGATATGGACATAGGCCTGGATGAGATGTGCCCAAGGCTACTGTGTGATGTAAGGGAGGAAATTGCAAGGATTCCAACATTAATTTTAAAATGAGCTCTGGCCACAAGAGGGGTACAGGACGACTGGAGGATCGCTACGTGGAACTGTTTATCAAGATGGGTGGTAAAGTAAACTAGGAAACTACAGACCAGTGAGTCTAACATCTGTGGTATGGCAACTATTGGAAAAAGTCCTGAAGGACAGAAATATTCTCTGCTTGAAGAGGCAAGGATTTATTAAGGACAGTCAGATTGTTATCTAAAAAGGAAAAGTGTGTTTTTGATGAGAAGAACATAATTAACAAATTAGATTGATTTGAATTATTTGAGCAGGTGATTTGGTATGTAGCTGAGGGGAATGCAGTAATCTATGTGGAGTTCAAGAAGGCTTTTGACAAGTTCTCACATGGTAAACTGGTTAAGAAGCTTAGAACCCACAGGAACTTGGGCAGTTTGGCAAATCTGATCTAAAGTTGGCAGGAAGTGCTAGGTGCTGGTCAGAAGTTACTTTTATGATTGGAGACCTGCATTCAGTGGTGTACCACAGGGTTCAGTGGTACCACTGGATCCATTGCTGTCTATAGAGTACATGAATGATCTAGATATGAATGTAGGAGGTATGACCAGTAAGTTCATAGATGACATGGAAATTGGTGCTGTGGTAAATAGTGAGGGATAAAGCCTTAGACTACAGGACGATATATTTGAGCTTGTCAGAGGGGCTAAATAGTGGCAAGTGGAATTTAATGCTGAAATGAACGAGGTGATGCATTTTGTAGGGATTAACAGGTAGGGGAATACATGTTGAATGGTAGCACCCTAAGACATACAGAGGATCAGAGGGACCTTGGTGTGCATATCCACAGATCCTTAAAGACACAGGACAGGTAGACATATTAAAAGCATATGGGATACTTGACTTTATTAATCAAGGCTTTAAATGCAAGGGCAATGAGGTTATGATGGAGCTGTATATATTGTTTGATTAGACCACAGCTCTGGTTGTCACACTGTAGGAAGGTGGTGATTACAGTAGAGAGCGTGCAGAAAAGATTCACCAGGATGTTGCCGTGGCTCGCGAGAAACTAGATGGGCTGTTTTCCTCAGAGCAGGAAAGGCTGACTGAGGATCTGATTGAAGTGTACAGAGTTCTGAGGGGTGTAGATAGGAAGAAACATATTTCCTTTGCAGAAGTTTAGAAGGGATTCAAGGAAACATTTTCACTTCGAGAGTTTATGGGTACGTGGAACTCAGTGCCTGAAAGCGTAGGAAAGATAGGAATTCTCAAGATGTATATGGACTATTTAGATGAATATATGAAACACCACAGCAAACAAGGCTACGGGCCAAGTAGTAGAAAATGAGATTAGAATAGATGGATGCTTGATAACTGGTGCAGATATAATGGGCCGAAGAGCCTCTTTCTGTGCTGTAAAAACTCTGACTGTATAATTTTAGGTTTCAACGTAATGCAGTAACCAATATTCTCCCCATTTCACTGAAGTTGCTTTTTGGTTTGTTCTCTCGCAGTCTTTGCTTCTGTCTCATTTGAAGTTTTTGTTAGAATTTCTCTTTTTGCCTTTCCTTCTCAGATTAAAAGCAAAAGAGGAAGAATGGCGAGAAGCACAAAGGGGTTTCAATAAGATTTGGAGAGAGCAGAATGAGAAGTACTACCTGAAATCTCTTGATCATCAAGGAATCAACTTCAAACAGAACGACACCAAAACCCTGCGTTCTAAAAGCTTGTTGAATGAGATAGAGAGCATATATGATGAGGTATACAGCACATATGCAACTGATGTTTGTTTCTGGGAGAGGGGGAAAACATCTCCAGATGTGATTCAAGGTCCATTTGTCTACCAGTGGTAGTAAGAGGGTGATGTTTTCACCTCAATTTGACTGTGATTATTTGTTCAGGAGTGTTGATCTGAGAATTTGATGAGAAGTGTGATGCAGTTTCAAAGATTGTGACTACACGTCACTGGGATTTTCTGACATTTTGCCTAGAAATTGCTGCCAGTTATGGAAATTGTGACAATCTCTGTTTGTGAATCTCCCTTCCTTTCCCTTAGTATTTCTTCCTTAACTCCAGTTCACAGTGCTACGTCCCACCCACTAGATTACATCCATATTATCCCGACTCAAGACTCCTGCAGTTAAACTAATTTCCTAACCAGGTCAATAATTTGCTTTTAATTCCAAGAGCTTTAGCTAACAGTCCATTCTTAAAGGAGAATTTTAACTTTTCAAGGAACAATGAAGCCTGTAACCTGTGGGGAGCCAGTTCCTGAGCTTAGGAGCCAGTTCCTGAGGCTTAGGCAATGTAAAGTTATTGAGTAAATAATTTTCCTGTAGCATTTGGCAGGTAGTATTGTTGTGTCCTGTTGATAATGTCTGTTACCTGTCTGCAAAGTATATCCATTACAAACATTGGAGATTGGCTTACAAACATTGGAGATTGGCTTAATGTTCATTTCGGGCTAGTAACATGTGTTTGTGCATCACTGATCCTGCTAAATGTGTAAAAGGAAACTGCAACCTGTATTCATTTTGTAAGTGTATAGCTCAACAGGAATCACCTTATACAGTTTCAATTCAGAATCCTGGCAAGTGAGATTTAATGCTTTATTTCACAGTTGGGGCAACATCATTGAGACATTAATGATAAACTATCCTTTGTTGGCAACTTTAAATAACTTCTGAATTTTCTTTCATCTATTACAAAAATGCACCAACTGAAGTATCTGGGTGTGTCAGTTTTGGTTCCTTGGTACTGAATTTAATGCTTGTGAATCCTCATTCTGGTGATTTGACCACATAATGATGTGCTGGCATCTCCTGCAACCCTGAGGGAATGCTGCACCACTAGAGATGCCATTTGGGTGAGATTTTACTCCTTTTGGGCAGATGGAACTCTGTGCCACTCTTTTTAGGAGAAGCATGGGAGGTCTCTTTGATTTTCAACTAACATCACTGACAGTATAAGATCTTTCGTGTCTGTGGGCTCTTATGAACAAATTAGCTGTTTCATTTCCAAACATTGCATCAGTGACCACATTTCAGAAGTATTTAATTAGTACTTTGGAACATCCTGAGGCCATGAGAAGCATTGTAGAAGTGAAGTTTTTCTATGAAAATGAAATGGTTCAACATAGCACTTAAGACAACAAATTGGATCTGGATTAAATTCTGTACTTATAATTAAATCTTTTCAGTATTTTTATGCCTAAATATTTCTCTTCTTTTATTTGTGGCATTTTTAGCGACAAGAACAGGCATCTGAGGATCACACACATGTGACATCTGGTTCTCACTTAACATTTGTTTACGAGGACAAGCAGATCATGGAGGATGCAGCCTCTCTCATTATTCATCATGTGAAGCGGCAGGCTGGGATACAGAAGGAAGATAAATACAAAATTAAACAGATAATTTATCACTTCATCCCAGATCTGTTGTTTGCTCAGCGTGGCGAGCTGTCAGATGTGGAGGATGAGAAGGAAGATGAGGAGGATGAGGAAATGGACATTGACGAGAGCACAGGGACAACAAAAAAGCACAATGGCATTGGCAGTAGCCCTTCCAAGCCAAAACTGATGTTCAGTAACACAGGAGCACAGAAACTGCGGGGCATGGATGATGTATATAACCTTTTTTTTGTGAACAATAACTGGTACATCTTCATCCGGCTTCACCAGATCTTGTGCTCACGACTTCTGAAGATCTACAATCAGGCAGAGAAGCAGATTGAAGAGGAATGCAGAGAGAGGGAACGGGAGATGCTGACAGGAAAGCGGGACAAAAGTGACAGTCCAGCTTTTCAGCTACGACTGAAAGATCCGAGTGAGTATACACTGCAATCTCAGTAATCCTTCTCTCTTGGGAAATCGTAAATACAGTCACTTTATTTTCCCACAACCAACAAACTGATAGTGATGGTCTGACAGGATCTTTTATGATATATTTTCTAATGCTAAAAAGAGACATGTCAAAGTTTTTTGTCTAGCACTCATGAGAACAAACACAGAAGGCCAAATTGCAAATGATCGCAACAATTCATACTATAGCAGGAAAAGGGTGCTGATTGGTTGGCAGGTAAACTTTGACTGGCGTAAGTGCTGCCATGGAGAAAGCAATGATGCCCCAAGGTTGCTGGTGACATTGGTTGCTGTATTTTGGCATTTTTACTACTCTTTTCCACATTAAGAAATAGAAGACTTAATTTCAGTGTCATATTTTTACAGACAAGGGAATCTCTCTGCAAGATGAATTAAAAATGATACTTAGATGAAATGCAGTTGGTACACTGATGTAGTTTTATTTCTTCATAGACTAAAGAGTGTGCATTTGATTAACTTGTCTCATTATGAATAAATGTTTTTTTTTGCTAATGAGCTGAGAGATAGAATCTCTCGGATTGCACAGAATCAAACGGTTCAGCCTAGCAGACCCATGATAATGTTTGAGAATGAATGATGCTGACATTTCTAACATTTTGAGTGTTTTGTGTGGAACATTTTAAAATTTTGATTTGATTTAAGCTTTATTGTCATGTGTACTCAAGCACAGGAGTACAGGAATGCTGTGAAAAGTGTACAATGTCACCACACGCAATGCCATCTTAGCTACAAACATACCTAAGCACGAAACATAGGGAAACAAAGTTAAAAGTAAAGCATGACTGTTGTGCTGAGTATAAGTAGAAAAAAAGAAATAAAGTTGGAAGTTAACATTACTGTCCTTCCCAGTATTAAGTGAAAAAATAAGGAATAAAGATAAAAGTTGAACATATTTGAAACTGTAACATTCTACAATGCATTGGTTGCAACAGACTTGAGTTAAAACAGGCTTACGACCTGTATAAAATCTGTTGCAGTAATTTTGATCCGAGTAAACTATGGCTGATTTTGAATTTTGTTTTGCATGTTTTTGTTTGTCTTTCTTTGGTCTATAGATATGTGTAGTGCAGCAGTAGCACTTCTAGTAATGTGACTGACTGGTTAACGTCTTTCTGCGCTAACACAGTCTAGTAAACAGCAAGCATAAATTGTACTGAGGAGAAGAGCCAAATAGAATCACTGGTAACCTCTTGAACCAAAAGGATGCAGCCCACTGCTGTGTGATTTGAGCACATGATCGAAACTTGTTCAACTGCAGTATTGAATATCAGCATGATTGAAGTTGACATCCTCCTGATAAGACTTTAAAGTAAGGCCCTGGGTGTTGAGGATAACTATGGCACTATTCCGTGAAGAACAGTGGACACACCTACTATCCTGATTATTTTTAACCAGCGCTACTGGAAACAGATTGCTCATTCACTAGTTGCTGTCTGTGGGATCTTGCTTTATGATTACCTGTACAACAGCAACAATTTCATAACATAACTAATTCTGCATGAAATGCAGCAGAATTTCTTAAAACAGTTTTTATATGTACTGTTTCTAGTACTTAAAAAGCAAACAAAATATTATCAGTGTTTCTATGATAGGCGGTGATTAGGTTTGTTATTGAAATTATAGTCTTATGAAGCTATTTTCTCAACTTCACACTCTGTCTTGGGCTAGTCACTAATGGAGAAAATAGAACATAGTAATGAGGCAATGCTGAAAGAATTTTCAGGTTAACAGAAAAATTCTGGGAAATGCTATAAAAAAATAAAAGCTGAAATATTGCAGGTTGGCTGGAAGTGATGATTACGGTAACTTAATCACGAGAGAACTTAGAATGTCACTTTAAATCTGTAGTATTTTTGATTTTTTGACATGTTTCTCACATTGGACTTCCTCAGAAATCTTCTCCTTCAGGATAATTCATTTTAACATGTGATGTGATCTAAGATCCCTGCAATAAAGCAGAAAAGTAATTGCATTAGCTTTGTATGGGGTGGTACAACACAGGAGCTATTTGGCATATTTTGAATGCTTTGAAAGAATTATCAGTTAGTCTTATCCTCCTGTTCTTTGCGCTGCAAATCTAAGCATACTGCTATTCCCTTTTCAATGTTGCCATTGAGTTCCACCACCCTTTCAAACTGCATTTCAGACCTTGTGTAATTTTGTAATACACAAGATGGGGAATGCATATTATATGAGGTGCTGTGTACCTCAGATGTCAAGAATGGTCGTTTATATGTGCACAAGCTTGGTGTAAGGAGCTAAGTTTTACATGTGGCAGCAGAGGTGAGCATTTTTGTTTTATGTATATGAGAGTCTTGTTTATTTGGGATTGGATATAATACTTGCATTGCCATAAAATGCCCAGGACAAAATGTGATGGGAATAACTTTGAATGTGCAAGGCTTGATGGTGTAACATTTTTTTAAACAAATTTCAGTGGATATCGACGTGGAAGACTATTACCCAGCTTTCCTTGATATGGTCCGGAACCTTCTGGATGGCAACATGGACTCATCCCAGTATGAGGATACACTTCGGGAAATGTTTACAATTCATGCATTCATCGCTTTTACAATGGATAAACTCATCCAGAGTATAGTCAGGCAGGTAAGCTGTGGCCAGTCAGAATTCTTGCCATTTCTTCCTAAGTCTTGATTTACAATCCTGATCTAAAACTACGATAAATTGAATCACAGTGTACCTCTCTCCCATGCATATTAAGCAGACCTTCAAGATTCCCAAGGAGCTCCATATGTTTGCCCAATGTCAAAAATGAAAACACAAATACACAATAAATGTTGGATCTTTTCAGTTTGTTCACACTTTACGTGGCTTGATTCTTTATGGTAAAAGGTATTGATAAACATTGGAGTTTGCTCTGGAAAATCTCAGTAACCATTTTTCACTTAACATGCTGCCTTCAGATGAGACTGCCACATCACCATTGCAGTCACACATGCTTTTGTGTGATTTTGTGCTATAGTGCAAAATCTCAGAATAAATCAATGATTTTTGCAGTTTCAATTAGGGAAACAGATGTGTGAGCAGGCAGGCAGATATTAATTGAACCCTTCAGGGTCATCAGAGTGAAAATCTACCTTTTTGTTCCAATGATACGTTTCATCCACTTTCCTGATCTATGCCTCAAAAATGCTGGAGTTTAGCCAGGTAGTTTTGTTAGCCTCACTGCATGTGTGTATCTCAACTTCCAAAATCCAGCGTGACTTTGTGTCACTTTGGCATCAAGGTGAGTCTATCTAGTCCAGTTACTTCTTAAACAAAATATACTGATGTTGATATTTGGGGAATCCTTAAGAAGGGATGCATATTTGGTACATTGTTTATGACATATATGGTTATATTGACAAAAGACTGATTGGACACTAAGCAGAAATGAGCTGCAGAAGTGGGAATTGATTGAGCATGTGGATGTTGAGAAGGTACATGAGGTTTAGGAGAGATGTTGCCTGGCTGAGACATTTACTAAGATATGAAGTGTAACACCATAATGGTTTCAACCTGTATTGCTAATGTTGGATTAGACCATGCTGAAACCTAAAAGGTTTGGGCTAGGGATATAGCTTGGCAGAGTTTGGACATAGTGTAGGCAAGTTGCAAAGAAACCCAAAAAGGACGAGCTTGCCCCTTTTGGAGCAGACACAAGATTAACAGCTGTGACAAATCAAGACTAGTGATAGAAATTAGGGATCTCTGAAGAGTTTTAGAAAGGTGAAGACTTTGCCACAGAGAAGAAGAGAGAATGAAATTAAATCTTATTCTGGAGAACTGTGAGTGAGCAGAAGGTAATGTCATAGAATTAAGACATCTGCCAGAAGACAGGAAACTTAAGAATTGGGGTAAATTTGAAGACTTATCCAGTGGAGCACCGGTTTTATCCCTGTGATAAGTCATTCTGTCTGACTCATTTTCTGTCCTGCTGTTGATGCCTCATATTTCTTTGCCTACTCCAAGGGAGTTTTAGAAATGATGAATAACTCCTGCATGGCCTTCTGCTTTTTACCCTCATTAACTTGAGGTCATCTAAAATTCTACCTATGTCCTGATTTGCCCTTGTGCACACTGACTCACACAGGCTCTCTTTAATCCAAGTTGCAATTTTAAAATTCTTCCACTTATTTTTAAATCCTTCTGTGGACTTGCCTCTCCCTGTTGCTATAATCCCATCCAGTCCCACAACCATCTGAGAAGTCTGTGCACTGACATCTTGATTTTCCACACTCAGCCATTGTTCATGCCTTCAGTGACCTGGGCCCTAATCTCTAGAATTTCCTTTCTACAAGAGTCGGTCTCTTGGCTTGACTTTCCTCCTTGAAGATGCTCATTAAAATCAACCTCTTTGGCCAAGTTTTGGTCATCTGCTGTAATATATCCTTATGTTGCTTGGTTTCAACTTCTGTTTGTGATGCCAAAGCAATGTTTTATGTTAAATACCTGATATAACTACAATTTATTGTCATAATTTTTACATGATTTGGAGTATGTTTAAATTGTCCTCGAATGATGTGTTAGTCGAAACATTTCATTATCCCTGGTATTTTTCTAAAACGATACTTTGTAAGTTATAGCTTTAAATTCAGTTCCATTATTAAAAAATTGCCTGTGGTCAGGTACAGTTAGGATCGCTGTTCTGGTCCATAAAGCAAGGACAAATTTGTTTTACTTCTGATTTTACTTATGTTGTTTGTTGTTTTAATTTCATGGGTTTGGAAATTCATGTACCTTCTCAATAAATAACACTTACTGGTATGGATCTCTTTGAATTGCTTAGAAATGAATGAAAGCTGGATAAAAGTTTTTCTGTGAGCAGGAAGAATTCATGATGCATCTTATTACAGGGTAGTGTCAAAAAGCTTGGAAACTGCTGCCATAGGCAGTGCATTTTAGACTGACAGTTGTATAAAAAAGTGAACGTGTAAAGAGAAAACCAAAGCAATTGGTAAGATTCGGGAGTCATAGACATGTACAGCATGGAAACAGACCTCTGGTCCAACTTGTCCATGCTGACCAGATTCCCAACCTAATCTATTCCCAACCTAATCTAGTGCCACTTGCCACACTTGGTCGATAGCTCTCTAAATCCTTCCTAACCATATACCCAACCAGATCCCTTTTAAAAGTTGCAATTGTACCAGCCTCCAGCACTTCCTCTGGCAGTTCATTCCATACATGCACCACCCTCTGTGTGAAAAAGTTGCCCCTAAGATCTCTTTTATATCTTTCCCTTCTCACCCTAAACCTACGCCCTCTGGTTCTGGACTCCCCGACCCCAGGGAAGAGACTTTATCTATTTATCCTATCCATGCCCCTCATGATTTTATAAACCTCCATAAGGTCACTCCTCAGCCCCCGACACTCCAGGGAAAACAGTCCTAAGCCTATTCAGCCTCTCTCTATAGCTCAAACCCATCCGCCCTGGCAGCATCCGTGTAAAAGTTTTCTGAACCCTTTCAAGTTTCACAACATCCTTCCGATAGGAAGGAGACCAGAATTGCATGCAATATTCCAAAAATGGCCTAACCAATGTCCTATACAGCTGCAACATGACCTCCCAACTCCTTTATTCAATGTTCTGTCCAGTAAAGGAAAGCATACCAAACGCCACCTTCACTATCCTATCTATCTACGATTCCACTTTCAAGGAGCTATGAACCTGCACTCCAAGGTCTCTTTGTTCAGCAACACTCCCTAGGACCTTAACATTAAGTGAATAAGTCCTGCTAAGATTTGCTTTCCCAAAATGCAGCACCTTGCATTTATCCAAATGAAACTCTATCTGCCACTTCTCAGCCCATTGGCCCAACTGATCAAGATCCCGTTGTAATCTGAGGTAACCTTTGCTGTCCACTACTCCTCCAATTTTAGTGTAATTTGCAAACTTATTAACTATGCCTCCAATGTTCATATCAAAATCATTTACATAAATGATGAAAAGTAGTGGACCCGGCGCCAATCCTTGTGGCACTAATTGGTCACAGGCCTCCAGTCTGAAAAACAACCCTCCACCACCACCCTCTGTCTTCTACCATTGAGCCAGTTCTCCCTGTATCTGTGAGATAACCAGTCTCCCATGGGGAATCTTGTTGAACTCCTTCATGAAGTCCACATAGATCACAGCCATGTTGACTCTCCATAATCAGTCCTTGCCTTTCCAAATACGTGCACATCCTGTCCCCCAGGATTTCCTCCAATATCTTGCTCACTATCGATGTCAGGCTCACCAGTCTATACTTCCCTGGCTTGTCCTTACCACCTTTCTTAAATAATTAGCCAACCTCCAGTCTGCTGGCACCTCACCTGTGACTATCGATGATACAAATATCTCAGTCAGGGGCCCTGCAATCACTTCACTATTTCCCACAGAGTTCTATGGTACACCTAATCAGGTCCTGGGGACTTATCCACGAAATGTATAAACGCATATTGGACATCCAGTACTTCCTCCTCAGTAATATGGACATTCTTCAAGATGTCCCCACATTCTATATCTGCCATGTCCTTCTCCACAGTAAACACTGATGCAAAATAGTCATTTAGCATCTCCCCTATCTCCTGCAGCTCCACAAAAAGGCCGCCTTGCTGATCTTTGAGGGGTCCTATTCTCTCCCGAATTACCCTTTTGTCCTTAATGTATTTGTAAAAACTGTTACGATTCTCCTTAACCCTATTTGCCAAAGCTATCTCATGTCCCCTTTTTGCCTTACTGATTTCCCTATTAAGTATACTCCTACTGCCTTCATACTCTTCTAAGGATTCAATGCATCTATCCTGTCTATACCTGACATATGCTTCCTTTTTGTTCTTAACCAAACCCTCAATTTCTTTAGTCATCCAGCATTCTCTACATCTCCCAGCCTTTCCTTTTACCCTGACAGGAATATTCTGTCTCTGACTGTTGTTATCTTATTTCTGAAGACTATCCATTTTCCAATCATCACTTTACCTGCGAACATCACCCAAACAGCTTTTGAAAGTTCTTGCCTGATACCATCAAAATTGGCCTTCCTCCAATTTAGAACTTCAACTGTTAGCTCCGGTTTAGCCTTTTCCACCGCTATTTTAAAACTGATAGAATTTTGGTCACTGGCCCCAAAGTACTCCCCCAATGACTCCTGAGTCACCTGTCCTGCCTTATTTCCCAAGAGTAGATCATTTTGCACCTTCTCTAGTAGGTACGTCCACACACTGACTCTCAGGCAATTTTCTTGTACACTGTTAACAAATTCCTCTCCTTCTAAACCCTTAACACTATGGTAGTTCCAGTCTGTTTGGAAAGTTAAAATCTCCCTACCATAACCACCCTATTATTATTACAGATAGCTGAGTTCTCCTCACAAATTTGTTTCTCAATTTCCCACTGACTATTAGGGGGTCTGTAATACAATCCCAATAAGGTGGTCATCCCTTTCGTCTTTCGCGGTTCCACCCAAATAACTTCTCTGCATGTATTTCCGTGAATATCCTCCCTCAGTATAGCTGTAATGCTATCCCTTATCAAAAACGCCACTCTTGCCTCCTCTTCTATCCTTCCTACAGCATTTGTATCCTGGAATGTTTAACTGCCAGACCTGTCTATCCCTGAGCCATGTTTCTGTAGTTGCTATGATATTCCAGTTCCATGTTCAGAACAATGCCCTGAGTTCATCTGCCTTCCCTGTTAGGCCTCTTGCATTGAAATAAATGCAGTTCAATTTATCAGTCCTACCTTGTTTTCTGCTTTGTTCCTGACTGTTTGACGAGCTTCTTTTCTCAAATATACCAGTCTCAGATGGATCTGTTTTCCTCAGTATCTCCCTGGGTCCCACCACCTCCAGAAGAGATTCCAATGATCCAAAAATGTGAATCCTTCTTCCATATACCAGCTCTTCAGCCATGCATTCATCTGCTCTATCCACCTGTTCCACCCTCACTCGCTTGTAGCACCGGGAGTAATCCGGTTCTTGTTACCCTCAATGACCTCCTTTTAAAATTCTTGCCAAACTTTCTATATTCTTCTTTCAGAATCTCATCCTTTTCCCTTCCTATGTTGTTGGTCCCAATGTGTACAATTACCTCCTCTTGGTCCTCCTTCCCTTTGAGAACATTCTGCACCCTCTCTGAGACATCTCGATCCTGGCATCAGGGAGGCAACACACCATTCTCATTTTTCGCTGCTGGCTGCAGAAACGTCTGTCTGTGCCCCTGACTAGAGAGTCCCCTAACACAAACGATCGCTTGCAACCCGATGTACCCCTCATTACATGAGAGCCAGTTTTAGAACATCGAACAGTACAGCACAGAACAGGCCCTTCAGCCCACGATGTTGTGCTGACCATTGATCCTCATGTATGCACCCTCAAATTTCTGTGACCATATGCATGTCCAGGAGTCTCTAAAGTGTCCCCAATGACCTTGCTTCCACAACTGCTGCTGGCAACGCATTCCATACTCTCACAACTCTGTGTAAAGAACCCGCCTCTGACATTCCTTCTATACTTTCCTCCAACCAGCTTAAACTATGACCCCTCGTGCTAGTCATTTCTGCCCTGGGAAATAGTCTCTGGCTATCGACTCTATCTATGCCTCTCATTATCTTGTGTACCTCAATTTGGTCCCCTCTCCTCCTCCTTTTCTCCAATGAAAAAAGTCCGAGTTCAGTCAACGTCTCTTCGTAAGATAAGCCCTCCAATCCAGGCAGCATCCTGGTAAACCTCCTCTGAACCCTCTCCAAAGCATCCACATCTTTCCTATAATAGGGCGACCAGAACTGGACGCAGTATTCCAGGTGCGGTCTAACCAAAGTTGCAACAAGATCTCACGATTCTTAAACTCAATCCCCCTGTCAATGAAAGCCAAAACACCATATGCTTTCTTAACAAACCTGTCCAATTGGGTGGCCATTTTAAGGGATCTATGCACCTGCACACCAAGATCCCGCTGTTCCTCCACACTGCCAAGAATCCTTTTCTTAATCCTGTACTCGGCTTTCAAATTCGACCTTCCAAAATGCATCACCTCGCATTTATCCAGGTTGAACTCCATCTGCCACCTCTCAGCCCATCTCTGCAGCCTGTCAATGTCCCGCTGCAGCCTACAACAGCCCTGTATACTGTCAACGGCACCTCCAACCTTTGTGTCGTCTGCAAACTTGCTGACCCATCCTTCAATCCCCTCATCCAAGTCATTAATAAAAATTACAAACAATAGAGGCCCAAGGACAGAGCCCTGTGGAACACCATTCACTACAGACTTCCAGGCAGAATATTTTCCTTCTACTACCACTCACTGTCTTCTGTTGGCCAGCCAATTCTGTATCCAGACAGCTAAGTTTCCTTGTATCCCATTCCTCCTGACCTTCTGAATGAGCCTACCATGGGGAACCTTATCAAATGCCTTGCTGAATCCATATACACCACATCACAGCTCTACCCTCATCAACTTTTCTAGTCACGTCCTCAAAGAACTCGATAAGGTTTGTGAGGCATGACCTGCCCCTCACAAAGCCATGTTGACTGCATTTAATCAAGCCATGCTCTTCCAGATGGTCATAAATCCTATCCCTCAGAATCCTTTCTAACACCTTGCAGACGACAGATGTGAGACTTACTGGTCTGTAATTGCCGGGGATTTCTGTATTTCCTTTCTTGAAGAGAGGAATTACATTTGCCTCTCTCCAGTCCTCAGCTACGACTCCAGTGGAGAGCAAGGATGCAAAGACCTTTGCAAGTGGCGAAGCAATCGCATTTCTCGTTTCCCAAAGCAGCCGAGGACAAATCTGGTCCGGGCCTGGCGACTTGTCAATTTTAATGTTTGACAAAATTTTCAACACATCAGCTTCCTCTATCTTTATCCATTCCAGCATGCACACCTGCTCTTCAAAGGTTTAATTCACTACAAAGTTTGTTTCTTTCGTAAAGACAAACAAAAAACTCATTTAGGGCTTCCCCTACCTCCTCAGACTTGCACACAAATTCCCTATGCTATCCCTGATCGGCCCTACTCTTTCTTTGACCATTCTCTTATTCCTCACAAGTGTAAAATGCCTTTGTGTTCTCCCTAACACATTCTGCTAAGCCTTTCTCGTACCCCCTCCTTACTCTCCTCAGACCATTTTTGAGCTCCTTCCTCGCCTGCCTGTAATCCCCTAGCTACCTCCACTTTATGTAAGCTACCTTCTTCCTTTTGACGAGAAGTTACACGCTCTCGTCATCCAAGGTTCCTTTATCTTACCACGTCTTGCCTGTCTCAGAGGGACATATTTATTCATCACTTGCAACAACTGTTCCTTAAACAGTCTCCACATGTCTATAGTGCCTTTACCATGGAACAGTTACTCCCAATCCATGCTTCCTAACTCATGTCTAATCGCATCATAGTTTCCTCTTCCCAATTAAATATCTCCCATTTTGCCTATTCCTCTCCTTTTCCATAGCTATGTAAATGTGAGGCAGTTGTGGTCACTATCACCAAAATACTCTCCCACCACTAAGATCTGATACCTGCCCTGGCTCGTTTCCGAGCACCAAGTCTAGAATGGCCTCTCCCCTCATCGGCCTGTCAACGTACTGAGTTAGGAAACCCTCCTGAACACACCTTACAAAAACAGCTCCATTCAAATCTTCTGCTCAAAGGAGGTTCCAATCAATATTGGGAAAGTTAAAGTCACCCATTACAACAACCCTACTACGTCCACACTTTTCCGAAATCTTTCAACCTATGCTTTCTTCAATCTCCCTGCTGCTATTGGGGGGCCTGTAGTAAACCCCTAAAGAGGTGACTGCTCCCTTGCTGTTCCTAATTTCCACCCATACTGACTCGGTAGGCAGATCTTCCTCAACAATGGAAGCTTCTGTAGCTGTGATACCCTCTCTGATTAGTAGTGCTACACCCCCTCCTCTTTTTCCACCCTTCCTATTCTTTTTAAATGCTCTAAACGCTGGAACATCCAGCAACCATTCCTGTCCCTGAGAAACCAATGTCTCTGTTATGGCCACAACATCATAGCACCAGGTACTGATCCATGCTCTAAGTTCATCACTTTTATTCCTGATACTCCTTGCGAGAAAGCAAACACACTTTAACTGATCCCTTGGTTCCTTCCCAGGAAAATCCTTCCCACTAGCTGGTCTACCTCTTGCTGTTGCCTCATCTGCATCAACTCTCTCCTCCGGTATACAGCTCAGGTTCCCACCCCCCTGCCATACTAGTTTAAACCCTCTCGAACTACTCGAGCAAACCTTCCACCCAGGACATTGGTCCCCTTTCAGTTCAGATGCAACCCGTCCTTCTTGTACAGGTCCCACCTTCCCCAGAAGGCATCCCAATTATCTACATATCTGAAGCCCTCCCTCCTACACCAGCTGCGCAGCCATGTGTTAAGCTGCGCCCATTCACTGTTCCTCACCTCGCTATCTCGTGGCACCGGTAGTAAACTAGAGAACACTACTCTGTTTGTCCTGCTTTGCAACTTCCACCCTAACTCCCTGAAATCACTTTTTATATCCTCAATCCTTTTCCTGGCTATATCATTGGTTCCAATATGTAACACGATTTCTGGCTGTTCGCCCTCCCCTTTTAGAACCTTATACATCCAATCAGAGACGTCCCGGACCCTGGCACCAGGGAGGCAACATACCTTCCGGGAACCCCGATCCTGACCACAAAATCTCCTGTCGATTTCCCCTAACTATCAAGTCTCCTACTTTTCTATTCTGCCCACTTCTCTTCTTTGCCACAGTGTCAGGCTCAGTGCCAGAGAACTGACTGCTATGGCTTTCCTCTGGTAGGTCATTCCCTCCCAGCAGTATCCAGAATGGTATACTTATTGCTGAGGGGAATGTCCACAGGGGATCTCTGCACTGTCTGTCTGTCTGTCCCTTTCCTCCTCTTAACTGTAACCCATCTATCCTTGTCCTGAGCCTTAGGAGTGACCAACTCCTGTCAATTACCCCCTCAACCTCCCAAATGATCCGTAGTTCATCCAGCTCCAGCTCTAATTCCCTAACACGGGTTTCAAGGAGCTGAAATTGGGTTCACTTCCTGCAGATGTAGCCAGCAGAGACATGTGCCATGTCTCCCACCTGCCACATTCTGCAGGAGGAGCAAGCAACTGCCTTAGCATCCATACCCGACTTAATCTGATCACCCACTCAGTAAAGTAGAAAGCTTAGTTCAAATTACTATAAAATTAATAACAAACTTATATTTAATAGAGGAAGTTTAGAATGAACCTTACCTTATTAACTAGGTTAGAGGAGGAGGGCGGGTGGGAGACACTACAGTTGTAGAGTCTCTGGTTTAGCCACCTTGCTGATATATATGGTACCAGAAACTTGGTGTTCATAGACTTTCAGGGGAATGTAGCATCATCCCCCTACATTTTCCAAAACAGCATACTTGTTTGAAATGGGGATAGCCACAGAAGACTCCTGTACTATCCGCCTACCTCTCCTACCTTTCTTGGAGTTAACCCATCTACCTGACAATAAGCAGCATTCGTCTCAAAGATGGCATTGCAGTAAGTGCCCTTTGCTCCTGTTCCTACTCCTGCTAGGCCCCATCCTCCACCTCAATTTCTCAGCCCCTCATCAGCGAAAGGTGCCGTGATGATGACATGACTGTATGAAGTGCACTGACACCATTGCATGGTTGCACATATCCTGCAGCCTGGCCAATTGTGCATGAATGGTGACCATTTTTATGTAATGGATAATGACTCCGTCTGTTTTCAAATTAAAGGATGTAAATCTTGATGCTACCTGACTTATTAGCTCTTTCAATAAGTCAGCTAATGTAGGTACTGGGTAGTGATTCCTTAGAAATATTGAAATCTTATGACCTCACACAGTATAACGATAGGATGCTCAGTTGTGGTTTTGGCTTGTGTGAAGGAAAATGACCAGCAAAGCAAATAATTTTTCCTCATACTGGTATTGTTTTGATAAAGGGCTGCTGTGAATCAGGTCATTCTCAAGACTTCTTTACCTGTCTGTTCCTGATCCCAGTCATGCAGTGAGACAAGCCAATGGTTCCACAGCAGAATGCCAAAAGCCTTGGCACAGACAGTTTGACTGTCCTCTATCCTCCATCAACAGATGAATTTTCTGAAATCACCTTTAAACAAACCTGCTGGTTGTTTGTGTTTTATGCATCGATATCCGTATGTTGAATTAGGTAGCAAAAGACTTTCAGAGGTTCACAAAGATTTTATTGTATGTTGTAGTATAGTACACCTTCTAAGCCCTCTCACTGTCTAAAAGCAATATTCCACTGGAGAAGAGCTCAGCTCTAGATATTTTCTAATAAACTGTTGAGAGATATTATTACACACATCTGGAGCAGGTGGGGGTCTTGAACAAGAGGCAGGGACACTAGCAGAAGCTCCCAAGAATTCAACTGTAGAATTTCTTAATCAAATTATGACACATGTCAGGAAAAGGCAGGTCTTGAACCCAGGCCACCTGGCTGAGGTAGGAAGAATTCAACCTTAAACTGCAATTCTTTTTCCAATCAACCTGTTAAGGGATATTATTATACACCTCTTGATCATGTGGGAGTTGAACACAGCCCTCCTGATCCAGAAGTAGGGACAGTGCCAGTCTGCCTCAAGAGTCCCTGAACCCTCGACTGCAAAAGTGCAGAAAGCAGCAATGAGCATAATCTGCTGTCAATTAACTCTTGAGCTGATCTATCTGAGCCTTAAAGGGATCTACGTTTCCAACTCTTTGACAATGTGATATGTGTACTGTGTTGAGTGTTGCCAAATATACTTGTTTACAGTCTTATTTACAACATATTATTTGATTGATTAATGTTCATTATTGAAACAAAAGTGCTAAGATCCATCCTCCTTTAATCAGTTTATTTTACTGTTTAAAGGAGAAAATACAATCTCACAATTTTGTAAGCTTCCTGAAAGTGTTCATTTTACTGGGGTATCTGCAAGAGCAGGATGGATAAACCCTAGAAGGAGTTTCTATATTTAAAGGTTGATTATGCCCTATGGTCTGTCCTGTTTTGCAATTCTTTTAAAACGATAGTTGGAAACTGGGATTGGGAGGAAAAGTTTTATTATTTGCAATTGGTTGCTATGGTTTAACATTTTCAGTTATCAATCATTGAAACTAAGGACATAAATCAGTCCTTGAGTGTTCTAACTGATGAATCCCATCTGAAAGGTTGAGAGTGACATGAGCCTTCTTTGTGCGTACTGACCTGATTTCTGCTCCGGGATTCGTTTTAATACTATGGCTGAGATTGGGAATGGGGAATGGCGAAGTTGCAGGTATAAACATATGCCCCACTCGGTGTATTTGTGCCATGGTGCCACCAGTTAACATTTTATTAACCTTTCTGGAATTAGTTTCTGTCTTGACTTGTACTGAGATCAGGAATATTGCTCACCTAGCCTGTAAATTCCAAAATACAGCCTCAAATCTAACGGTCACTTTGAATCATTGAGCTAACACTGCTTTTTTGTGCTTTTGTTCTTTACAGTTGCAGCACATTGTGAGTGATGAAATTTGTATACAGGTTACTGATCTGTACCTAGCAGAAAGTAGTAACTGTGCCACAGGAGGTCCCATGGCAACCAATTCCTCCCGAGTTGTTATCGAAAGCAACTACCAGCGCAAGGCTGAACAGCTCATGTCAGATGAGAACTGTTTTAAGGTAAGTGTCTGTTCAAATACAGATTCACCATTGGCATAAATCCTGTTTAAATTACGTTTGATGAAATTATGGCCAGAAATCAACACAGTGGAATCAGTATGGTGTAATATGGCTTCAGTTTTACTGTGGAAGATGTAGATTTATCACATGATGGAATCCCGTCAAGCTCTCTCTTATTGCTGAAAAAAAATTTTGTCAAAGCCTTTCCTCTTGCATTCATCAGTACATTTACAAGAATTCCAGCATGGAGTGGAACACTGCTTTACGTTGTGTAAGAGAGTGCCAGTTCATTGGCAAGTGGGCTTGAAAGGTGAAGACTGCAAGATGAAAAAAATTGACAAGGATATGTCTTTTCTTTCAGCAACATTTGAGTTCTGTGCTACCAAACAACTAATTATAATGCTTATCTTAACTTGGTGCTTTTGAATGTAGTTCAGTGCTACAGTTCTGACATTAAAATCGCACCTTATATTATTTGTTTAAATTGTGTTCCAAATTTGGTATTTCGTTAGGAGCCCTACGTTAATGGTGGCTTCAAATCCAGAAAAAAACAGTTAATTAAATCTAAGAATTTGTGTCAAAGTTGTGAGAGGGTGACCACAGAAAAAGAAAGATATAATGGAGTCTGTTAAGATGTATTGTGCATTTGCATTGATACATATAAATTTTAAACAGTTCATACATTTGGGATTTGGAATGAATATCTGATGATATCTCTTGCTCCCCATTGTAAATGTGCATGATGGATCAATTGTTATTGCAAATTCACCTGTAAACTGGTAGGCATAGCTGCAGGCCTGACACTCTTCTGTTGTCAGTTCCCTTCTCTCAAAATTGTAGAACCTTGCAGCACACAAAAAACCCATGCGGCTTGTTGTCTCCCCGTTGGTTAACTATCTGGGCATTGAGACAATGGTTAGTTGGGGAAACGTGGTTTTGACTTGTGAAATGCTAGTCAGCATAAAGATCTGAACTATTAACGAAGCCGTCCAGACTCTAACACTCAATATATAGTATACTTATACACTAACTGCAGTGAATCATTGTGACAGTAGAAGCATGCCCTCAATTGGTCTTCCATTTTGTTCCTATTTTGCATACCTTAACTTACTTGTTTATTGCTGACAATCTTAAATCAATGCCCTCTACTTCTCAAATTATCTACATCCTGCCACCTGACGTACTCTTGCCTTAGTTAAATTATGGAAACTTAAGTTTGAACATTCCAGCCAGATTTCCTCCTAAATTCCAATGGTCTGTTTTCTCTCGTCTCTTTGTACCTGCAATCTTGTGTTCATGGTATTACTTTATTGAACTTGTATTGAACTTTACATGGCATCATTTGTAAAGAAGAACACCCAAGGCTAGGCACAATATTCTATTTGCCCACTCAATGATTTGTATCAGTGCTTTAACTTTTTTTAATTATGTGCCTAATTATACAACCTGGGGTCGCATATGTTAATTTTTTTTAACATCATTATCTTCATGTACATAATTTCAAAGATTTTTGAAGTTGAAGTTGAAGCTGTGACCAATCAATTCCTACTCCTTTCTCATATGTACCATTTTAGTGTATTTGTTACGTTTTAGGATTATTTAATATTGAGAAAGTTGTTTATGTTTAGGGTTGCTGTTTAAAGTAATTTGTCTTATTACACAGGTTTTTATTGAAAAGAGATTGAGGACAAAAATTGATGCTTTAGATGCTGCAGATTTTGAAGTTGTTTCCCCAAAGACAATACTTTAGCTTATCTGGGAATTGGTAAACACACGCTTCCATTGTACTGAAAGGGAATTGATCTTGGGTATTCCCTTGCTTTGGACTCTGGCAGATAAAGAGAAACATCACAGCAGCTGTAAAGACAAAGCTTTCACTCCAATCCGAAGATTAGAGTACAGATGGGTAGTTTGGCATTTTAAGTCACGCAAAGCTGGACTGAAATCAACAGAAGAGTGTCAATGAACAAATTATTTGATCCTGGTTCCTTTATTTTTCCATACTGAAGCTTGTTTTTAATCTTTTTAATTTGTACCTTCCTTTAGTTTCAACATACGTTTTGTAAAAAAAATACTATTGAAAAATAATGCAAGATGATTTGATGGGAATATGTGATGTGGGGCAACAGACATAGGGATAGCTTGCAATGTTTTTTCTATATATTTTAAAGCAACGTGTTCAGAAATGTAATGACAATACTCGAGAGTAAGTGGAACTTGAACCAAGCCTTCTGGCACTACCACTGCCCAGCAAGAGGCCTGCAGTGTCTTTATATACTTAATGAAGTAATGGCTTAATAAAATTTTGTTAAGCCATAATACTTAATGTATAAACAAATATTATAACCATTCACATTTATTATTTATTTTCTTCCTCTCTAGCTTACATTCATTCACAGCCGAGAGCAAGTGTCATTAACCATCGACCTATTGGATACTGAAGAAGAAAACTCAGACGACCCTGTGGAAGCAGAGGTGCGCTTGACAAACTGAAGTTGAGATTGATGAATGATATGAGGTTACTCCCAGTCAAGAGTTTAAAATTCCTGGGATCCTGTCTACACAATAGTGTAGTTTTACTTCGCCAGAAACACCTAGACTTGGAGAAACAAGAAGGTTCACTTATAAATTCCATGTATGATTAAAACTTCTTTCTCCAAACTGTACATATAAGTACAAAGGGAACACACAGATTTTCCTTCACATAATACCGTGGTTCCCTTTTTTTGCATTCTTATCTCCAATACAGCCTGTGCTTGTTTTAGTTTATTGAACTTCAAGTATTTCATCTCAGCAACATACCCATCCCATGTCGCAGATAGATGTGATTGACACAGTGTTCCTGTGCACTGATTTGCACATTGTCAGAAAGATGAGACTTTCTTGAATAGAATTGGCTGCCAAGCAGAATGGGGTATGAGCGTCTTTCAATGATACTTAACTGTTATTTGCTAATATAGTTAGTGTCCTCCTCATTTGTCCAGAAGTAGGCAAAACTTTTATTGTTTATCCCTAATTTCCCTGAAGAAGGTCGCGATGAACTGCCTTTTAAATTGTTGCAATCCATGGTAGGTAGATATAGTCACAGTACTCCTCAGGAGGAGTTTGAAGGCTTTGGCCTAGTGACAGTTAAGGAGCAGTGATATTGTTCAACGTCTGAATAGTGCATATGGAGAGGAACCTGCAGGTGGTGATCCTCTCATGCATTGAGTGCCCTCATCATAGGGTTGTCGAGGTTGGGAGTTTGGAAGCTTCTGTCAAAGGAGTCGTGATGTGTCCCTATGGTTCATCTTGTAGATGGTACACATTGCTACAACTGTGCATTGGTGATGGAGGGAATGTTGAATGTGGTTGACAGTTTGCCAATCAAGTGGGTTGCTTTGACCTGAATGATGTCAACTTCAGGTGTTGCTGGAACTGCAGTCATCCAGGCAAGTGGAGAATATTCCATCAACTGTAATTGGTGGGCCGGAGACAGGAGGTGTGTTACTTACTGCAGAATTCCCAGCCTCTTAATTACTCTTGTAGTTAGAGTATTTCTATGGTTAGTTAAGTTTCTGGTCAATGGTAATGCCCAGGATATTAAAAATTGGGGATTCAGTGATGACAATTGCGCTTCAAGGAGGAGATGGTTAGATGTTGTCTGGTTCTTGAGTGGTGCAAAAGTTATGTGCCACTAATCAGCCCAAATCTGGAAGAGTGCATACATTTCGTAGAATTTCACTAAATGGCAGGAATTGTGGAATGCTGAAAATTTAATTCCATGGGTTTTTGAGCCTTACCTTTATTCTGACTTCAACATGTAGGATCTATGAACATGGAGTAACACGTAGGTGCAAGGACAGATCAGTTTTGTGTCCCCATCATTAACTTCTATCAAACATTGTGAGAGTTAGAAAGTATTATGCAACTAAGTATTTGAACTTATGTAGCACTTCCTTGCAACTCCCAGAAACATCTCTAAGTGCTTTACATACATTAAATTAGAAGTACAGTGACTTGAAGTGCAGCAACTGTTCTGCACATAGCACAATGCCTCAAACAGCAGTGATTTAATGACTGGCCAATCATTTGTCATAATGTTGGATGCTGAAAGAAGTTGGTCACTAAAAGAGTACTCTCTACGTACCTTCAATTGTGCAATGCAATTTTTTTCTAAACATTCTTATGAACTGTTGGAACTGGATGTTTACTGTCTCACCTGAGTTGGTACTGCCTCAGTGTTCTACTTAGTTTTAGGTATGACCAAGTTCCAGGTTAATGTTTGAACCAAGCTGATGGAAGTTGAGATGCAACTAGATGAATCAACTTGAGAGCTAATTTATCTCATTTGGAAGTACATTTATGCTGAAGTTTTACACACCTCATCTTTTTCGTTGAGAGGAGTTATGGTTGACAAGTAGTGCTCATCAGTTAGATGGACAAAACCAATGTGCTGTCATTGCTTTAGAAAGCTGTCTTTTCTCCTTTGAAAGTATAACATGAGAAAAACCTTACATGTGGTAAGTTAGAAAATTTATCTTGTGTTGCTCCTTTATTAATTTACTCTTTGAATTACATGATACGAACAGGACTTCATTTGCTGCCACTATTGGTTTCCCAGGGTGGATAATAGTGAGCTTTCTTGAACCACTACCAGCTTGGTGATGAAGCTGCTAAAGAGAAAATTCTAGAATATTACTGCAGCGATGACAAAAGAACACCAGTAATATCCAGGTTAGGATGTTGTATCACTTTGAGAAGAACCTTGAGATAGTGATCTCAGATTTTATGCTTGATCCTTCATTGTAGTTGAGAGCTATGCTATTAAATACCCTTGATAATATCGCGAACTGTATCCTGCAGGTTAAACATACTGCAGGAACAGCACATTCACTGGATGTAGTGAATATCAAATTTCATAGCAGAAGAATTAAGCAGACTGCATCGGTTGGGATAATGTCAAGCTTCTTGACTGCTATGGCTGTGCCCATCTGAAGCAGGTAATGAATATTCTGTTATTTACTTAGTGAGCAAACTACATTTAGAGAGTTTTTTTTAGGGGACAGGCAGTAAACTCACTTTGTAGCTATGATGCTGATCTGGCTGGTCCAGTTCAGATTATCACCCGTGTTAACCTTCATGATCTTGCTGGTGAGGGTATTGTCACGGTGGTGCTATTGAAAGTCGTTGAAGATGGCCATTATCTAGCAGTTGGAAGGCCATCCTTTGTTATCTGTCACGTGGTTGTTATGCAGATCCTGATTGAAAAGGTCTGCTTCATTATGAGAGGTGCTGTAAGAGCTGAATGCTGAATTTGCAGATCACCCCATTTTTAGCTCTTTTGTAATTGTGTCCATTAATAAAACAGCTGAAGATGGTTGGACCAAGGATACTTCATTAAGAAACACTGGTATCCTTGGCTTCCAACAACTTCAGTATCATCTTTTGTGTCAGGTATAACTTTAGCCACTGAAGGCTTTTTTTCTTTAACCATGCTTATACCAAAATAACCCAAGTTTCATCAGTGATCATTTGTGCTGTAGTTGGTTGAATGGTGCTTGAATATTGAGCATGGCAATACTTCACCTCTGTTCTACCATTGGTTCTTAATCCTACAGTCAGTTCTTCTGTAACATGATGGTTGTATTCCTATGCAATCCGTGTTATAGAAAAATTGCACTTTAGTAACAGCACTTAGTGTTTGGGCTGTAATTGCATTGTAAAAGTTCATGGTGCAGAGATAGTGCCCCATAGTCATCAACGACATTACAGCAAATTCATGTTGACGAAACATGGTTACAACAGAATGACCTGTGTGTCTCAGTTGTTGGTATAATGAGATCTGCAGCCATTTGATTATCACGGAACGAAATGTGAATGTTTGTGGAAAGGGTATTGGTGAGTTGGTATTAACTGATGACATTATTCCATCCATTAGTTTTGATTAGAAGGAGCCTTAAACGGTAGTAATAGATTAGGTTAGATTTATCCTGTTTTTTTTCTGAATGGGATGCACCTGTTCAATCTCGCACATGAGTTGGTCGGGGTTTGACTTATAGGTTCTCAGAAAAGCAATGGTATCATTCCTACCCTGCGGACAATAAAGCCTGGTTTCAATCCTAACCTGCTCTGGAGATGTGTAAAGACGTCTCTAAACAGGTTTATTAGAAAATATATAAAGGTTTGTCTTCTCTGTATTGGAACAGCTAGGCTATGTAAGCATTTCGCTCTGGTACTTGCATACTCAGTTGAACAGCTGGTTTATTATTGAGGCTTATTGTCTTAACTGTGTCCACTACACTCAGATTTATCTCCATATTCAAACAATGATTTGAATTGGCATTTATGATATTGGGGACCTCACATTGGCCCATTAGGAATTGCTTACTGTGCATAAAGACACTCTCGATTCCTCAAGCTTTTTACATTCATTTCCTTGACTCCAATGATAAGATGTTTACTGAGTCTTCTCCTGCTGTTTGTTACCTGGTAGTCCTCAACCTTGCTTGACTGGATGTGTTAAAGCTTATAGCACTGTGCTATAGTGCTTTGCTCTGTTGTTTCTGCATTTACTTGCCCCTGATTTTATCTCGTGCTTTTGGTGTTCGACATGCAGATAGTAATTTCACCAAATACATCATTCACGTATGTGCTTGGTGCTGCTCTTGGCACGCCTTTACACTCTCCATACTGTCACTGAGCTTGATGACTGTCCAAGTAAGGGATGTGCTGACCTATGAAGCCACGCTTTACGATGGTATGCAATTATGCTATGATTATATTGCAGTCATGGTTCATAGAGCCTTATAGATTCTGATGCTTTGGGTTGTTAGATGACATCGTAGCATGGCAATAATGCCATTCTAACCAATGGAACTTGTGCTTGTTATAAAAGTGAGATTTTTGTTTTCACAAAGAATGTATGGTGGTCATTCCAATGCATTTACTTTTTTATGTTGGTTTCCTTCAATGAGAAGCATGTCCTTGGTCGAGCAATTGTGTGCTTGTGGACTTGGTCATTTCAGTGAATTTATTTCTCAGAGCTTCCTCCAAATGTTTTTCCAATCTGATTTATTCATTGAGAGGAACATTAAGTGGTGACCAGAATATGTTCTTGACCTTATTTGAAACTTTCTGGAGTCAGGAGTTAATGTTGAGAACTGCTGGCTTTATTTGACTGTATCGCTATTCCCTCGCCTCTAATAGGTCTATCTTGCTGAGGGGACAAACCCACAATGAAAATGGGAGTTTGTGACATTAGCTCCTTAATGTTTCACTTGGGCTCATTCTCCCTGTGATGAGGAGGGTTTTATTTGGCTGACTGCACTGTGGTTGTCCTAAAACAAAGCTTGAATGTTTGACAGACATTTTAATCTGTTTTTGAACTTGTTGCAGTTGTCCACAATTGAATGGGACTGGAGTCATGTGGAGACCAGACTTGATGGGAGTGGCTGGCTCTCGGTTGTGTTTTATTTCAACTCAGATGCTGGTGTTGAGCCACAAATGACCAGATTTATTCAGCTTGGTTTCACAACTTGATGTGTTGAGATTTGAACTCATGATCTCGGTTTGTTCCGAGTGCCAGTCACTATCCTGGTAGAACAGGAGACATAAAAAAAATGTCAGAGTTCAGTCTGCTTGTGATTTATCCTCCTTTTGGATTAGTAAATTCCAGGTTCCTCCTGGCTACTGCACACTAGGTTTTAAAACCCTTGATTGTCAATTACAATGCTGTAATTCTGAAAATAGTCTAGTGTGAATGCTAATATCTAATCTCTGGCAACTGCACAAGATGGATTTTGATAGACCTCTGGGAGCATGATGCCCATCCATTCGCTTGACAGGAGCAGCCTGAAATCAAACAGATTGAGAGATGTCGCATTTCTTTGTAGTTAGAATACCTTCCACAGTTTTGATCCAAGCTCAACCTCACCATATAAATTAACTTCTGACCAATCTTTGTCTGGTCTGCTACAGGGTCTGTCTCATTTATTTTTTGTTGGACTTGGAATTTCTACTGGTAGAGAGGAGAAATGTTGACTGGTTGAGCCATATGGCTATATCTGTCTTGTATATTTTTGAGTCAGTTTGTAATCAGTTCTTTGTTGTTACTGTTGATTTATCATTTTAATGAAGCTTGGATGTGTCAAAATTAACTTACCCCTGACTTATCCATGCCATATTGCAGGTGTCAGCCTTTTAGGTGTTGGAGGTGTCGTCTTTCGGATGAGACATTAAACCGAGGCCCCGTCTGCCCTCACAGGTGGACGTAAAAGATCCCAAGGCACTGTTTCGAAGAAGAGCAGGGGAATTATCCCCGGTGTCCTGGCCAAAATTTATCCCTCAACCAGTACTTTTTTTTAAAAAAAGACAGAGATTATCTGGTCATTTTCACATTGCTGTTTGTGAGAGCTTGCTGTGCACAAATTGGCTGCCGTGTTTCCTACATTTACAACAGTGACTGCACTTCAAAAGGACTTCATTGGCTATAAAGCGCTTTGGGACGTCCTGAGCTTATGAAAGGCGCTACACCAAGGCAAGTCTTTCAAGTCTTTCTAATCTTTTGTTGATCTCCTAGATCTCACTGTTGAACTTCTGCTTTGATATGTGGATGTGGATCAGCAGAGATAGGAGAAGTTTCATGACACTAAGTGCAACTTTATTTGAAGGAACAGTGTCCCTGGGTGATTTTCTTTTTCCCAACCACACCCTCCAACCCACTCACATTGGAAGAAACTTATAATTGTATGCCGAGGTTGAACTTCAATATAAGAAAATAAATATCACATGGAGCAAGTAATCTGACTTCTCTTCCTACGGGGCTAACTGTATTTAATAAACACTTCTCTGTTTGATTGCAGCGCTGGTCAGACTTTTTGGATCGTTATATGAATTCCGATTCTACCTCTCCCGAACTACGGGAACATTTAGCACAGAAACCTGTGTTCCTGCCTAGGTAAGGCTTTTCCACTAATTAAACTATGATCATTGAATCGCTGTAAATGATACTTAGTTGTTTGGGAGAACACAACTTAATTATTGCTGAAAGAAACATGCTTTTTGTCTTGCATTTGTGTGCTGATGAGTGGAATATTTGGAAGAGAGGTCCATTGGACTACACGGACTACACAGAGGGACTGGTTTGGACCATCCTGCATGTTCTGGCTTTTTGGAAAATTAGTAACAATTAGTTCCACATCCTGCTTTTTGTCCATAACCCTGCAAGTTTTTCATTCTTTAGCACCTGTTCAACTCCATTTAAAAATTATTTATGAAATCGGCTTCTACCTTTTGAGGTAGAGTGATCCATGTCTCATCAGCTCCCTTGAGTAATGAAATTTTCTAAATCCTTTGCTATTTAATTTAAATCCATGACCCCCAGTTTGATTTGTTTTTGCTATTGTCCTCATCAAAACCTCTCACCTTGAATACCTCGTAGGTCACCTCCAAATTTTTTCCAACCTGCCCTCAGAACTGAAGTTCTTCAAACAGCTAATATTCTGATAAACTCCTCTGTACCATTTCTAATGCCTTTTAAGTCCTTTTGTGAAGAAACAGATAATAAAATATACCAGATTCCAGTAGTCTTCCTACACTATTGTCATGGATGAAGTGAGCTGCTGAACAAGTGTGAGGTAATTAGAGTTGAAGTTGTGAAGGGTAGATCATGTCTGGATAATACAGTTGAGTTTTTTGAGGACATCATTCACAACAAGAACAGAAGATTGTTTATTTATCTTGTCTTTGTGCATTGTAGGAAAGCAAATTAGTAAGATTCCATTGTAAGAAATTAACACGACTGTGGGTGTGTGTGTGTGTGTGGAATCAGAGGCAATCTTTGGCATGTATTGATAATTGGTTGTTTAAGTGGGTGAGGGATAAAGAGAATCTACTTGATTGCTGTAATATGAGATGTCATGCTCCTCGGGGATGTGTTCTTGACCCTCAGTTTTTCACCATATAAATGACTTAGATGAATTATTACAAAATTGCACATTCGAGTTTGTAAATGATGCTAAGTCAGAATGCACAATACATCTCTGGGTGGGAACAAGGAGCTACAATCATATGGAGTTCAATGTAGAGAAGTTTGAGATGAACTAAGAGTGGCTAATCAGAATATTTTATTAATAGCACAAGACCAGAAACTAGAAGAGCAAAGGAGTTGAGAGGTAGTGTATAAGTCAGGAGCAATCAACATGCCCACTGCAATGTTATCCCAAAGGCTTATTGCATAGGGAAAAGGGTAAAAACCCCAGATTACACAGAGCTTCAGTCAGACCCCATTAGAAGTATTACATTCAGTTCTGATCACTACCACAGACTGGATATGTTTGTCTTGAAAGGAATACAATCGAGATGTACTAATATGAAAGAACACTTCAACAGTTTAATTATTAGCGTAGATATTTGAAATGCGCAATATATCTCTTGAGTTCAGAAGGTGAGATACTTCAAATAAAAAAAAGATTAGTAGATTAGAGACAGAGAAGCTGAGGGAATCCAAAAAGAAATACATTCACTGAATTGGAGTTTGATCATTTATCATGAAGGAAATTTTTCACACAATAGCTAGTGGAAATGTGCAATCATGTCCTCCAACAGGCAGCGGATATGTGAGATTATCAAGACGAAGACAGAAGTAAGAATGTCAAGGGATATGGAACAAAAGATGAATAAATGTCATTGTGTTCTACATCAGTAGTGATCTAATTTGATAGAAAAACAGGCTCAATGGGCTAAGTGGCATTTTCCTGTTCCTAATGTTTGAATGAGCAAATAACAATGAAAAGAGAAAAAGTAGTTTAAAAATTCAGAGGTGAGATGGAAGATTGAATATATTAAATGCAACTGCATACACCAGTTTCAATGTGCACCCTTTTTGAGAGTTCACTGCACAAATTATCATGGACATACTATGCGTCATTATAATAACTGGTCAATGTGATAGGAATAATCTTTGAGAGGTGAGATGGAGAGAATTTGTTTTTGTTCACATTCACTTAACCAAGATATGTTGATTGATCACAAGGTAACATGTTGGGCAATACTATTCCTTGTAAGAGTTTTACATCCTGTAAGCTACTTTAAGGCGGTAAATTCAATTTGTAGACCTTCCTGAGAAATTATTGTCCTAAAATATATTTGTCAATACATTCCTTGGAAGCACGTGTTTTAGTACATTCAACTGTAACGTTTAAACCCTTTTATTTATCATCTGCAAAACCAAGTATTCTTTCAGTTACTTATTTCTCACAATAATAAGGTTTAAAGTAAGTTGGTTTCTGAACAGTATGCTTCAGTAGGGGGTGGAGTATGTTTTGCTTTGTCAGTTACCAGCCATCAACACCATCACTGAGGAAGAAGCTAGGACCTTGTTTTTTAGAGATATATTCAACTGCATCCTCCATAAAAAGGGGAAAAAAGCTTATATTTATATAGTGCTTTTCATAATCTGGGGACACCTCAAAGCACTGCAGGCAACTAAGTACTCTTATTTAAGTGTAGTGTTATGAAGATGTGGATGTACTGCACCTTTTAAGAGAGTTAAAAGCTGGTAGAGCTACCTGGCAGCACCAAGTGTTCTCAGTAAGATAACAATATAACACTTGGTCAAAAGCTAAATTAGCTGGTTGCCTAGAATTGACATAACAGATTCAAATTAGGCCAATCAGTTTAAATTATACCCTGAAAAAATACCAAGTTCCAATCATGTTTGAATTGAGTATATTGACATCCTTAAAAGTCAATGACACAATCCAATGCTTTGAGAATATAAGACTGGGAAAAATTGAACAGTTGAGAAGAGAACTGCCAAGCCCCAGCATGTAAAAAGCCTGAAAAGTAGCTCTCTTAAAGGTACCTTTATTGATCAGTAACCTGTGAAGCAGAATGTCCAAAAAGAAGAAGACAGGAATACAGAGAAAACTGAAAGCTGCGTGGTTTTGTGATAAGCGGTTTTATTTTGTAAATCCTACTTGGGAGTTTTATTGGACTAGTATTGTAGAAGGGCAAGGTATAAGATAGGTTAGAGGAAGGAGTTGTAAATAGTTGTTAGTTAATTATTCTTTGTTATGCTTTTAGAAATAAAATTGTTAATTTTTACTTTAACTAGTTCTTGGCCTATTAAATTTTTGCAGATTACTGCACGGGATAAATCTTTTCTGTGTGGCTGATTTTACATTAAGCAGGAGAGTTTACACTGTGTCGTAACAGTAGTCACTATTGTACTAAGGAAACGTGATGACCAAATGTGTGTAGCAAATTCTGATAAACTATGGTATTGCTCAGATAATCTGCTTTGTTACTTTGTTTGAGGGATATATGTATTGAGTAAGACTCCAGCAATAACACCCCTGCCCTCCTTTAAAGCAGTTAAAGTGTGGCACTGGAAAAAACACAGCAGGTCAGACAGCATCTGAGGAACAGGAGAATTGCTTTGGGCAGGATCTTTCATCAGAAGTGGGAGGGGGAAGTTGTTGAGAAATAAATGGGGATGGTGCGGCTGAGGGAAGGGAGGTGCAATGGCGATAAGTAGATGCAAGTAGAAGGTTTTTATGATAGCTCAGTGGGAAGCATGCAACAAACAGATGGGAAGGAAAATTGACAGGGAGGTCAGGTCAAGAGGGTGGTGCCAAGATGGAGGGTCGGATCTAGGATGGGGTGGGGAGATTTGGAAACTGGTGAATTCGATGTTGAGGCCATGTGGTTGTAGGCTCCCGAGGTGGAAAATGAGGTTTCTTCCTCTATCTTGCAGGTGGCCTTGTTTAAATGGTGCAGGAGGCCCAGAATGAACATGTCATTGGGAGTTGAAATTGATAGCCACTAGAAGGTGGGGTTGTTTGGTGATGTGTGGACTAACCAGGGACTTGCAGAGGGAACGGTCCCTGTGGAGCACACATGGTTAGGGAGGGAAATATATTTTTGGTGGTGGGGTCTGACTATAGGTGGTGAAAATATTCATGGAAACTCTCCTGATGTTGAGATTTAGATACAATGGCTGGACAGAGTACAAGAGAGCTTTATTCAGTACCTGAGGTTTGCAGTATAATATAATGACTATAATAGGGGCGGCACGGTGGCTCAGTGGTTAGCACTGCTGCCTCACAGCACTAGGGACCCAGGTTTGATTCCGGCCTCAGGTGACTGTCTGTGTGGAGTTTGCACATTCTCCCTGTGTCTGTGTGGGTTTTCTCCTGGTGCTCCAGTTTCCTCCCAAAGTCCAAAGATGGGCAGGTTAGGTGAATTGGCCATACTAAATTGTCCATAGATTTAGGTGCATTAGTCAGGAGTAAATGTAAGGGAATGAATCTGGGTGGGTTACTTTTCAGAGGGTCATTGTGGACTTGTTGGGCCCAAGGGCCTGTTTCAATGCTGTAGGGAATCTAATCTAATCTAATCTAATCCAATTGATGGTATGATATACCATTGACATAGAACAAGAGGCAATTTAGAGCGATGCTGGAAAAGCACAGCAGGTCAGGCAGCATCCGAGGAGCAGGAAAATCGAATTTTGGGCAAAAGCCCTTTATCAGGAAGGTTTGCTTTTCCAACACCACTTTAACCTTGACTCTCATCTCCAGCATCTGTAGTACCCACTTCTGCATAGAGCCATAGAGATGTACAGCATGGAAACAGACCCTTCAGTTCAACCTGTCCATGCCGACCAGATATCCCAACCCAAGCTAGTCCCACCTGCCAGCACCCGGCCCATATCGGTCCAAACCCTTCCTATTCATATATCCATCCAAATGCCTCTTAAATGTTGCAATTGTACCAGCCTCCACCACATCCTCTGGCAGCTCATTCGATACACGTACCACCCTCTGCATGAAAAAGTTGCCCCTTAGGTCTCTTTTATATCTTTCCCCTCTCACCCTAACCTGTGTCCTCTAGTTCTGGATTCCCCGATACCAGAGAAAAGACTTTGTCTATTTATCCTATCCATGCCCCTCATAATTTTGTAAACCTCTATAAGGTCACCCCTCAGCCTCCGACGCTCCAGGGAAAACAGCCCCAGCCTGTTCAGCCTCTTCCTGCAGCTCAAACCCTCCAACCCTGGCAACATCCTTTGTAAATCTTTTCTGAACCCTTTCAAGTTTCACAACATCTTTCTGATAGGAAGGAGACCAAAATTGCACGCAATATTCCAACAGTGGCCTAACCAATGTCCTGTACAGCCGCAGCATGACCTCCCAACTCCTGTACTCAATACTCTGACCAATAAAGAAAAGCATACCAAACGCCTTCTTCACTATCCTATCTACCTGCGACTCCACTTTCAAGGAGCTATGAACCTGCACTCCAAGGTCTCTGTTCAGCAACACTCCCTAGGACCTTACCATTAAGTGTATAAGTCCTGCTAAGATTTGCTTTCCCAAAATGCAGCACTTCGCATTTATCTGAATTAAACTCCACCTGCCACTTCTCAGCCCATTGGTCCATCTGGTCCAGATCCTGTTGTAATCTGAGGTAACCCTTGTTGTGGTTCTGTTCGCCGAGCTGGAAGTTTTTGCTGCAAACGTTTCGTTCCCTGGCTAGGGAACATCATCAGTGCTATTGGAGCCTCCTGTGAAGCGCTGCTTTGATGTTTCTTCCGGTATTTATAGTGGTTTGTTCTTGCCGCTTCCGGGTGTCAGTTTCAGCTGTAGTAGTTTGTATGTGGGGTCCGGGTTGATGTGTCTGTTGATGGATCTTCTTGCCGTTTCCGGGTGTCAGTTTCAGCTGTAGTGGTTTGTATATGGTTCAGCTGTAGTGGTTTGTATATGGCGGCAAGAACAAACCACTATAAATACCGGAAGAAACATCAAAGCAGCGCTTCACAGGAGGCTCCAATAGCACTGATGATGTTCCCTAGCCAGGGAATGAAACGTTTGCAGCAAAAACTTCCAGCTCGGCGAACAGAACCACAACAACGGACACCCGAGCTACAAATCTTCAACCAGACTTTGAGGTAACCCTCTTCGCTGTCCACTACATCTCCAATTTTGGTGTCATCTGCAAACTTTCTAACTGTATATCTTATGCTCGCATCCAAATCATTTATGTAAATGACAAAAAATAGAGGACCCTGCACCGATCCTTGTGGCACTCCACTGGTCACCGGCCTCCAGTCAGAAAAACAATCCTCCACCACCACCCTCTGTCTTCTACCTTTGAGCCAGTTCTGTATCCAAGTGGCTAGTTCTCCCAGTATTCCATGAGAACTAACCTTGCTAATCAGTCTCCCATGGGGAACCTTGTCGAACGCCTTACTGAAGTCCATATAGGTCACATCTTCTACTCTGCCCTCATCAATCTTCTTTGTTACTTCTTCAAAAAAAT
Organism: Hemiscyllium ocellatum; assembly: GCF_020745735.1. NCBI lineage: Eukaryota > Metazoa > Chordata > Chondrichthyes > Orectolobiformes > Hemiscylliidae > Hemiscyllium > Hemiscyllium ocellatum. Next base: position 14,025,992 of record NC_083442.1, read on the forward strand.
CAAGTTTGTGAGACATGATTTCACACACACAAAGCCATGTTGACTATCCCTAATCAGTCCTTGCCTTTCCAAATACGTGTGCATCCTCTCCCTCAGGAGTCCCTCCAACAACTTACCCACCACTGAGGTCAGGCTTACTGGTCTGTAGTTCCCTGGTTTGTCTTTACTGCCCTTCTTAAACAGTGGCACTACATTAACCAACCTCCAGTCTTCTGGCACCTCACCTGTGACTATCGATGATAAAAATATCTCAGCAAGAGGCCCAGCATTCACTTCTCTAGCTTCCCACAGGAACAAGAGGCAATAAGGACTGGTTCTGTTTTTAACCTTATCGCTTTGTTTAATTGTATGACAGGTTGGGCAGTCTCCTTACCGGCACAATATAAATATATTTATCTTTATTTCTGTTCACATATTCCAATTACAAGAACTGTGGTCCTTTATCCTTGGTGGTTCCTAAGTGGATTGTATAAATCATAGGAAACTAAAAAGTGTTTTTTTCCATGATTGGTCATTACTGTATAATCTCTTGGACAAAGTAGTTTTGTTGCTTGCACAGAATTTTACCGTTGTGCTGCATATGTTTTGGGATAGTTATATTTACCAGGGATTTTTAATGGTGTTTTTCATGAGCACGGATGGGATGAGAATTTGTGATGTTCCCCCTAAGTGCATGGAAATGCAGCAGTCCGTGGTTTTGTGCAGGGTACGGACAATTAGCAGGCATGCATGACAATGAAATTAATTTCGAGGATCTGCACATTTGAATGAACAGCTTTTGCAAATTAGAAAACATCACTGGATCACAGGATCTATCGAGGAGGCCATTTGACCGATTGTGTCCAGTTCCCTTCAATTGAATCTGCCTCCACCTATCTGGACTGGCGGTGCAACCCAGATTTTCACTTACAATGGGAAAACATTTTGCTCTTGTTGCTTTTGCTTCTTTTACCAAATAATTTAGATGATATGTTTGTTTGTTTTTTTTTAAAAGATATTTTTATTAGAAATTTAATATTTTGACAGATTTACAAAAATAAACAGAACTTTCAAGCACAAACATCAATATAAAAATAGATCTTAAATATATAATCATCAAAATTCAAAGGAATGATACTAAAGAAACTCAGTTAACTACTAATCTAATCCACAATTATCCAGAGTGTATAGTTGAGTCACTTACATCCTTCAAACAAGAGAAAATGTTCTCTAATACACTCATAACAGTATAATAAAAAGGAAACTATTTCCAAACAATAAGAACAAAAAAAAATAAAACATGTTTGAATGGAGATCCTCCCCCTTGTTCTCAGGGGGCCTTACTTCCTTTCTAAAGGTCCACCATATCCTCTCCCAAACAGTGTCCCACCCTTGACCCGGGCACTCCTTAATAGGATTTAGATATAATACCGAGCTAGAGTTAACAGTGAGCGCCCCACCCCCACCCCTCCCCACCCATACCTGAGTATATCTGATAGCATCAATGCCACGTACAAACACACATAACTATAAAATTACAACTCCAACAAATTACAGTTAAGTATAATAACATAAAATAGCAAGGGAAGACAACCCTGCTCCCAGAAGCAAAAGTAAAGTAGAGTAAAGTATCCACTTCTCCCCACGGAGTGTGGAAGAGGCAAGCCAACATAAATTGTCTCTTACGATTTATTTAAACGAGTCTAAAAGTTCCTTAGCCTCTTCTGGTGATCTAAAATTATACTCGGATCCTTCGTGGGTAAAGCATAACGTCGCTGGGTAGCGTAAGGTGTATTGAATATTTAAGTTCCTTAGACATTTCTTCACCTCATCAAACGCCTTCCTTCTTCGTGCCAAAGCCGGGGAGAAGTCCTGAAATAACATAATCTTGGATCCTTCATGAATCATAGCTTTAGGATCCTTTCCAAGCTTTCTGGAGGCGTCCAGGAGTATCTGCCTCTCCCTATAACTCTGCAGCCGGAACAGGACCGGGCGTGGGCGCTGGTTTGGGCCAGATCCGCGTGCTGCGACCCGGTAGGCCCACTCCACCCTTACCCGGTCAGTTTCAGCCCCCAGGTTTAAAAGCTGGGGCAGCCATCGCTCCAGAAATACTGCTAACTGTCCCATCTCTTCTTGTTCAGGGAGGCCCAGAAGACGGATATTCTTTCTCCGATTTCTATTATCCAGGTCATCCATGTAGATTTCAAAGGCCCGGACTCTCTGCTCCAGAGCTCGCACCTGTTCTGCAGCTGTTTGTGCTGCAGCCTCGGAGGTCATGGCCTTTAGCTCCGCCCCCTCCACTCGGCCCTGTAGTTCCTCAATAGCCTGGCTGTACTTTTGTAGCTTTTCTTCGAATGAGTTCCATCTCTGTCGGGATTCTGCGATGAAATTGACGAGTGTCGTTTCCAGCCTGGCAATCATCTCTTCAAGGCCTGTTTTTACATCAGCTGCAGCCGGAGGAGGAGAGGAGGGTGGGGGAGGGGTCTTTGTTTTCTGAGAGCTGCGGGATCCCTTTGGTTTACTCATTATCCACTTAATATTAAACTGCTTAAATATAATAGTAAGCAGCTAATTAAGGTTAGAAATTTTTTTTGGGTGGTTTGGTAAGTGTGGTGGGGGTGAGTAACTCACTTTACCCAGGTTTTGGGAAGAGCACTGTAAACTCAGACTTGCTGAGTCGCCGCCATCTTGGATCTCCGATGATATGTTTGTTAACACCAACGTGTCAGTGATGATTGCTAACTTGCATGCTCACCCTTGATTATTGCTGATGTGTGCACGATATTAAGCTTATTTTTAAATATTAAAATGAACATTTCGCTTTAATACATTATCTCTCAGCTGATATTAAAACTGAATCATGAATTGGTAATTGTCACTATTGCTATATTTATGAGCAATGTTGCTACTAATGCTGGGTGTCAGCATGCCCAGCCTACGTTACATCTATTTAAATCTATAGAGTGGTGAATTTTGACTTAAAAGTCAATCTGAATATTTGAAACTTATGGACGCATAAGGAAAGAGCAGGAGAGTGGAAATAATTAGATAGACATTTCGGAGAATAGGCTTGGACACGTGGGCCAAACGGCCTCCTTCATAATATTCTTTAGAAAGTCATTGCAAAGTTTTCTGAATTGTAATTTGAGGAATTTGGAGGCAAGCACAAAGGTGGGATGACGACAGTAACTGATGTTTTGCAGATCTTGAACTTTATCAACTTCTTTGTTCCATTGCACTCATCTGAGTCACTGACCTGTGTGTCCTTGTCTCTTTTAGGAATCTGCGCCGAATTCGCAAGTGCCAACGGGGTCGGGAGCAGCAGGAAAAGGAAGGGAAGGAATGCAGCAATAAGAAATCCTTAGAAAATGCAGAGAACTATGATAAAGCGCAGTGCAATTTTAAACTCAACTCATACAAGATGGTGTATGTCTTCAAATCAGAAGACTACATGTACAGGAGAACTGCGCTGCTCAGGGCTCGCCAGGTCAGTACACTGCTTGCAAATTGCCTGTGTTTTAAGTTACAAAAGTAAAACACTGTGGATGGGTGCTGGAAATCTGACACAGAAACATAAAAAGTGGTAACTCTCAGCAGGTAACAGATGGGAAATCAAGAGTTAATATGTCAGGTCATTGGCGTTTCGTTATAAGAATTCTGATCTGTAAACCTAAGCTTCTGCCTACATTGGTGCTATCTGATCTACTGTATGTTCCCAGCACTTCTGTTTCCGCTGAGATTAAACCGTTTTAAGCCTCTTCTGTTATACATGAATATCATTGGATTTGTTCAATTAAAAAGGACTTGACAAGAATCCCTTTTTTAAGAAAGCTATTTAGTACACATGGTGTATGCATGTGGCGTATGAAGTGGAATTCCTTTATATTTCCTTCAGTCCCTTATTATTAATTTATAAAGATCAAGACAAATCTCCTACTCATTTCTCCATAATGTTATTAAATAACTCAACATAAACACTTGAGTAATTTTTCACAGGAACACTTTGAATTTCCATAACTGAAATATTTTTACATTCAGAATCAGTTTGAGTAGTTGACCACTAATTGGGTGAGTGTGACAGGACATTTGAAACATTACTGTTGTGGTTCTGTTCGCCGAGCTGGGAATTTGTGTTGCAAACGTTTCGTCCCCTGTCTAGGTGACATCCTCAGTGCTTGGGAGCCTCCTGTGAAGCTCTTCTGTGGTGTTTCCTCCGGCATTTATAGTGGTTTGTCTCTGCCGCTTCTGGTTGTCAGTTCCAGCTGTCCGCTGCAGTGGCCGGTATATTGGGTCCAGGTCGATGTGTTCGTTGAATCTGTGGATGAGTGCCATGCCTCTAGGAATTCCCTGGCTGTTCTCTGTTTGGCTTGCCCTATAATAGTAGTGTTGTTGAATTCATGTTGCTTGTCATCTGCGTGTGTGGCTACTAAGGATAGCTGGTCATGTCGTTTCGTGGCTAGTTGGTGTTCATGGATGCGGACTGTTAGCTGTCTTCCTGTTTGTCCTATGTAGTGTTTTCTGTAGTCCTTGCATGGGATTTTGTACACTACATTGGTTTTGCTCATGCTGGATATCGGGTCCTTCGTTCTGGTGAGTTGTTGTCTGAGAGTGGCTGTTGGTTTGTGTGCTGTTATGAGTCCTAGTGGTCGCAGTAGTCTGGCTGTCAGTTCGGAAATGCTCCTGATGTATGGTAGTGTGGCTAGTCCTTGGGATTGCGGCATGTCCTCGTTCCGTTGTCTTTCCCTTAGGCATCTGTTGATGAAATTGAATTCTCCGTTCGGTGTTCTCTGTACCATCACGTCTAGGAATGGGAGTTGGTTGTCCTTTTCTTCCTCTCTCGTGAATCTGATTCCTGTGAGTGTGGCGTTGATGATCCGGTGTGTGTTCTCTATTTCTGTGTTTTTAATGATTATAAAGGTATCATCCACATATCTGACCCAGAGTTTGGGTTGAATTTGCGCTAAGACTGTTTGTTCTAACCTTTGCAGTACTGCTTCTGCTATGAGTCCAGAGATGGGTGAGCCCATGGGTGTGCCGTTGATATGTTCGTGTTTGTGTCCCTGGTAGTGATACTATGGGACCTACAAAGAATGAAACCTGAAAGCAACAACACCCCCAGATTCTACGGACTACCTAAAGTACACAAACCAGACATTCCACTCAGACCTATAGTGTCACTACCAGGGCCACCATCACACAAACTGGCTAAAGAACTACAGCAGAAACTGAAACACCTGATCAGCGGATCCAGACACTCTATACAATCAACACAAGAATTCTTGGACATCATCAGAAATACACACATAGATAAGGAAGAAACTATGGTCTCATTCGATGTAACGGCACTGTTCACCTCTTTCGACAAAACCCTAGCCAGAGAAACAATAGCCAACCTGCTGGACATACAGAACAGACAACAGGACGTTGAACCTATCAACAAAGACGGCATACTTAAACTACTGAACCTGTGCTTCACAACACACTTCACATTCAACAACCAGATATACGAACAAATCAATGGAACATCCATGGGCTCTCCCATCTCTGGACTCATAGCAGAAGCAGTAATGCAAAGGTTAGAACAAACTGTCTTACGCAAATTCAACCCAAACTCTGGGTCAGATATGTGGATGACACCTTTGTAATCATTAAAAACACAGAAATAGAGAACACACACCGGATCATCAACGCCACACTCACAGGAATCAGATTCACAGGAGAGGAAGAAAAGGACAACCAACTCCCATTCCTAGACGTGATGGTACAGACAACACCGAACGGAGAATTCAGCACAAAGGTATACAGGAAAGCCACACACACAGACCAAGTCCTGAACTATGAAAGCAACCGCCCCAACACACACAAAAGAAGTTGCATCAAGACACTGTTCAAAAGGGCCACAACACACTGCAGTACACCAGAACTGCAAAAAGAGGAAGAAGAACACCTATACAATGTATTCACCAAAAACGGATACCCGCGCAATTTCATCAACAGATGCCTAAGGGAAAGACAACGGAACGAGGACATGCCGCAGTCCAAAGGACTAGCCACACTACCATACATCAGGAGCATTTCCGAACTGACAGCCAGACTACTGCGACCACTAGGACTCATAACAGCACACAAACCAACAGCCACTCTCAGACAACAACTCACCAGAACGAAGGACCCGATATCCAGCATGAGCAAAACCAATGTAGTGTACAAAATCCCATGCAAGGACTGCAGAAAACACTACATAGGACAAACAGGAAGACAGCTAACAGTCCGCATCCATGAACACCAACTAGCCACGAAACGACATGACCAGCTATCCTTAGTAGCCACACACGCAGATGACAAGCAACATGAATTCAACAACACTACTATTATAGGGCAAGCCAAACAGAGAACAGCCAGGGAATTCCTAGAGGCATGGCACTCATCCACAGATTCAACGAACACATCGACCTGGACCCAATATACCGGCCACTGCAGCGGACAGCTGGAACTGACAACCAGAAGCGGCAGAGACAAACCACTATAAATGCCGGAGGAAACATCACAGAAGAGCTTCACAGGAGGCTCCCAAGCACTGAGGATGTCACCTAGACAGGGGACGAAACGTTTGCAACACAAATTTCCAGCTTGGCGAACAGAACCACAACAATGACCACCCGAGCTACAAATCTTCTCCCAAATTTTGAAACATTACATACAGCAGCTCCACATAAGTAACATCAATTAACTCCAAGGTAAACCTTTAAACAAAGAAGGCAAGGTTTACCAGTTAGTATTTTACTAATTTGGTGAAGCTGATAGACATGTCAAGATGTTGGCAAAGTCTTTCGATCAAGGCTGCTTAAGTAAAGACATGGTCTATACTTGCCTTTACTCGGTGTAAATTCCATCATTTAACCTCTGCCCAACGGTATTCGTCATTATTAAAAACAGTCACCTGACACAAAATAACTGCAATACAATTCAATGTGAAATTATCAGCCAAGCTTGTAACGTGGCTCATTGTTGCTTACAATGTTCATTCCAGTGAGCCATTCTTGGCTTGAACATATTTCTTTCGTTTGCAAAGTAAGGTTTTGAATTAACTGGAAGCCTTAGGAAGCTTATACTTCCACACTACTTTCTCAGTGTTAATCAGAGTTGACTGTTCAAACATTCAACCCTTTTTTCATGTGATATAAATAGTTGTAATCCTTTGAAATTTAGCATTCTTTCATTTGTCCTGATGAGTAAAAGCCAAAAAACTTTGCTACAAAGAGAGATGTATTACAAATTTTCTTGAATTTCTTTTGTCTTTTATTACTTTATGGGGCAGTTCTTCTGCCTCATAGCATCAGGGACCTGGGTTCGATTCTACCCTCAGGCGACTGTGTGGAGTTTGTACATTCTCCCTGTTTCTGCGTGGTTTTCCTCCAGGTGTTCCAGTTTCCTCCCACCGTATAGGGATTTGTCAATTAAGTAGATTAGCCATGGGATATACAGGGTTATAGGGATAGGATAAGCGGGTGAGTTTGGGTGGGATGTTCTTTGGAGAGGCTGTGTGGACTCGATGGGCCAAGTGGCTTGCTTCTACAGAATAGGGATTCTATGGTTTTATACTTTATTTTAATCCCTCATGATAGTCTGGGGGAGTATTATACTTTGTTTACTTGCTGTTTGGAATGTACTTTAAAAATCAAGTGTATAATAACCTTGTTAAAACGAAAGCAAACCTAGATGCCACCTGACTGGCTTAGTGTTTGCCAACATCTACTATTTTTATTTCAAGTTTAAATTCTTCTGTTCACTTGTCTTCTCTTTGCCCATATTATCTCTTTTCTTCCCCAACCCTTTCATTTACTTAGTTTTACTTAAAAATTTGCTGTCGATGTTTCAACAACGAGCAGTACTTCCCAAGCATTTTCCCACTGTGGCCCCATTTTGAAGCTTGGAAATTGTCCTTCCCCCAAGTAAGAATTGGGAAAGTTGTGTATGAGGGAAGTTTTGGGAGCACAGCTGTTACAAGACTAGTTCTCTTGGCTGGTGAGAGATTTCAGAGCTTTAAGATTTAGAGAGATTTGTAAGTATTTGTGCATGAATCTCAAAAGGTTAGTATGCCAGTGAAGCAAGTATTTAAGAAAATAAATAGAATGTAATTTATTATTACAAGAGAAATTGAATCCAAAATAGGGAGTCAGAGAGAAAAGACCCTTCAGCCCATCAGGTATGTACTAGTCAAAAACAAGTATCTAACTATTCTAATCCCATAATATCCAGTTTTAGTTAAGGGCACTGGTGAGAATGCATCTGGAATAGAGTATAAGTACTGGTCACCTTATTTAAGGATACTGTAAATGCGTTGGAGGCAGTTCAGAGAAGATTTACCAGACAAAACCTGAAATCAGAGGGTTGTCTGTGAGAAAGTGTTGAATCGGCTGGGTTTGTATCCTCTGGGGTTAAGAAGAATAGGAGGTGACTTGATTGAAATAAAAAGATCCTCTGGAGTCTTGGCATGTTGAATGCAGAAAGGATGTTTCCTCTTACTGGGAAAACCTAGAAGTAGGAGTCACTGTTTAAAAACCAAGGGTCACTTATTTCAGGCTCGGTGCGGTGATCATGTTTCTCTCTGTGGATTGTGAATCTAAGGAAAAGGGTGATGGAAGTAGAGTTTGAGTATTTTTAAGACCGAGGTAGCTAGATTCTTGTTGAGCAAGGGAGTGAAAGGTTTTCAGGGGTTGATAGGATTGCAGTTTTGAGGCTACAATCAGATTCAGCCATGATCTTTTTGCCTAATGGAACAGGTTTGTAGGGTTGAATGGCCTAATCCTGCTCCCAACTCACCTGTCGCATAATCAGAGCTTCATGGTGCCTGGGCATTACTCAGAGATTTTGATCTACAAATTTCAGTTCACAATCCCACTTGGACTCCCACTTTAGGAAGCATTGCTGTAATTGTCGACCATAGCTGTTTGCCTGGTATGCCTCTGCCACGGATTGAAACTGGGAACCATATCAGAGAGCATCGCAACTAATACAACGGAAGTAGGTTTGAGTTTCCTAAAATCCCAAAACTTTGAACTCAATAAACAATTCTGTAAAAATGAACTCGGCAATTTTTGTATTACTAGACTTAGTGTATACTAAATGCTGCTGCCATCTAGCAGCAGAGTTTTGATACTGCACTGACTTTATTTTATTCCACTGATAAACAGCTAGAACTTTTCTAGGGATCATCTTGTAAAAAGAACACAAGTAAAAGCTAAATACTGCAGCTGCTGCAAATCTGAAACAAAAACAGAAGATGCTGGGGAAAAGATGTTGCAGGACTGGTACAATCTATACAGAGAGAATCAGAGTAAACAATTCAAGTCCAAAATGACTCTTCATCACCACTGTATGAAGACGTATCATATCGGACTAGCAATGTTCATTCTGTTAATTTCTCCACATATGCTGCCAGAGTTTCTCTAGCATTTTCTGTTTTTAAAAAGAACGCAAAATTTGGACAGAGGAAGAAGCAGAGCTTTTAAAAGTTTTTCTTTATTCATCATGGAATGTGGATGTCATGGGCAGACCCAGCATTTGTTGTCCAGTTTTAAGACTCCTTGTATTGCCTGGCTTCTTGGCTATTTCAGGGACAGTTAAGAGTTAACCAAATTGTCATGGGAAGAGGCTAAACAGGCTGGGGCTGTTTTCCCTGGAGCGTCGGAGGCTGAGGGGTGACCTTGTAGAGGTTTACAAAATTATGAGGGCATGGATAGGATAAATAGACACAGTATTTTCCCTGGAGTCAGGGACTCCAGAACTAGAGCGCAAAGGTTTAGGGTGAGAGGGGAAGGATATAAAAGGGATCTGAGGGGCAACTTTTTCTCACAGAGGGTGGTACGTGTATGGAATGAGCTGCCAGAGGAACTGGTGGAGACTGGTACAATTGCAACATTTAAGAGGCATTTGGATGGGTATATGAATAGGAAGGGTTTGGAGGGATATGGGCCAGGTGCTGGCAGGTGGGACTAGATTGAATTGGATATCTGGTCGGCATGGACTGGTTGGACCGAAGGGTCTGTTTCCGTGCTGGACATCTCTATGACGTGGCCAGACTGGGGAGTGATTTCCTTCCCGAAAGGACATTAATGAACCAAATAAGTTTCTCAGATTACCAAAGTTGGTTTTGTAGTCGCTGTTACTGGGACCAACTTTTTGTTTCAGACTTATTGAATTAAATTCAGTTTGACAAATTAAATTTCAATTTCACCAGCTGCTGTAGTATGATTTGAATCCATGGTCTCCGATGGTTATCCTGCAGTTCTGGATTGCAAATTGGGTGATGTTACCACTACTCCTCAAGCTTCCCCCCAACTCGATATTAGTTCCATAATTATTTATCCCCTCTCTGTTAAGTGTCAATTGACACAACTAAAATATATCCCAGTGAGAATAAAGATGGTAAGGGGGGGGGTGGAATCCATAGCTAAACAAGGAGGGCAAGGACAATCAAAAGCAAGATATATTGCAAAGCCAGTGGCAGGATCAAAGCTTGCAAAACTTTCAAACATAAACAAAGGGATACTAAAAAAAATAATAAAATGAGCTAAGGTAAATTACCAAAGATAACTAACATAAAATATCGAAAAGGATAGCAAATACTTCTATAGGAGTATTAAAGGGAAGAGAGTCACTATGGTCGGTGTTGGTCTCTTGGAAGATGAAACCGGAGAGTTAATAGTGGGGAGCACTGAAATGGCAGAAATGCTAAATCAACACTTTGCCTCCATTTTCTCGATGGAGAACAATATGGGTGGCACGGTGGCACAGTGGTTAGCACTGCTGCCTCACAGTGCCAGGCACCTGCGTTCGATCCCAGCTTTGGACGACTGTCTGTGTGGAGTTTGTACATTCTCCCCGTGTTTGCGTGGGTTTGCTCCAGTATCCCCCCACAATCCAAAGATGTGCAGGTTAGGTAAATTGGCCATGCTAAATTGTCCGTCGTGTTCAGGAATGTGTAGGTTAGGTGCACTAATCAGGGGTAAATATAGAGTATTGGGTTTGGCTGGGCCAACTCTTCGGCAGGTCAGTGTAGACTTGTTGGACCTAAGACCTGTGCCCACATTGTAAGGATTCTAAGAATAATACCATTCCTATTGGAAAAGGCAATAAAAAGGGTAGAACTTGGAACAATCAAATCGATGACGAAAAGGTGCTCAGCAAACTATTAGGATGGCCTACATCCTAGGATATTAAAGGAAGTGGCAGTAGAGATAATGAATCCATTGATTACACTACTCCAAAATTCCCTGGACATGGAAAAAGTTCCAGTGGGTTGGAAAAATGCTAATATAATGCCCTTATTCAAAAAAGGAGGGAGACAATATGTGAACAATTACAGACCAGTTAGTTGAACATCTGTTGTTGGGAAAGTGTTAGAATTTATTATCAAGGAAGCAAATCAAAATGCTATCTATCAGAATCAGCATGGTTTTATTAAGGGCAAATCATGTTTGACTAATTTTCCAGAGTTCTTCAAAAAGCAAAGTGGATAATGGGGATCCTGTAAATGTAATATATCTGGATTTCCGGAAGGCGTTTATACGGTTAATTCACAAGGTTGGAGCATATGGGTTTATGACTAATTTATTAGCTTGGATAGATGATAGGCTGATGGACAGAGAGTTGGGATAAATGGGTTTTTTTCTAAATGGCAACAAGTAATTAGTGTGGTGCCATGGGGTTCCGTCCTTGGACCCCAGCTATTTACAATCTATATTAACAACTTGGGTACGGGGATAGAAGGCTCGAGAGTCAAGTTTGTGGATGACACAAAAACAGGTGGGATGGTAAATTGCAATGAGGAAATAAGAACCTTACAAATAGATATGGATAGGTTATGAGAATGGGCCAAATGTGGCAGCTTGAGTTTAACGAGGATAAGTGTGAGGTCAGGCACTTTGGTTGGAAAAATGGGAAGGCAGCCAATCATCTAAATGGGGAGAGACCTCGGGGCCCTCCGGTGCAGAGGGATCAGGGGATCCTCATTCATGAGTCACAGAAAACTAACCACACAGGCACAATAGATAATAAAGAAAGTGAATGGAATGTTGGCTTTTATAGCTGAAGGAATAGAATATAAAGGGAAGGAAATATTGTTGCAACAATACAAGGCATTGGTGAGACTGCACCTGGAGGGTTTGCACCGTTTTGGTCCTCTTATTTGAGGAAAGGTGTTGTGCCATTGGATGTAGTTCAGAGGAGGTTCACTAGATGGATCCCAGAGATGAGCGGTTTGTCGTCTGGAATTTAAAAGAATGAGGGGAGATTAAATTGAGGTATTCAAGATGATAAAAGGTGTGGATAAAATAAACGTGGAGCAGATGATTCCTCTTTTGGGGCATTTGAGGATGAGAGGTCATAGTCTTAGGACAAGGGGCAGCAAATTTAAAGGAGAGTTGAGGAGAAACTACTTCTCCCAAAGGGTTGTGAATCTGTGGAGTTCGCTACGCCAAAGTGCGGCGGATGCTGGGATAGTGAGTAAATTTAAGGAGGAGTTAGACAGATGTTTAATTGGTAATGGGTTGAAGGGTTATGGGGAGAACGCAGGAAAGTGGGGGCGAGAAACCTAACAGCCATGATCGAATGGCAGAGAAGACTCGATGGGCCAAATGCCTAATTCTGCTCCTATAGCATATGAACTTATGAACCATGTTCCTGCAAAGGAATTTCCTCAATTCCCTTACTATCTAAAAATCTCTGAGGTAAATAATTCCAAAGATCCACAATACTGTGACTGAGATGAGGAGATGGTTCATCATTCAGAATTGTTAATCTCTTGTTTTCATGGCGCTCTGTTCTAGATTCTCACTATCCTTTTATTTTATGAGCTATCTAATTTGTTTAAGTTTGCTATTCTTCACTTGGACATCAATTAAATTTGCTATTGAACAACAGTGATGATGTTTCACCATATTTTTGTTTAAACTTTTCAGCCAATAAGATCCTAAATATTTTTAGTAATTGTCTATTGACTACTGAAATAATAACTGGATTGTGGATTGTTGTCACTGATTTCCTTTTTTCACAAGTGGAGGGGAGATATAATGCTGCTGAGGTTTATGAGAATGTTGAATAGGTAGACTGACTCAACAACCTCCCATAACTATCTAAAGCCCTCATACAAGAGGACTTTTTAACATCCGTTACAATATTTTGTTGTAAACCATTTGAACAGTTGGATTAGTCTCGGTGATGCTGCTAATTGCTGCTTTTAGCACCCAGCCCCAAAAGCACTAACGTGCAAATACCATTGGTTTTGGTTGCCAAGAAACTTGCTATAGGCAGTTCCTTTAATGGGGAAGGAGGGGTGATTGGGAGTTCGGTCAGTTTGTTGTTAAATTTGATTGGTATAATTGATGACTCTAATTGTTTCTCTCTTTGGATTTAGTCTCACGAGCGAGTCAGCACACGGTTACACCAGCGGTTTCAGGCTTGGGTGGATAAATGGAGCAAGGAGCATGTCACTCGTGAAATGGCTGCCGAATCCAACAAGTGGCTAATGGGAGAGGGATTGGAAGGCATGGTGCCTTGCACAACCACCTGTGAAACGGAAACACTGCACTTCATGAAAATCAATAAATACAGGGTGAAATACAGTGCTTTATTCAAGGGGCCGTGACCAACTTGCACAGCAGGTCCTCCCCTTACTCAATGTGCCCATGTTGTGGCATCTCATCCAATGCCATACACCAGCTACTCCCTACAACACACGCACGCACACACACATACACACACATACACGTGCGCACCCACAAAAAACACTGCTATGTCTTTGTAAATACTGTGTACATATTGTCAACAGACTTTTTTTTAAAAAAGAACCAATCTGCATCAATGTGCTAGCATTACCTACTAGCTTATTGTGTATCATAGTATGAGGTGGCTTGAAGTTAGTTAATATGGAAAAATGAGGCACCATTATTAAAGTTTTTACCAAAGGGATTTCAGAGTAATTGTAGCTTTCTTTGTGTGTGAATTTCTGTTAGTGAAAAGATATTTCATTATGTACAGAACACTTACATCATTAAGTGTCCCTGTGCAGCATGCCATTACATAGTACATTTTGGCCTTTTTTTTGGTTTAAGTTTTAATTCAAGTTTGCTCGTCTAATAACAACTGGACCAAACTTCATGGCAGACATCATTGGAACTGTCCAATCACCTTTTCTTTCATTATGGAAATGTTGAACTCTGGGTCTCTGAGGGTAATTTACCTGTGACCTTTTTTTTTAAACCTGCCTTAGTCTTCCAAACACAATTCGCTTCCTCTTGGAAGTCTGGCAGACTGCTGGTTCCAGTTTTATGCAGTATTTGACCCTATTGATTAGTAGCTTCAGGTATTAAAGGATGTTAATGAGCAAGTGGTTGACTGACTGAAAGATCTCTCTTACTATTGTGGCAGCTGTCCATTCAGGTTTTTCTCATACTGTTCTGTTCTTCTCGTGTTTTTTTCACAAGTGATATGGTGATTTAGTAATTTGGTCATATTTGACACTGTCCCAGATTTTCCTGCTGCTTCATTGTGTGTTCCAAGCAACAGTGGTTTCAGCCATTTAGACACTTTATTTTGAAGATTTTTTAAAACATCTCGCTCCTAGCATTTGAAGCTTCTTGTGAATACAATAGAAACTATTGGAAAACGATGAAACACTTTGAGTGTTCCTTTTTTTTATTAAATGGGTCACAAGAAGAGCTTAGAATTTTGAGAGATTTTCTACAAACCTTAAATTTGGTTGATTAGAACATCATTGCTTGAAAGTGCTCTGAATGCCTGAAGGACAAGACTGTTAATTATGATGCCTTTGAAAATCAGTTTTATACATTTAACAACGCTAGCCCACTCCCAATCATATTTTAATGCTCAGGCTATTCTTTTACCTGTTGAAAGGTAATTTTTTTAAAAAAAGATTAAAAAATTTCCATTTTTGATTTGATGAGACTACACAGCAACGCTGCACATTAGTACGTGTGTTTCATTTCACAAGTGGATGTTCCCACATGTTTGGATCTTGTTGTAGTCCTCTGTTAGCCACGGAACTCTATTCTGTTTTCGACAATGTACGAGCTGATAATTCAGGCTTGTCCTAGTCATGAAAGAACTTTCAACATTTTTTTATCAATTTTTTTCTGTAAATTAGTTTAAATTATCTTCAGCCCCACACCCCATCTGTCTTTTTTCCTGTGTCCACTGAGATGGCTTGTCTGCCTTTGCCTCCCTCCGCCCCATGCTAAAATGGGTATTGGGTTGGAAAGCATTGGACAAGCCATTCTAATTGAGGCAAGATTTGACTAATGGCAGCTAGAAAATCATATAATTAAGCTTTTACTCATCCACTTGCCCAATTGCTGGGCACTAACCTCAAATTGTCCATTTAACATGTTGATTCTGTTCAGATAGCCACTGTGCTCATCAACATAGTGACCAGATAATGTCAGAGACCGATTTGTACAGTTTGCCCCAGCAACCTCTCTTTTTTCACTTTGTAAAGTATAAGAGGCAGGGCTTTTAAGCCAGCTTGTACAATGCATATATATTGCTTTTTGTATTCTGTACTGTGATCTTTGGCCACCCACATGTGATTTCTATACAGAAGTTGTAAACTTGACTTGTAGTTCAGTATTTCCCATTAAAATGTCGCCAGGGCTGAAATCTGGCTGTCTTGTGTGAAGTGTATTTGTTTTCATTAATTTAAGTTTTCAGCTTGTTTTCTGTAACTTTTTAATGTTTAAATAGAAATTGCTTTTTAAAACAGATGTTCTTGTGATATCCTCCACATTAGTCTAGAGGCCAATGGTTAATACCTGTCTTGTCTGAATTTTGAATCACACAAAGTAAATTTTTTTGAAAAATGAGGATAGAAATCCATGTCCGCTCTTACTTTTTTGCTTAAAACTGCTAAGTAGTTGTGCAGAACAAAGCATTATAACTTATACATTGATTATTATTTTCCCCAGATTGAGGGAAATGAAGGCTTTCTCAACCCAGTAGGCAATGTCACCCTGGTTACTGGTCAGAAAACCAGGCACTTTGCTCACCTGCCAAGAAAACAGGTAATCAGTGAGTTGAGGCTGTTATGTAGCCATTAATTGACCATTTAAGGTTTTCAATTGCTCACAAGTCCCCATTGGACCTCCTCATCTTGCATTAATAAGAAAGGGATGATCACCTTATTGGGATTGTATTGTAGACCCTCTAATAGGCATAGGGAAATTGAGAAACAATTTTGTATGGAGATCTCAGCTATCTGTAAGAATAATAGAGTGGTTATGGTAGGGGATTTTAACTTTCCAAACATAGATTGGGACTGCCATTGTGTTAAGTATATACAAGAAAATTTTCTGATTCAGTATGTGGATGTACCTATTAGAGAACTTGACCTACTCTTGGGAAATAAGGCAGGGCAAGTGATTGAGGTGTCAGTGGGGGAGCACTTTGGGGCCAGCGACCATAATTCTATTAGTTTTAAAATAGTGATGGAAAAGGATAGACCGGATCTAAAAGTTGAAGTTCTAAATTGGTGAAAGGCCAATTTTGATGGTAGTAGGCAAGAACTTTCAAAAGCTGATTGGGGGCAGATGTTCGCAGGTAAAGGGATGGCTAGAAAATGGGAAGTCTGCAGAAATGAGATCATGAGAGTCCAGAGAAAGTATATTCCTGTTCGGGTGAAAGGAAAGGCTGGTAGCTATAGGGAATGCTGGATGCTGAAATGGAGGTTTTGGTTAAGAAAAAGAAGGAAGCATATGTTAGGTATAGACAGGATAGATCGAGTGAATCCTTAGAAGAGTATAAAGGCAGTAGGAGTATACTTAAGAGGGAAATCAGGAGGACAAAAAGGGACATGAGATAGCTTTGGCAAATAGGGTTAATGAGAATCCAAAGAGTTTTTACAAATACATTAAAGACAAAAGGGTAACTAGAGAGAGAATAGGGCCCCTGAAAGATCAGCAAAATGGCCTTTGTGTGGAGCCACAGAAAATGGGGGAGATACTAAACGAGTATTTTGCATCGGTATTTACTGTGGAAAATGACATGGAGACATAAAATGTAGGAAATAGATGGTGACATTTTGAAAAATGTCCAGATTACAGAGGAGGAAGTGCTGGATGTCTTGAAACGTACAAAGGTGGATAAATCTCCAGGACCTGATCAGGTGTACCTTAGAATTCTGGAAAGCTGGATGAAGTGATTGCTGGACTTCTTGCTGAGATATTTGTATCATCGATATTCACAGGTGAGGTGCCGGAGGTTGGTTAATGTGGTGCCACTGTTTAAGAAGGGCGGTAAAGACAAGCCAGGGAACTATAGACCAGTGAGCCTGACCTCGGCGATGGACAAGTTGTTGGAGGGAATCCTGAGGGACAGGATGTACATGTATTTAGAAAGGACTGATGAGGGATAGTCAGCATGGCTTTGTGCATGGGAAATCATGTCTCACAAACTTGGTTGAGTTTTTTGAAGAAGTAACAAAGATGATTGATGAGGGCAGAGTGGTAGATGTGATCTATATGGACTTTAACAGTAAGGCGTTTGACAGGTTCCCCGTGGGAGACTAATTATTAAGGATGGATCTCATGGAATACAGGGAGAACTAGCCAACAGAACTGGCTCAAAGGTGGTGGTGGAGGGTTGTTTTTCAGACTGGAGGCCTGTGACCAGTGGAGTGCCACAAGGATCGGTGCTGGGCCCTCTACTTATTGTCATTTACATAAATGATTTGGATGCGAGCATAAGAGGTACAGTTAGTAAGTTTGCAGATGACACCAAAATTGGAAGTGTAGTGGACAGTGAAGAAGGTTACCTCAGATTGCAACAGGATCTGGACCAGATGGGTCAATGGGCTGAGAAGTGGCAGATGGAGTTTAATTCAGACAAATGCGAGGTGCTGCATTTTAGAAAAGCAAATTTCAGCAGGACTTACACACTTAATGGTAAGGTCCTAGGGAGTGTTGCTGAACAGACCCATTGGAGTGCAGGTTCATAGCTCCTTGAAAGTGGAGTCGCAGGTAGATAGGATGATGAAGCATGCATTTGGTATGCTTTCCTTTATTGGTCAGAGTATTGAGTACAGGAGTTCGGAGGTCATGCTGCGGCTGTACAGAACATTAGTTAGACCACTGTTGGAATATTGTGTGCAATTCTGTCTCCGTCCTATCAGAACAATGTTGTGAAACTTGAAAGGGTTCAGAAAAGATTTACAAGGATGTTGCCAGGGTTGGAGGATTTGAGCTATAGGGAGAGGCTGAACAGGCTGGGGCTGTTTTCCCTGGAGCGTCAGAGGCTGAGGGGTGACCTTGTAGAGGTTTACAAAATTGAGGGGCATGGATAGGATAAATAGACAAAGTCTTTTCCCTGGGATCAGGGGAGTACAGAACTAGAGGGCATAGGTTTAGGGTGAGAGGGGAAAGATATAAAAGAGACCTAAGGGGCAACCTTTTCATCAGAGGGTGATACTTGTATGGAATGAACTGCCAGAGGAAGTGGTGGAGGCTGGTATAATTGCAACATTTAAGAGGGATTTGGATGGATATATGAATATGAAAGGTTTTGAGGGATATGGGGTGGGTGCTGGCAGATGGGACTAGATTGAGTTGGGTTATCTGCATGGACGAGTTGGACTGAAGGGTCTGTTTCCATGCTGTATATCTCTATGATTCTAATTAGTAAAGGAGCAAATATTTCTCCTTGATCAATTTGCTCAATTACGTCCTGTTTCTTGCCATGCCCAGAGAGAGACAGTTTGTCTCCAACATTGATGTCTTATGGCATTGCTCAAGGATGTGATTGGAGACATGGGTTGAAATTAATAACTGCTAAATTTGTGCTGTTTGGTCTGTGTTTCCAGATAACTTTCTGCAAAGTCATCAGGTTAGCAAAACTTGGCCAAGTCCATTGATAATTTAAGAAAGTTTGGCTTTGTGAAATTCAAGTGCTGAATTCCAAAGTAGGAAAATCATGCTAAACCTTTTAGGTCTCAGCTATTGTAATGTATACAATTTTGGGTACTAAATTTCATAGGAATAAAAGACACGATATAGGGAAGATTATGAAGATAATACTTGAAGATTTAAAGTAATTGGCAAAAGCCCTTAAATCAGGTAAATGGGACAAACTTTATTTCCGTCCAAAAGATTGCTAAAATCTGAAGTGCATTACTTTAAAGGGTGGTGGAATCCAATTGGATGATAAGCGAGTTGGCGATATCCTTACTGATGGTGAATTTGAAGATAGAGTGTGAGACTGATGTAGACAACTCTTTTAAAGATCTGGCACAGACTGAATTGCTTCCCAGAGTGATTCTTCCCTATTAAAAGATAACTACGTGTTTGAAGTGGAAGGCTTGTTACAACATTTCTTGCATTGAAGGGTGAAAAAAGGTCATTGGATACTACACCCCAGAAGATAATACAGTCAGTGACATCTTTTTGATACAACAATCCAAAGCTAATTCCAGAGCTCAGTTCTGTTCAAGCTCTGTACCTGTTTTTGTACTGTTTACTTGCAAAACCTTTCATTAAAATGATGCAAGATCTCTGTCATACTTCGAAGTATGATATCCAGGGTAAGTGATGGCCATTAGACAAATCCATAATGATTAATAATTCATCTCAAGTTGACATTACCCCCACGGTTGATAGACAAGTTGTTTTGGGCTCCATCTGTTTTGTTACTTCCCCAAGAAAGTACCTCATTCCATTGTTCTACCTTTAAAAAGAGGAGTAAATGTCAAAGTTCTTGTGACCCTGATGGGATGAGACCCTGATCTGATGAGATCTGAATCCTGTACTCCAATTGGGTTTCAACCTCTGTTTCCCGATAGACTCTGAACACTGTGCTCTTATTAATCCATCATCCCTGGAGTCTATACTTTGTTGTGTGAGATACAAAAAAAAATTGACAGCTTTTACTTTACGACATTAAACTAGTCAGCACACATATTTAAAATCTTCTGGATATCAGTAAAGCAAGAAAGAGAATGACAGGTCTTTTTCAGTGCATAGTGTCTAATTTCTAAAAGGGACAAATGAGTTGAATTATTTTATGTTTTATCACTGCTGTCTCTAAGCAGAAATGTTTCTAATTTTTGTTGTTTTTGCCTTTTGAAGTAGTTTTGTGTTCCCCCCATCCACCCAGAAGTTCATATTTTTCAATGACCTGAAACATTCTCTTTAGATTTTAAAACAGAAATGTAGTTTATTTATGCATTCAAGCCCAAGGAACAATTGTCACAACACAGACATTCACATGCTTGCATGCAAGCAAGGTAAAAGAAGGAAATAGTTTATAACTAAGAATAATTTAAAACTCAAAAGATGTGAACACTAATTGATATTTGTGGACTCTTATGGTCCAGTGTCGGCATTGGCGCTCACATGGTTATACTTCGCTGAAGTCACAGAATTCCTATTAGAGTTGGCAAAGGTTTCGTAAGCTGAGGTTGCTGTCCACTTTTCGAGTGGATGCAAGCTTTCCGCTGAAGCTAAGTTTCAAAGAGATTAGATTCCCTACAGGCTTTTTGGTCCAACAAGTCCACACTGACTCTCCGAAGAGGGTCTATATTTACTCCTGACTAATGCACCTAACACTATGGGCAATTTAGCATAGCCATTTCACCTGACCTGCACATCTTTGGATTGTGGGAGAAAACCGGGCCACCCAGAGGAAACCCACGCAGACACATGGAGAACGTGCAAACTCTACACAGACAGTCACCCAAGGCTAGAATCAAACCCAGGTCCTTGGTGCTGTGAGGCAGCAGTGCTAACCATTGAGCCACTATGTGGCAGACTTAATTCAGCCAGGTGTCTGACTGATATTAGACAACCTTAGATTCTGAGCATCTTTGATTCTTACTGATGTTAATACTAAGTAGATCCTAACCAAATTGGAGCAAGGGTTTAGAAAATATCCGATCAAATCTTCAAAGACCAGAAATTTTGATCATGTGATGAGGTTCCTGGGTTAATCAGTTTTAATTTAATGAACGATATAACAATTAGTTAATCACTCTGGCCAGGACCATTGTTCATTACATGAGATCAGTGGTGAGCCTTTTGCTCCACTTCAGGTATAATGATTTTGCATCAGTCCTTTTGTTCAAATCTGACTAAGAATGATGTATGCAAGTCTTTTTGTGCTTGTGGATTGCAATCCAAGAAGGATGATATCTGTGAGTTCTGTCCTGGTAATTACTCATTGGTACCTTTCCATAAACAGTGTTCAGTTTGCATCTTGTAATTGGAGGTGGCCATAGTTTAATCCTGATAAGTTCAATTTAAAAGTTAAATGAGAAAGTATAGTTTTAAAAACAATTTATGATTTCTCTTCATTGTCTTGTAGACTTTTTTCTCTCCGGAACATAGGAGGTTGAGGGGGTGACCTTATAGAGATTTATAAAATCATCACAAAGGTATAGAGAAGGTGAATGGCAGGTGTCTTTTCTATAGGGTGAGGGATTTCAAGAGTAGAAGGCATACATTTAAGGGAGAGGAGAAAGATTTTTAAAAAGTCATGGGGGCAACAATCTTCTTTACACAGAGTGGTTTGTATGTGGAATGCACTTCCAGAAGAAGTGTGACTGCAGGTACAGTTACAACATTTAAGTCTTTTATATAAGAATAGGAATTGTTTGGAGAGATATAGGTGAAGCGCAGATGGTGGGACTACTTTAGTTTGGGATTATGGTCGTCATGGACTCATTGGACCAAAGGATCTGTTTCCATGCTCTGACTTGACAAGAGCAAAACGCAACCCTCTCCCTAAGCTATCCCAATTCTCGAACTAACAATAAATTAACGAAAGCATTCACAGGAGCTGTGAGAAACTGAATCAATAAAATAGGCAATTAGAATATGTGTCAGGGGGTGGCAAGAGCACTGTCTCTTCCACAGACACCACCAATTTTTAGCTAGTTTTTAAAATATATATCCAACTGTGTAACTAATTTCCTCGCCTGGCCTGGCAGGACCGAAATGCTGAGATCAAAGGCAGAGTAAACAATTTTTTTTTGCTATTATCACCGCTAGTGAGCATTATAATTGAGCTCAATCCATCCTGGTAACCACTCATCAAGTTCTTGGAAAGATGCTGGTCTAGTGGGGGAAGCCTGTTCCCTCTCCCATGGTGATTTGGGAGGAGTGGGGAATTTTAATTAGGAATTGGAGTCTTACCACCTTCTTCCATACACTCTAATTAAGTCTTCCTCCTCTGCAGCCTTGCCATTTAAGGGCCTCATCTAGCCACCACTGGTATTAGCCAAACGATGGGCAGGGCATCTGCCATGCAATCACCTTGGCAAGCACACCTTGATGAGTTTGATTACAGGCTCCCCAGGGGCATCGCACATTTAAAGACATTCAATGCTTGCAAGTTACCCAGCATTAAGGGATTGTGGGGACCTCTGACACACTCTTGTGCTTGCTTTCATCCCACCCACTCCCCTTCCCAAGGGCAGGACTGTCCTCTGGTGCCCTTAATCATGGGGGAGAACCATCAAATGCATGACTCAATATGCAAAGAAACAAAACAAGAAGTGATGGTAAGATTTGTGTTACCTCCACACAATGCTGCCAGTTGTCTCCCTGGGGTTATGCATGAATTTCTTTTTTAGAACCAGTCTTGCATTTTCCATTTTCTTCACATAAGCTTAAGTGCTAGGACCAAAAATAATGGTAAAACTGGTGAATCGTCTATTGGTGTGTTTATTTTTAAACATTATCACTTCCTTTGTTTTCTGTTTCAGGATGTCTGTCATTTAATCTTTTCCATCCTCTGCCCAGACCATCTTATTATGTCCTCCTCGACTCGTGGTACAAAGCCTATCACATTTCTATCTTCAATTCTGATTTCATATTCAGCTTGTAATGTTAACTTTGTTTCCCTCTCCATACTGCCAGCTCTGCTGTGTATTTCCAGCACTTCTCTGTTTTTAATCATCACAGAACAATTAGGTGTTTTGTCCTGAACCATTAACTTTACTCGTGTTTGCCATTCAAGCAGCAGTGGTATAGAACTGCATCTCCGTTTCCTGAATGATTAAACGCAGGGATTTTGTTCAAATTCTACTGTGTGAATGAACTGTCAAGTACATCTCAGTATTTCAGGCTGTGTATGGTTAACAATTTAAATTCTTTGCACCAGGCATTGAAGAGTAAAAAATGAGGTCTGCAGATGCTGGAGATCACAGCTGCAAATGTGTTGCTGGTCAAAGCACAGCAGGTTAGGCAGCATCTCAGGAATAGAGAATTCGACGTTTCGAGCATAAGCCCTTCATCAGGAATAAGAGAAACTTACCAACAATTTCCCTTTCCTGAATGTCTACTATTGTGTACCTAGTGAAGAGGCACCACTCAGATATAATATAAAGGCAAACATTGATGCTTTATGCAGGTAAGTCCAAACACTTACTTAAAAGCAAAAAGTTAAACAAATTGTTACAGGATGTCATCAAATCAGGTGTATTGCGTATAAAGGACATGTATTTTTGAAGGAGTTAGATCCTGTTATGTACCTAGATTTTTAAGTTCTCCATGGTAGGCTGCTCTTGCAATTGGAAACCATGGAGATGAGGATGTGGGTGTCATTGGCAAAGTCAGTGTTTATTGTTCATTTTTAATTTCCCTTGAGAAGGTGGCAATGAGCCACTTTCTTAAATTCAACAGAGCATCTTGCTCTGACATCTCAAGGGAAGCTTAAAAATCAACCACATTACCTAGTCTGGAGTTGTGGAAGGGCAGATTGGCTAAGAATGACAGATTCAATCCCCTAATGGACATGTGTGAGCAGATGGGACTTCAAATGATTCAGAAGTTTTGTGGTCACTGTGACTGAAATTAGATTTTTAAAAATTCTGTGTTTATTTAATGAATTCAAATGTGGCATTGGGATTTGAACTCAAGTCTCAGACCATTAAATCGAGGTCTAATTCAATAGCACAAAAACTTGTGGAAACTCAATCATTTGGCAGGTTCAAAGTAGAGAAATGGATACATTTCTGGAGACTAATGACACTAACGAATAATACCATGGTAAAATGACATTGAAGACATGATCAGCCACAATCTAGAATGGTCTGGCAGGCTCAATGGGCTAAGTGGTCTACTCCTGTACTATGTACCACTATACTAGAGTGTCTGCGCAAGATAAAGTTATGGTTGATGAAGGGACATCATAGAGAAGAGTTGTGTGCTCCTGTAGTTCCAGCTGTGGCCCATAGGATGCATCATTGCTTCAGGTTATGAGGTGACAGTCTCGAGTGCAAGAATCTAGGTTGACAAGTCAGTTCAGGACTGAGGGAGTGCTGTGCTGTCAGAGGTATTTTCAGATGAGACATTAAACCAAACCCTGACTTCTATGATGTAAAAAAAAATCCATGGGCACTATTTTGAAAGAGGATTCTTGCTGGTGTCCAGATCAGTATTTATCCCTGAATCAACATCATTGAATACAGATAATCTACTTGTAATTGCATTGCTGCTCATGAGAGCTTGTTTTGTACAAGTTTGGCTGCCTTGTTTCCCCATGACAAGAGAGACATTTTGAGAGTGCGTTATTGGCTATGTAGATGCAAGCCTGAGATTGCCAATAATGTTATTTGAATGCAAATGAAAACCATTCTCTTAAAGTAGCGTAGTGAGAATAAAAATCTAACCTAACTACAGCAGATATTACAAATACAACTTGGCAATACTTCTCCATCACATCTTTCCATCTTCTACTTCTGTACTCACCTTGGTGGGGGTGTGGGGTTTTAACTTTCAAGCAAGTTTTTATGATAGTTGCATGAAATATGAATGACAGCTGCAAAGATTAGTTAGATTGATATTCTTAATCTACATGAACATTAAAAATCTCAATTAAAATCTGCACAAAAAAAACCTGGCAGAAGAAATTCAATACAAATGTAGGGTAGTGTCATCTATTTGTATTCTGGATCAGTGGTGCTGGAAGAGCACAGCAGTTCAGGCAGCATCCAACGAGCAGCGAAATCGACGTTTCGGGCAAAAGCCCTTCATCAGGAAGAAAGGCAGTGAGCTGGAAGCATGGAGCTTATCTCTCCAAGCTTCCAGCTCACTGCCTTTATTCCTGATGAAGGGCTTTTGCCCGAAACGTCGATTTCGCTGCTCGTTGGATGCTGCCTGAACTGCTGTGCTCTTCCAGCACCACTGATCCAGAATCTGGTTTCCAGCATCTGCAGTCGTTGTTTTTATCTAATCTATTTGTAGTCGATGGGATACTACAAAAAGATGGTCAAATGAATGAAGAACGTTTTGGGAATAATAGTAGATTTGGTGCTGGATAATCAAATCACTCTTTAATTGCAATAAAAGCAAGTAGACATGCACAAAAGGGTTGGAGGATTTGAGCTACATGGAGAGGCTGAACAGGCTGGAGCTGTTTTCCCTGGAGTGTCGGAGGCTGAGGGGGTGACCCTATAGAGGTTCACAAAATTATGAGGGGCATAGATAGGGGAAATAGGCAGTCTTTTCCCTGGGGTTAGGAGGACCAGAACTAGAGGGCATAGGTTTAGGGTGAGAGGGGAAGGATATAAAAGAGACCTTGGGGCAACTTTCTCACACAGAGGGTGGCACGGGTATGGAATGAGCTGCCAGAAGAAGTGGTGGAGGCTGGTACAATTGCAACATTTAAGAGGCATTTGGATGGGTGTATGAATAGGAAGGGTTTGGAGGGATCTGGACCGGGTGCTGGCAGGTGGGACTAGATTGGGTTGGGATATCTGGTCGGCATGGATGGGTTGGACGGAAGGGTCTGTTTCCATGCTGTACATCTCTATGACTCTATGGTGAAAGGGGCCAAACCGGCAGCAGTGGATGTTTCATTGGACAAGGAAAAGCCAGGAATTCACCATCAGCAGGAAAAACAGCAGTGTGTGAAGGATGTTAAGAAAGTGAAGGATCCCAGTACTAAATTCCTGGAGGCAATGAAACTTTTAGTATACCTGAGTCCCAAACCCCAAGCTCCTCATGAACAGCAAAGCTCCCAGCAAACCCAGCTCTGGGAAATGAGGATTGAGCTGCCCAGTCCATCCCAGTCACAGAAGATCAGGTGCAAAGATGAGAGTCCAGCACACATACCTGAAAAAACCAGAAACAAAAAGGTCTTGATGAAAAGCAGAGGGGAATGGAACAAAAATCTGAGGGGACTTGATACTGTCGGTACGTGTAGAGGCTTCTACTTTGTTTTATTCACTCCCAAGATGGGGATATTTCTGTTTGGTTTATTGTCCATCCCTGGTTCACCCTGAGAAAGTGGTGGTGAGCTGATCTGCTGCAGTCCATTGGTGTAGGTACACTTACAATGCCATTGGCGGGGGTGGGGAGCTGCGGGGGACGTTTCAGAGTTTTGACCGAGCAAACCTAAAGGAAGTAGGAGAAAGTGAGGACTGCAGATGCTGGAGATCAGAGTCAAAGAGTCTGATGCTGGCAAAGCACAGCCGGTCAGGCAGCATCCAAGGTGCAGGACAGTCAACATTTTGGGCGTAAGCCCAATATATGTCCAAGTTAGGATGGTGAGTGGCTCAGAGGGGATCTTACAGCTGGTGGTGTTCTCATATGTCAGCTGCTGTTGTCTTTCTAGAGAAGATAGTGTACACCTTTGTCATTGAGTGTTAGTGATGAAGGGTATGAATGTTTGTGGCTGTGCTGCTAGTCAAGGATGGGTAATCCATTGTCTTGGATGGTGTTAAGCTTCTTGAGCTTCTAGGCGTTTGGGGAGTATTCCATCACACTCTTGACTTGTGCCTTGACGATGGTTGACAGGCTTTGGGGAGTCAGAAGGTGAGTTACTCGCCACAGTATTTCTAAACTCTGACCTGCTGTTGTATCCACAATATTTATTACGGCTAGCCCAATTTCTTGTCAATGGAACCCATTGAATGTTGACAGTGGAAGATTCTGAGATGGTTACACCATTAAACGTCAAAGGGTAATGGTTAGATTCTCTCTTGTTAAAGATGGCTATTAGCTGTCATTTGTTAGTCCAGGAGAAAGTGAGAACTGCAGATGCTGGAGATCAGAGCTGAAAATGTGTTGCTGGAAAAGTGCAGCAAGTCAGGTAGCATCCAAGGAGCAGGAGAGTCGACGTTTCGGGCATGAGCCTGAAGAAGGGCTCATGCCCGAAACGTCGACTCTCCTCCTTGGATGCTGCCTGACCTGCTGCACTTTTCCAGCAACACATTTTCAGATTTGTTAGTCCAAATCTAGATATTGTCTAGACCTTCCCACATTAAGATTTGTGGGTGACAGTTGAACAAAGGATACCCTTTAAGAGTAAAGGAGCTCCCTTTTGAAAAGGAGATTTCTAATTGTGAGAAGGGTCTGCCTGTCAGATTGTTCGTACTTACGCAGAGTCTCTCGCCCCAATGTGCTCCCCTTGAGGAACAGACTGTTGCTTACCCATTCTGGAAGTTCCTGTTGCAAAGAAGATATGGGAAGGTGTTCATTGGGTTTTGTTGAGAATTCTATGCTCTGTGTTGTTCCCTGGGTACGTACTGAGATAAATATTAACTGTTGTTGGAGGCGTGTTTGTTCTCCCCAAAATATGTTAGTCTTCCTGTATGAGGTGTTGCCAGTGACTGAGTGTTGCAGACTGGCCCATTGTAAAGTTCAGAACTGAAGCATGAACTAAACAGGGAAAGGTCTCTTTAGGAGACTTTTAATCTTACATATTCCCACCTAAGGCACTCCTGTCATAGAACACCAAAGGGGTGGAGACCATGTAAAAGCTCTGTTTGTATACTTGATATGAAAAATAACCTTTAAGTATAACCTGTGATTGTAAGTATCACATATCACGAGTGCCACGTACTGCATTGAAAGAAATTTATTACACTCTCTTAATATCAAATTTTAATTGTAATTTTGCATATTGATGAAGAAGCTCACTTTTTTTAATAACAAAAGCAGGAAAATTATTGAAATATGTTACTGGATCATTCAAATATGAATTTGATGACATACTAAAACTATAGTTCTGTAATTGGGCACCACGTTAATGGAATCGAAGAGTGTGGAGCTGGAAAAGCACAGCTGGTCAGGCAACATCCGGGTTGCAGGAGACTTGATGTTTCGAGCATAAGCCCCTCATTACGAATGAGGCTTGTGGCCCGAGAGGGGTGGGGCTGGAGGGAAGGTAGCTGGGAATGTGATAGGTAAATGAAGGTGGGGATGAAGGAGAGGAGAATGGAGCGGATAGGTGGGAAGGAAGATGGACAGGTAGGACAGTTCAAGAGATTGGTGCTGAGTTGGAAGGTTGGATCTGAGATAAGGTGGGGAAGGGAAATGAGGAATCTGATGAAATCCACATTGATTCTGTGGAAGATGAGGCATTCTTCCTCCAGATGTCAGGTGGTTAGGGTTTGGCAGTGGAGGAGGCCAAGGACTTGCATGTTCTTGGCAGAGTGAGAGGGGGAGTTAAAGTGTTCGGCCACAGGGCAGTGGGGTTGTTTAGTATGTGTGTCCCAGAATTGTTCTGTGAAACGTTCCACAAGTTGGCGTCCTGTCTCACCAATGTAGAGGAGAGCACATCGGGAGCAACGGACACGGTAGATGACGTGTGAAAGTATAGGGAAATCCCTGTCGGATGTGGAAGGATCTTTTGGGGCTTTGGACGGAGGTAAGGGGGAAGGTGTGGGCGCAGGTTTTGCACTTCTTGCGGTGGCAGGGAAGGTGTTGGGAGTGGAGGGTGGATTGGTGCGGACATGGACCTAATAAAGGAGTCGCGGAGGGAATGGTCTCTCTGCCAAGAGAGCTTGAAGTACAGGTTCAGAGGGCAGAGCAGTGGACATGTTCAATATGGACTTCAGTAAGGTACTTGACAAGGTTCCCCGTGGGGTTCCAGTTAGCAAGATTAGATCTTGAAATTACCCTTGAAAGTAGAGTCGCAGGTAGATAGAATAGTGAAGAAGGTGTTTGGTATGCTTTCCTTTATTGAGTACAGGAGTTGGGAGGTCATATTGCAGCTGTACAGGACAATGGTTAGGCCACTTTTGGAATATTGCGTGCAATTCTGGTCTCCTTCCTATCGGAAAGATGTTGTGAAACTTGAAAGGGTTCAGAAAAGATTAACAAGGATGTTGCCAGGGTTAGAGGATTTGAGATAAAGGGAGAGGCTGAAAAAGCTGGGGCTGTTTTCCCTGGAGCATTGGAGGCTAAGGGGTAACCTTATAGAAGTTTATAAAACATGAGAGGTATGGATAAGATAAATAGACAAAAAATCTTTTTTTCCCAGGGTGGGGGCGGGGTGCATAGGTTTAAGGAAAGAGAGACCTAAGGGGCAACTTTTTCATGCAGATGGTGGTGCGTGTATGGAATGAGGTGCCAGAGGAAGTGGTGGAGGCTGGTACAAATACAGAATTTAAAAGGCATCTGAATGGGTATTTGAATAGGAAGGGTTTAGAGGGATATGGGCCAAGTGCTGGCAAATGGGACTCCATTAGGTTAGGATAGCTGGTCGGCATGGACGAGTTGGACCAAAGGGTCTGTTTCCATGCTGTATATCTCTCTGACTCTATGATGTGGTTAATGATACCTTGCAACGCATATCCTCCACCTCCTGCACCTCTGCCCTTGAACCCCACCCCTCCAATTGCAACAAGGTCAGAACTTCGCCCAACCTCACCTTCCACCCCACCAACCTCTGGATACATCAAATCATCCTCCAACATTTCCGCCATCTACAAACAGACCCCAGCACCAGGAATATATTTCCATCCCCACCCCTATCTGTGTGCCGGAGAGACCGTTCCCTTTGCGACTCCCTTGTTAGATCCACGCCCCCCTACCCTCCCCTCCGCCCCACCCCCACCAACCCACCCTCCACTCCCGGCACCTTCCCCTGCCACCGCAAGAAGTGCTAAGCCTGCGCTCACACCTCCCCACCCCCCCTTACCTATGTCTAAGGCCTCAAAGGGTTCTTCCACATCCGACACTTTCCCAGCACTTTCACACA
Organism: Hemiscyllium ocellatum; assembly: GCF_020745735.1. Classification (NCBI taxonomy): domain Eukaryota; kingdom Metazoa; phylum Chordata; class Chondrichthyes; order Orectolobiformes; family Hemiscylliidae; genus Hemiscyllium; species Hemiscyllium ocellatum. The sequence goes on from NC_083442.1 coordinate 14,055,965, forward strand.
AGTCATCTACTGTGTCCGTTGCTCCCGATGTGCTCTCTTCTACATTGAGGAGACAGGACGGCAACTTATGGAACATTTCAGAGAACATCTCTGGGACATACGTCGTAAATAACCCCACCGCCTTGTGGCCAAACACTTTAACTCTTCCCTGCCCCCTGCCCCCCCCCACATGTCCTGGGCCACCTCCACCACCAAACTCTAACCACCTGGGTCTGAAGGAAGAATGTCTCATCTTCCAACTTGGGACCCTCTGACCACATGGGATCAATGTGGATTTCACCAGATTCCTCATTTCCCCTCCCTCCACTTTATCCTACAGACAATTTTCCAAGTCGGCACCACCCTCTTGAACTGTCCCACTTGTCCATCTTCCTTCCCACCTATCTGCTCCTCTCCAACTTAGCATCTTAACCCCACCTTCATCTACCTATTACATTCCCAGCTACCTAGCCCCAGCCTCACCCCACCTCCCATTTATCTGTTAGCCCCCTTGGGCCACAAGCCTCATTCCTGATGAAGGGCTTATACCTGAAACGTCAATTCTCCTGAACCTCAGATGCTGCCTGACCAGCTGTGCTTTTCCAGCTGCACACTCTTGGACTCTGATCTCCAGCATCTGCAGTCCTCACTTTCTCCCACCACATTAATTGATGTGAGTTGATTTGTCGTCCACTGTATCTACATGTACTGGAAGTTCCATACATACACAGGACATTGTTCATTACAGTCAGAAAGAACATGTACATACTGCACTGTTTCAACTCAACTAAGTAGGTGACAGCCATTCTCTGTTTAATTTTTCAGGCCAATGCCTTGACAAATCTGGTAGTTTAAAGCTTGGTGGTTAACTGTCAGTTATCACTCATCATTATAACAGCCCACTAATAAAAGTCCATTTCTGGATTAGTGGTGCTGGAAGAGCACAGCAGTTCAGGCAGCATCCGAGAAGCAGTAAAATTGACGTTTCGGGCAAAAGCCCTTCATCAGGAATAAAGGCAGTGAGCCTGAAGAGTGGAGAGATAAGCTGGTGGGGGTGGGGAGAAAGTAGCATAGAGTACAATAGGTGAGTGAGGGAGGGGATGAAGGTGATAGGTTAGGGAGGAGGGTGGAGTGGATAGGTGGAAAAGAAGATAGGCAGGTAGGATCAGTCATGGGGATAGTACTGAGCTGGAAGTTTGGAACGAGGGTGAGGTGGGGGAAGGGGAAATGAGGAAACTGTTGAAGTCCACATTGATGCCCTGGGGTTGAAGTGTTTCGAGGCGGAAGATGAGGCGTTCTTCCTCCAGGTGTCTGGTGGTGAGGGAGCAGTGGTGAAGGAGGCCCAGGACCTCCATGTCCTCAGCAGAGTGGGAGGGGGAGCCCAACAGTACCCTTCCACTGACACTGTCATTCATTTGGCCGAACTGGTCCTCACCCTTAACAATTTCTCCTTCGAATCCTCCCACTTCCTCCAGACCAAAGGGGTAGCCATGGGCACACATATGGGCCCCAGCTATGCCTGTCTCTTTGTTGGCTACGTAGAACAGTTGATCTTCCGTAATTACACCGGCACCACTCCCCACCTCTTCCTCCGTTACATTGATGACTGCATTGGCGCCACCTCGTGCTCCCGCGAGGAGGTTGAGCAATTCATCAACTTCACCAACACGTTCCACCTTGACCTTAAATTTACCTGGACCAACTCTGACTCCTCCATCCCCTTCCTGGACCTCTCCATCTCCATTAATGACGACTGACTTGACACTGACATTTTTTACAAACCCACCGACTCCCACAGCTACCTGATTACACCTTTTCCCACCCTACCTCATGCAAAAATGCCATCCTATATTCCCAATTCCTCCACCTCCACTGTAACTGATCCCAGGAGGACCAGTTCTACCACAGAACACACCAGATGGCCTCCTTCTTTAGAGACCGCAATTTCCCTTCCCACGTTGTTAAAGATGCCCTCCAATGCATCTCATCCACATCCTGCACCTCCGTCCTCAGACCCCACCCCTCCAACCGTAATTAATACAGAACGCCCCTGGTGCTCATCTTGCACCCTACCAACCTTCGCATAAACCAAATCATTCGCCGACATTTCCGCCACCTCCAAAAATATTCCACCACCAGGGATATATTTCCCTCCCCATCCCTTTCCGCCTTCCACAAAGACCGTTCCCTCCGTGACTACCTGGTCAGGTCCACGCCCCCCCACTACAACCCACCCTCCCGTCCTGGCACTTTCCCCTGCCACCGCAGGAACTGTAAAACCTGTGCCCACACCACCTCCCTCACCTCCATCCAAGGCCCTAAAGGAGCCTTCCACATCCATCAAAGTTTTACCTGCACATCCACTAATATCATTTATTGTATCCGTTGCTCCCGATGCGGTCTCCTCTACATTGGGGAGACTGGGCGTCTCCTAGCAGAGCGCTTTGGGGAACATCTCTGGGACACCCGCACCAATCAACCACACACCCTGTGGCCCAACATTTCAACTCCCCCTCTCACTCTGCCGAGGACATGGAGGTCCTGGACCTCCTTCACCGCCGCTCCTTCACCACCAGACGCCTGGAGGAAGAACATCTCATCTTCCGCCTCGGAACACTTCAACCCCAGGACATCAATGTGGACTTGAACAGTTTCCTCATTTCCCCTTCCCCCACCTCGCTCTAGTTCCAAACTTCCAGCTCAGTACTGTCTCCATGACTTGTCCTACCTACCTATCTTCTTTTCCATCTATCCACTCCACCCTCCCCCCTGACCTATCACCTTCATCCCCTCCCCCACTCACCCATTGTACTCTATGCTACTTTCTCCCCACCCCCATCCTCCTCTAGCTTATCTCTCCACCCTTTAGGCTCACTGCCTTTATTCCTGATGAAGGGCTTTTGCCCGAAACGTCAATTTTACTGCTCCTCGGATGCTGCCTGAACTGCTGTGCTCTTCCAGCACCACTAATCCAGAATCTGGTTTCCAGCATCCGCCATTAAAAGTCCATTGTCCAACCAATTGGCATTGTCCCATAGATGTCTCCCTGTTATTGTGGTATTTCTTGCAAATTGTCCCGATGAGTCCAAAACGAAATACTTCAACAAATTGTGACTTTTTGTTTAGCCTCCTCAACTCTTCATCTACACAGGTCAGTATCAGGAATCCACCAACCTCCCCACATTAAGATGTCCCCGCTCTTGGACCACCTCACACACCTTTAAGACTTTGCTTTGGAGCTCATTGGGATCAAGGGGTATGTCTGGGAGGGCCATGATCAGTCAGGCACTCGGGGCTACCAACGTCCAGAGATCTGTATCCTTGCAGTCCAGATGCTGGTCCGTGGTCAATCCTGCAGTTCAAGTGTAACTCGTCTGAGGATTATAGGTAGGTCAGTCAGGGGGAGTCTTGGAGACCTCAGTCCGTGGTCTGGGCCAATTTTTCCTGCAGTGGGACAAAAGGAATGATGGAGTAGGATGGAAAAGTATGACCGAGCAAGTAGTAGAGATGCAGGAGATGTAGTGAGGTGTCTTGAGTGAGTGAAAAGGAATTGCCCAGGGAGAAGGATTAATAATTCAGGAGAATGAAGTGGCTGAGAGTCTTTGAGGTGGATAGGATGTACATGATAGTGAGAGTTGTGGTCCATGAACTTTGGTGAAGTAAGTGTTGTAGAGGCAGAGTTGGAGTAAGTGGTGCTTCTATGAGTGTGAGGCAGTAGAGTTAAATATTGTGGAGCAGAGAAGATCATATACGCTCCTCCTTATGCTGCTGGGTATCCCTTTTAACTCGAGGCACAGCGCTGACCCAAGCCACTCATTGCCAGTGTCCAGGCTTCTGGTGATGTGGCCTTCTGTGACTGTGAACTGTTAAAAACTGCTTACTTCCTTCCCTCACTACCCTGTCCACTGGCAACTCCAGGTTCCAGTAATGTGAAACAGGGTGCAAGATTCCCTTTATGTAACAGAGTGGTCCAGTACCACATGGTGAGTGTCAGCTCATGCCACCTGAAGTGGTACAGAATTGGGCTTTAATTGGGCAGTGAGGCGTGAATGCTGACGAGTCCCAGCAGTGGAGAGTATTCTCCTGCTGTGGAATTACCCAAGAGCCCAGTCCTGCACATAATGAGGTGAAAAATAGAAGATTGCAGAAGAAAAGTTGCTTTGAGTGGACCAGGTGCCATGCATCGCACTTGACAAAAGAAAAAAAAGTAAAAATGGGAAAATTCAGCTCTGTGTTTCAATTTTTCTCTCTGTCTGGGCAGGAGCATTTTACAGAAACAGATCTGACATTTCATTTCATGGATGATAGTGGCAATTGCAAAAGTATCACTATAAGAACTTTACTAATCCATATTCCTGTTCAGCAACAATTTAAGTGTATTCAAAAGTAAGTTACAGGCTCGGAATTAGTAATATTATGAAGCTCAATCAAATTATTGTATCCAGTTGTGTCCTGTGGAAATTGAGAATCTCGCATGTCATGGGTGGAATCTTCCCAGCCCCTGAATGATGTAGGCATTGGTGATTCTGTTGAGAAAATAGGATGAGATTAGCAGAAATTAGATTCTTGACTAGAAGAGGGAAAACCTCCAATTCTCCAACCATGTTTTGAATGGCAAGATAAGAATCACTTATTGAGCAGTGAGAGCCCTGTTGGTTTCTCGTTGCATGTGTTAGCATGCTAATATTACCTCATCTCACCTCACTGATATACTGCCTTCCATTCTCCTTCACCAATTGATGACCTGGACGTCAGAGTGAGAACCCCATGACTCCAGCTCGCTGCTCTGGACTGCCATCTTGAACTGCAATTCCCAACATTTCAGGGCACTCTCCATGGGCAGTGACCAACCACACCCACTCATCATAGAGCTTGGGATCTATCGCCCTCACTGCACCCTCATGTCGCATCTCCAACACACTTATCATATAGTTCTGAACTTCAATGTGGCACTTTGGGGCACCTTGGCACATTTTGTTGTGATGCTTCCTGGTGCAGGGCCAGGCTCCAGACTCTCAGGTTCAACCTGGGCGCATCTCGGGACTCCTTGCTGGCTGTCTTAGAGCTCATCACTTAGCATCAACTTGGATGCTCACAACATTCCTGTCTCACTTTTTTGTGCCTTGTCCTCTCAGGCAGGGTTTAAAGACTCACTTCTGTGTTACCCAGTAACTCAAAGCCACGCAGCTCCTCATGGTTGTCAGCATGTTCAGTCAAGAGAATAGATATGTTGTTGTAAAGCACTGTGCTATGTGAGTCTCACATACCCGCACCATGTACCAGTAGCATACGTGGCAATGTTACTGTGTGTTTCAACCAGAAGGCCATATCTCAAAGTCTAAAGGACATAGTCCTCAGTTAGAATAAAGGAGATAGCCTTGCGTCAGGAGACCCGGCACAGTAAGTCATCTGCTAACAGTCCAGGGATTTGGACATGGTCAGTCAGAAACCTCTACAGTGTGGGAGTCAGTTCAATGAAAGTGGGGTTATATGAGAACGCACTGTGATAGGAAAGATGTGGAAGGCAAATACTGGATTGGAGGCAGCTTGCTGGGATGCAGAAGGGTCAATAATTTTGAAGGGGAGAAACAACAAACTGGGGAGTTGATTGGAGGACAGAGTTCCTGTGGGAGATGGGTGGTTATCAATGGTCATACCACCCTGGTTTCAATGGGGGTGTGGGTGGGTGGGCAGGAGTTCAGTACAGCACAATAGTTGGCATGGCTGATAATGGGCATCGTGACAACAGTAGCACTCCTTCAGACAGGGCCCCAAGATAAAATGGATCCTATGCAGTTAATTGGCAATATATTTACTGATGCCAACTTGTATCTGCAGTGAACTGTCAGCCGTGCCACCTCTGTGCCCTAACAAGTGTTTATTATACACTGTGAAGACAAACTGCTAATTGGCAGTGGTTGACTGGGTGCATTGCCAAGCTTTAAAAAATGGCATTGGTGCCAGGAATCAAGGAGACCTGGATAGTGGTGACTACTCCTGCCTCTGACAAGAGGGAAGGCAGGACGAGAATGGTACCATCGCAGCGTGATGCTGTGGTAATGAGATGAGTTTCAGATAATAATGTGAGAAAACCCATTAAGGCTCCCACAGAGAGAAAGTCTCCATGTCTTACAAGCCAAGGATTGCAGCCCAAACCAAATCAACTTCACTATCCCTACATTCACAACATAGTGAACTTAAAACATTCAATGGCCTTCAAAATTGCTCAATTATTCCTAACCAGCCTAAACAACTACCAGATTTTGGACAGCAAGTTTACACTTAAGAATTAACTATTTATTATTAGTAATGTAACTTTAGCAAAAAACATAGAGCCAGTGCTTCCAAGTAAACCTGTTGGACTATAACCTGGTGTTGTGTGATTTTTAACTTTGTACACCCCAGTCCAACACTGGCATCTCCAAATCAAGACTTTTAAATGTTGTAATTGTACCAGCCTCCACCACTTCTGGCAGCTCATTCCAAACATGCACCACCCTCTGTGTGAAAAACTGTCCCTCAGGTCCTCTCTGAATCTTTCCCCTCTCACCTTAAACTTGGGCTCCCTTACCCTCGGAAAAAGGCCTTGCCCATTCATCCTCACTATACCTCTCATGATTTTATAAGCATCTATAAGGTCACCCCTTTAGCCTCAACACTCCAGGGAAAATAGCCCCAGCCTATTCAGCCTCTCCCTATAACTCAGACCTTTGAATCCTGGCAACATTCTTGTAAATCTTTTCTGAACCCGTTGAAGTTTCACAATATCCTTCCTAAAGCAGGGAGATCAGAATTGATCAGAATTAAAAGTGGCCAAATGGAAAACAAGGAACTTGAATCAACATCTACAATCGAAGTCCAATCTTTTTCGATCACAAACTTCCACTCTCACACTGACAGTCAGACACAGTTAAGGGATAAATTTATAAAAACTGCATTAAGTTGTCCATTTGATAAGCATTTCAATGATAAATACTAAGCCTTGAGGAAATCCTTACATGATGTGTTATATTATAGGCACATAGGATTGTGTCTCTTGCTTGATTTCCAAAGTCACTGGTCAATGCAAACAGCTTCCACAGACATCTGGGGCATTTTACTTACTTATTAAAACTGGAATTCTTTTCTCAGAATTTTTAACAAATTGATAACAGCAGAATAACTCAAGACAGCAAAACCAACAAACAGCTTGGCAGTTCTAAAGCAAAACTGCCTGCTGCCCAAAGCCCCACTGAGAGATTGTTCAGTCTTTGATTTTAGTTTTTCAATGTTTTCTGTGGTTGGCTAGCCAGCACCAGTCCTCCCTTGATTGATCAATTCTGCATCCAATCAGCTGCCAATCCTTGAGCATAACAGCATGTTGGTACTGCTCTGTCTGTAGTGTCATTCCAGCAGTAATTAATTAGCATTATCTTTCCAGGCCAGTTCCCATCAGCAAACATCAGTCTTTTGGTCTCTTCCCAAAAATTAAAGAAAAGTAGTGATGATCTCACATGGAACTTGCAAGACTGACACCTAACAACACTCAGCTCCATCATCCAGAGCTGCTGCAATTTCCATCCTGTGCACTTGCCCTACACTGTCTGAGCTGGTTTCTCCTTCAGTGGGTGGCACAGTGGCACAGTGGTTAGCACTGCTGCCTCACAGCGCCTGTAGACCCGGGTTCAATTCCCGACTCAGGCGACTGACTGTGTGGAGTTTGCACGTTCTCCCTGTGTCTGCGTGGGTTTCCTCCGGGTGCTCCGGTTTCCTCCCACAGTCACAAAGATGTGCGGGTCAGGTGAATTTGCCAAGCTAAATTGCCCGTAGTGTTAGGTAAGGGGTAAATGTAGGGGTATGGGTGGGTTGCGCTTCGGCGGGTCGGTGTGGACTTGTTGGGCCGAAGGGCCTGTTTCCACACTGTAAGTCTAATCTAATCTAAAAAAATCTAAGTATACTTTATATACCCACATAGTGGTTTGGTTACCTATTGTAACCAGTTACTGGTTAATGATTGCTGGGGGTGAAGGAGAGAAGGTTATTCTAAGCTCTTAAAGTATTTGGGATGAAATTATTGTAAAGATTAACTTTTTAGTTTACTTTATTTGTGATTGCGGATTTAACAGGAAAACAGAGACTGAGGAAGGAATAGCTATACACTTAAAGCAAGTTACTGAAAGCCTTTGTAAGTTGTGTTTATACTGTTGCTGGGGGAATGTGTAACAGGGAACGGCATGCCTCCAGCTGGTGTATACACAGTGAGATTCAACTGGCAACAGATTGCTGATTGGTTTGTGAAGCTGTGACCAGTTGTGGATGACAAAGATCACCAACCTGACATCAACTATCTTAGATTGGCTTAGAATCATAGAGTACAAAAGAGGCTCTTCGGCCCATCAAGCCAACAGTGCTAATGGGTAGCTGAACAACTTGTAGGTGTGAGCCAACACTGAAAGAAGACTTTAGAATGCTTCAGCCTATTGGCATCTCTCTCCAATAAAATACTTCAAGTCTGAAGAAAGCCAGTTCATTATCTCCCACCAGTTGCTATAAGCTGTTGTTTTCAAATCAATAAGTCGGAGACTTTAAAATTTGTGAACCAGTCACCCTGTGTCTCCTGTGAGGATTTGGGAAACAGAAGGAATCCCTCCATTGAAGGGGATTCACAGAATAACTGGCACCATTGTACTACTTCCCCAGTATTTTTCACAATTTTCAACACCAATGTTCTTTTGTTCAACTTTGTCATTCTGTAATTGTGTGTAGGGAATTTTACAAGAGATCTAGAGCTTTAACTATCAGTGTTGTATGTTGACAGTTCAAAGTTGTTTACCTGTGGTTAGAATCTATTTATTTGTAGTAAGTAGTAATTCTTGTACAGATCCTGGTCCATATTTACTGTTAGCCCGAGTCTATCTAGCAGGTAATTTGGGCATCTTGTATACTTGGATAAAATGGTTAACTTTGTGATGACTTTGGGAATAGCAGGGCTTGACTTTTAAAAAAAATCATGCATAGGATGAGGGCATCGCTGGCTAATTGCTCAGAGGCTAATTAAGAGTCAGCCACATTGCTGTGGGTCTGGAGTCACATGAAGGCCAGACCAGGTAAGGATGGTAGTTTCCTTCCTAAAGGGCATTAGTGAAACAGATGGGTTTTTCCAATAATCGTCAATGGATTTGTGGTCGTCATTAGACTCTTAATTCCAGATTAATTTATTGGATTCAAATTCTACTATGCACCATGCACCATGGTAGAATTTGAATCTGGGTTCCTTGGGTCTCTGCATTAACAGTCCAGTGATAATGTCACGAGGCCATCACCTTCCCTGCATATATATCCCGTGAGTGAGGCATGACACAGTTCGGGCATGCTTGGGTGCAGTATAGAAGAAACACAAACCAAATGGTGTTCTTCCTCCTGCAGCAAACTGTTTGTTTATTTAACATAAGGTGGGATATCAAAAGTAATATCTTGGTGAACCGCACTGAAAATTTGTATAATCCTACTTTATTACAGTGACAGCCACACCAGGGAGTTCCCTTGTTCTGCTACATTTGTACCCACTAAGATTTCATCTCGTATCCAGTAAAGGGTTCATGTTATGCAGGAGATTTTGGTGAAGCATAAAATTAGTTGCTTTCCTAAAGTCTAGTTTCTGTATATCAATTTGTGCTCTAGGCTACTGTCAAAGTCAAGCATGACCTCTTGCATAGTATACGTAAGTTGCTCTCACAGGATTGTGCTTTCAGGAAACCATGCTGATTTGTTTTCAGGATGTTATGTTCTTCAACATAGTTTACGATGTGGATGGAGATTAAACTCTCTCATACTTTACGGGAACCTGAAGTGAATGGGATTAGTATTTAATTAGCAGAAAGTGATGGGTGGCCTTTTGTAAAGATAAGACAGATGGAAGTGTACAGGGTTAATACACAGATTTGTAAATAGTAAGCTACATCAGTCAGTACGTAAGAGGCTACATGATTGAGAGACTTTGAAGATGTATACTACGGTGCTAAGTCTAATCTTCTGAAGACTTTAGACTCAAGCAGTTTCCCTTGGCTTATTAAGCACCCAAGCTTTTCCAAGACTACCACCACAATAATCGAGTTAGCAGTAAACCAGTCTTTGGTAACCACCGCAATCCACCCTCCATACCTTTACTGATAAGTTGCATAGTCCAGTATTTGTTGGAGCTAATTCTTCGACACAACCTTTCATTAAGCACACTGATGTTTTATCAGGTCCTCATGATCTAATCCCTTTGGAGTCTTAATAATCCAGTCATATCTCTGCCAAAGGCTAATATTGTTGTGGAGGGGGTGGGGATTGAACTGTGATTTGGCCATTCTCGGTGCTTATTCAGGGTTGTTGCATTCCTGTAACTATCAGATGAGTCCTTGTTCTGTTTGCAATGAGAATGTTTGAAAATAATCTATTGTGCATAACAAAGAACTAGAACTTTTGGGGTTGTGATGTTTGGTATTTACTGTATCTTGGATGTGTTCGTTTTGAGTTTTGTCCAGCTCCCATTCAGTATTTTTAAGCTTGCGGAAAACTTTTCAGTGTTTATTTTCCCTTTTTTTGGCTGAATTATAGACTTTTGCATTTTGTCTTATATCTGAATAGGCTGAACTTAGATGGGACAAAATATTATGTGGCAGGTGAACTGTGTGACTCAACCTTCACAGATTCCAGTACAGCAGTAAAATGTGGCACACTGCAATGTACATTCACATTACAATTAGTTCCCAGCTCTTTCCAAGTAAAACAAAACATTATTATTTGTAATGTGGGATCTGACAGCATTTATGGTGGCGTTTTGTAGAGTGTTCAGTACACATCTAAGCATCTGCCTTCAAATCTCTTGCATCACTGACAAATCTTCCTTGCTATAGGAATACGCTGGGCTTTTTCAAATTAACCATAACATTTTCTTTTTGATATGACTGCTGGTTATTTACTCATGCCAGGTTTGGATCATTTCAGTACTTTTAACACAAGCAGGTCAGAATGTGAGATGCTTGGTCTCCAGCATGTGGATACTTGAGTATGTTGCCAATTGTAAAAATATTCTGGATTAGTGATGCTGGAAGAGCACAGCAGTTCAGGCAGCATCCAAGGAGCAGCGAAATTGACGTTTCGGACAAAAGCCCTTCAAAATTGTAAAAATATGGCTGCAGAGTGATAATAAATCTCACACAATCTAGTTGTTCCATTGCCCAGGATGACAAGTAAGGCAAGGCGTTCGTTACCACTGGGACATCTCCATGTTGATGGTGAGAGCCAATTGCTGGAGTAGCTTGAGCGGTGGGAACAATTCAGGCCGGAACCAAGGTTCGGGGGTTCCTATGAGTTGGGTTTGGGGAGATGTTTGAGGCGGTGCACCATGGCCGGTTTCGTGCTGAAGAATCGCAGGACGACTCTGGAAAGAGCCGAGAAGTTCATCTCCGCCGAATATTTCACCGACATCAACCTGCGGGGCCGGTGAGTGAACAGCACCGGCCGCCCGGGGCATGGGCTCCGACAAACCGGCTCCTTATACCCGCCCGGGGCCCGGGGACAGGGGCAAGTGAAGGGGCCGAATCGACCCAGATCAACCCAGTCCGTCCCGAACAAA